>NC_090792.1:15934156-16247490 GCF_040054535.1 Antennarius striatus
GTTTACATGGATTAATCAATCATTCCAAGCCCAGGAATCTCAATCTCATCATCGTTGCCGGCTGTAATGGTCTAACCGCATGGAGAGAACCTGGCAGCTTTGAAAACATGTGCTGCCTTCTTGAAAGCTCGCACTCAAACCTCGCTGGCATCTAGCTGCCCAGTGAGTGAGGCGGGATCGAACAAGACTGGTTGGTTTTTCTTGGGGATTTTTGCGACTTGAGCAGAAACCCTCCTGGCTGCCGGCCCAAAGAGTTTTATCCAAGAGAAGAAGAAGAAAAAAAACACCACCACCACCAAGTAAACCCACCTCTGCCTCATCCTACACACTGAGGAGATGTGTGATTCTCATGTAATGAAACTCTACTGTACGTCACACCTCTATGGTCCTGAAACTCCAACATGCTATCTGATAGCACACGCTGCTGTTGGTTTATCCAGCATAAATAAAAACAGATAGCGAAGCAAAGGGTCATTGCTGTCGTACGACCTCGACGTAAAAAGGACTTTGATGTCTGATGTTGCTTCCAGGAAGAAGTGAAACCAGGCGTGCAGATACCGCCAGTTGTGTCTTGTATCACGTGTACATGTGTTAGAGCTCACGCTTGCTAATGTGTTTAGCGTGAGTTGTAAAAAAGAGTGTTTCCAGAGACCTTGATTGCATCATGTGAGCCTCCATCTTCTTTAGTTGTTCAGGTAGTTGCTGCAAAAAAGTTTTGTTAATCTTCAGAAGAAGCTACACACAACTTTCCATCAGCGTAGGGATGATTAGATCATGACGGAACTTTTATGTTTGGGGCAAAGCTTTCATCAGAATAAATTTGATCTTTTAGGAACAATGTCTGTCACACAGTTATTAAGTGAATTCAGATTAACACAGATGTTTGCTTTCCATTGAGCTAAGCTAAAAGCTAAAGGCTCAGTGTCTTTGTTTTTTCATCAAAGATTCCAGTTTTCCTCCAGTACTGCAGAAGAGCAAATCAGAGAGCGCTAAATGAATGAAAAAGGAAAGCAGTAAAACAGCAGCGTCGCCATCTGCGTTCACTTTACGCTGCAGAACAATAAAACCATCCAGGGCAAAGTAATCTGTTCCTGATTAATCAACACCAGACAGCTTCCATCCAGTGTTTTCTTGGAGTGCTACATGTCCACCATCTGTGATGAAGGGCCTCCAGCAGCAGAACTCAATCCTCTTCCTAAACCCTCTCAAACTAAAGCCTGCTAAGCATCATGTGCAGAAACTGTAACGACGGCACTGATTAGAGACGGACAGGCCTCTTGTTTAATCTGAGCAGATTAACACCAACAGGATGGATGTCACTCTGCAGAGGTGATGGGAAGCCACACGGGAAGAATTTAAACCTTTATTCTTCAATTCCATTTCTGTCTTGTGTGCCCTAAAATATTATCCTGTTTTATCCTGATAGCTTTAAAGAAGAGTATTGTTTTGTTTTTTAGTTCTGTGTTCATTAATTCATTTATCCGACTAAAAAAACTGTCCTTTTATATTTTTTTGATGTTTCTTATCCTGTACATGAGGTCCTTTTAACATTCTGGTTGGAGGAAGGCCCCAAACAATCACAGTAAACATGAAGACTGGGTGACCTCTGCTGGTAAGAACCAGAGCTCATGAGCGTTTCATTTGTTTAACACAGAATTATTAACACAAAATAGAACAAAATAAAATACCTTTAAGGAAAATGGGCAAAGAGGGAATAAATTAAAATTCATTCTAAGCGTGGAAAGATGTCTATCTGAGACAGTGGAAAGGTTGGAAATGATATCATGGTTCATGTATTTTATATTTTTAACAGTATCCTTCTGCCAGGACAACAAAAACTACCTGACAGATTTTAATGATGTTTGTTGGAGGGAGGAGATGCTCAATGGGGAATGATTGAATTGTCAAGAGCCAGCAAAAAAAAGTTGATTCATTCTTGTCACTTGAAAAATTGTTGTGGATTTTGGTGAATTCTTTCACTGGTTCGAGGAACCAACAATTAGATTATGGAGATAATCTGATTTTTGTTTTGTTTAATTTAATGGTCACCAGACACATTGAAATGTGAAAAGATGGATGCAGACAAGACACCAGGTCATCACAGGATCATAGGTGTTTAAGGTTCCATAATTTCGCATGGATTTTAAAACACCTCTTGTAACTATTACAGTGCTGCATTTACCTTTTATGGAAAAGTTCTTATGTTAAAAATTTAAATGAGAATCTAATATTTAAGTATAATTTAGTAATTTGAGACTTTAACACAATAGAGGTGGGAAACTGGTTTGTAAATGTACCTGCACAGAATCCTGCAGAAAAAATCTAAACCGTCCGGCTAAGGTAAAGATAATTTCCCCGTAGGGGAAAATAAAAGTTGACTTTCTTTCTTCTTTTTCTTTCTCTTGGAAACAAGACATGCGACAGTTTTCAGATAAACCTTTATTTAAAGAAACATTCCAACAATGAAGGATTGCAGCCAGCTTGGAGTGTGAACACTAGAGGGTGTTAAAACAGTCAGGTACAAAAAAAAAACCAAAACAAAAAACCCCCATTATTTTAATGAAATGGCCAGTCAGGGTTTGGAAAGTAGGATAAAAATACATGAGTTATTAAATTGAGTGAAATGTATATTTAAAACACTTTCAAACTCGTCTCTGCTTCACAAGACTCAACTGGATAGAATGAAATTAGTTCCATCAAGGTGTCTCGTGCTCACGCTTTCAGTAAACACATGCTCACGAAACAAAACTCACTTTGAAAATTTACCCCCAGTCTCAGGATCGATCTGTTAACTTTTACGCTTCACTAAGCTTCATTTGAACCCTGTTGTTGTTCTGAAAACAGAACGGCGTGAGGATGGAAAGACCAGATTCTCTCTCCACAGTCCACAAACAGCTTCTCTCTAAAGAAACTGTATTGTAGCCCTACCAAATTGTGGGTAAACATCCCACAACAATTAGATTATAAATCTCGAGAAACTAGAACAAGTAAACATCAACAAGAAAGAAAAAAAAGTGATTCAAAAGTGGTTCAGTACCTGCAAATCAAATCAGGCCTTTCTATCTTTTCTTAAAACCTGCATCGGTGGTCCATTTTCTGCTCTAAAGGCTTCCAACAAAACTGTACTTTCTATTGCTTTGACTCCAGTTACGGATTTCAACTCACAGGGGACTCTTTACAAACGTCTGATCGTTTGTGATTTCGTCTTAATATCACTGCAGAAGAGTAAAAAAAAAAGGTCAACTTATTCACAGGAACCCTGACTGCTGAGTGATGTTCTGTAGAACTCAAGCGGTGTTATGTTTGTTATCCAGAAGGACGCAGACACTGAAGGGTTTTTAAAAAGCAGACATTCCTCACTTTCGTTTGTTTTGGTGGAGCAGCCACACAAACCTCTTCTGAATTCAGAACAAATTATTTATTGCAGCACCAACACTTCGCTTCCCATTTATTTTAATAGTGGTTAATACATTTTGGCAACAAAGCAGCGTGACAATGACATCCCGCACTTAAATATTAAAGTGGAATATAGTGGAACATGCCCAGACGCCACTGAGGCTAATCACACAACCCAGCAGATGAACAGTTTTGTCCAAGCTGTTAACATATTGATCAGTTTCTATTATTGTTATTTGGGCCTTATTATATAGAGGTTACAGCAAAAAAACCTTTCCTATGGCACTGAACCACATTTTTTTGTTACTGGCGTGAGATTGTGTGATTAGTTATTGCTTGTGATCAGCAGGTGACCTCTGAGTTTGAATGGGTGAATGGCGGCTCTGTGGTTCGTCGGCCACATCCAGGATTACTTCCAAAACAAAAAGAACAACATGGAAGCAGCAAACATTTACCTTCCCCGATACACAACTGTTGTCAACTTGAACACATTTTGGTGAGTTTTCTTCCTGAGTTAGCTGCTAATACTTTCAACCTCCAGCTGTGGCTAAGACACGTTTAAACATCGACCTGCTTGAACATTGTGCTACCGGAACTCTAACATCCGCAGGAGTACGAAACGGGGGGGGGGGAAGGGGGCCAACAGCCTGAAGCAAAACTCAAAAGAAAACTGCAACTTTTCAGGTCATTTCTTTCTTTTCTGCATTTTCCACTGACTGTGAATTTAATGCGTGAACACTGTTATGTGAACCATCAGCATCTGTAAAATACATTCAACATAAAACAACTATATATGGACATTTTTTAAGTAAAAGGAAGCACGATAAACTCAAAGAAACCAAACCTAAAACAAATCAGCGATAAACACACAAATCTTGTTTTGTTTTTTAAATGATGCATAGCATAAAAAAACATTTCAAATCCAATCTCTACTGCACTTCATACCCAAACGTCAGCCAGGAGATTCGTTTCCACGAGAGGAAACTGGCGACAGGAGTGCGTTTTCTTGTTCAAGGTGGAGCCTGCTGCCCGGGTGGAGTCTACAGCTGCTCCCGTTAAAAACACAGAAAGAAGAAAAGAAGCAAGTCGTTTCAGAGAACCCGGAGGAGGAGAGGGTGACGGGAGAGATTTAGGGCTCCCTGCTGTAAACATTGCTGCTGGGGGACCAAAGGCTCCTCTGCTGACTCCACACTCGTCATATAGGGAGGAAGAGGTCATGTGACTATGTGTCCTCTTCCTCTTCCTCCTCCTCTTCACGGTTGCCCACCACCCTTCTCCTCAGAGCTTCGTCTGAGAAGCCCTGACCTTTGGGTTCCGGTCGGCCCTCAGGAGACCCTCTCCTCCTCCTCCAGACATCCTGCTCTTCTTCATCATCGTCATCTTCCTCGCCATCAGCCTCATCATCGTCCTCTTGTTGCTGGAGTAATCTTGCCTGTTGCATTGCCTGTTTCTCTGCAGAACAACATTTCGAACATTGATATTTCGCAAAGCAGTCACAAATACAACCATAAGCCATTGGTGCTCCGTTTGCCTTTTTAAAAATCACAACTTACTTTTTGAAAATCTCTTTTTTAAAATGCGATCATTCCCAACATACAAAATGTAAACAGCTAGTAGAACAACATCACATATAAACTCAAAGGAAACTCACTCTGGTAGTAATCCTGGGAGGAAAACCGTCTTGAGGGGAACACAAAATCTGCTATGAACACCAGCAACTGCAAAAAACAGGAAAACTCTTTTGGTGAATCCACTGGCGATGAAAATGCAATGCAACGGCATCAACTTAATATGTGTATTTTTTTTTATTTTGTCAACTGCTATGCAGCACTCACCAATCCCAATGCAAGGCCAGAGAACAGAGTGACCAAGCCAAAGATAACATACGAGCCCCAAACAGGGATCCCCAGCTGGTCTGTCATGTAGTTATGACAATGCTGCAAAAATACAGAACACAAGCCTTCAGAAAAACATTTCACTGCATGATAATCACCCTGCATGCAGACTAACTGTCATGGAAATTTTTATTTGCTTATGCAGTTCCTGATGGAGCAGCATTTTCTTCACTGTAAGGGAATTTGAATACCTCTGGAAATGTGTAAACCTGTATGGTGACTAACTTACCCGAATGAACATGGAGAGCTTGAACAAAGCCGACATTGAATTCATTCTGCAAGAAGAGGAAACAAAAGCGTGTAATTTAAGACTAATTTATCAAACTGACATCTAACAGAGCCAACAAGGAAACAAAAGAACAGGAAGATCCTGAGAACTGATCTAAATGGCCCAATAACCACATTTCCTACAGCACAAGAAAGAGAGCCATGACACACATAAACTACCGAGACCGGTCACAGCATATGGCTAATAAGAGGACTGGTACAACCTCATCATCAGATATTGTCACACACATGAACTTACAAAATCGAAGAAGGTCCCAGCCAAGAGGAAACTGGCTCCACAGCTTTCCATTTCTGCTCATCGACGAAGCTCAGGAAGTCCTCTTTTGTGCGAGCACCCTGATACTTCCTGAAGATGCCGTCCTTACAGCTGCAGCACAAACATTTCAGAATTATAACACTAATTTCTAAAATGAAATGATGATAAGCATGAACTCAACCAGGAGACCCCCAAGAGACTATGACAATGGCAGTTAAAAGTTACCATCTAAAGAAGCCTGGCGAAAGATCAGTGGCAAAACTTCAAAAACTATAATTCTATCAAATGTTAAATTTATGCCATCATTGCTGTTTACATGTGAGCACATTTCACGTGGAAGATGACACAGTATAGTGCCAACATTGAGCAAGATTTCATAGACGAACAACCCTACATTCACATAAGATCTAAACTTATTCAATCACACAAATGAAGAAGAAATGAAAACCACAAAAAAACCCTCACAAAAAAAAAACTTACTGGTAAATAGTAGGAAGTGAGGTGATGATGAATCGCCCACTCAGACCTGACAGGAAAAGGAGATGGTAACTGAATCGGAAACAACAGCGTGACTCTTGACTCAGCTGAAAGGAGTGTCACATTTGGCAGTGAAAAGATTCACTGTTCATGTTGACAATTTATACAGGGTTGCAAACAAAGAGCACAGTATAGTAAAATCACACATATAAGCCCAATCATGTCACGGCTCATAAATTACTTAAACATGATTGTTAAATTGTTCTGAATGCAACTGAGAGTTTTCGTCAACCAAATCTTTCAGAATATTTAAAATTTTATTACTCCTGTTTTCAGATATGCACTGCCAAAAGTCAGCTCCTGTATTCAAGCATCTGGCATTCACTCTTACCTACATGTAAAATCAAAGGTAACTAGAAGTAAGGCAGTCACCCACTTGCATAGGTCAAATATAAAAGCTAGTGCTCTGACCTACTGTCATTGATCAAAGCACTAGCTTTGATCTATGGTCTTACTCACACTGGCCTTCTCCCTCGTCTTTCTATCTTACCCGGTTCCTGATTGTACAAAAGTTGAAATGTGACCATGACCTAGTTTTGTAAGTGTTTATTGCAGTACAGTGGTACCTCTACTTACGAATGTCTCTACTTACAAAATTTTCTACTTACGAAATTTCTCAGCAGGAAAATATTACCTCTACTTACGAAAGAAATTTCGACTTATGTAATGTAAAAACACAGTATCGGCTGATACTTGAATCTCCCACAGGTTCCTGAACGCAACATTCTCATAGCTGCTCTGCCATTGGCTATTACCTATTATGTATCTTCCTGGCATCCCATCGGCTAAGAGGGATGCCACTCCACCTCTGTGTGGAGCTAGAACGGTGCTTATGGAGTGTGTCTGGCATTCGGCACTCGACCCGTGAGGTGTCCTGATGCGCAAATATAATAACTTTTTGAGTACGTATTCGCTATGGACCCCAAGAAAGTGATGGAGAAAAGAGTTTTTTTGTCCATACAAAGCAAGAGATAATAGAAAAACATGAGAAAGGGATGCATTTGGTTGATCTCGCCAAAGAATGTGACCGTAATGCATCTACAATCGCCATGTTATTAAAACAAAAGGAAGTTTAAGGAGTTTAAGGCATTGCGTAGGTGGTTGAAGTTCAAAAGGAGGACTGGAATTCACTCTGTTGTTCGGCATCGTGAGATAGGAGCGCATGAACCAAAGAGGGCAAAAAACAATGAGGACAGCTGTTAAAAGGTAAATGACCGTCATTATTATTCTTTACTCTATTCTTTGTTTTTTACATTATGCACAACTCATTTATTGTGTAATAATCTAATCGTAACATGTATTTGTTACATGTTTTGATGCATTTTTATGCTTTATAAAACATTAATGTTGGAATTTTTGTGGGCTTGGAACAGATTAGGGCATTTGCATGGAAAACGCGTCTCTACTTACGTGATTTTCTAATTACATAATTTCTTCCTGAACCAATTAATTTCATAAGTAGAGGTACCACTATATAATGACGTTATACTGGAATAAACACTGAGTACAGCATACAAATTTCACATATCAAAACTCAATCTAAATAGCCTCACTTTTTGTCACTGCTGGAGAACAAGACTCTCTCCAGCTAGATAAAGCTCTGCTTTTGTCGTCTCTACATGTGGAAGTCGAGGTGTAGGAGTTAACAGAGAACCTGTCGGTCAGGCCTACCGGGCTGTTCCGTCACGTCCACCTTGGCTATGTTGACCCCCATGTCCTCCCCCCAGTCCGCAAACTCCTTCCACACCGGTTGGAGCTGCTGGCACGCCGGGCACCAGGGTGCGTAGCTGAGAGAAGTTTATACAGGTAAACGCTAACTCACAGCGGTACACGTCAAAGTGTACACAAATAAACATTAGTAAACACATCACTTCTCTAGCATGTTAATTAGCAAACAAGCTAGCACACAACTCTGATGCTTCAGTTAGCCAGGGATTACAGATGTTAGCGTGGATACACAATTTTCAATCAAGACAAAATAGAGGTCGACACGATAATAAATCATGATAGAGGAATTATATTTTAATCTGTAGACAAATTATTCGCACATATCGTTCAGCTTAGAACAGCTAAAATACATGAGAGGCCAGCTAGCCTTTAGCACTTACAACTCAATCATCCATTCTCCGGACAGGATTTCTTCCCAGTTCCCGTCAGTAACTTCCTTCAGGCTGTCCCGCTTTGCTGAAGCTAGCAGCGATGTCAGACACACAACTATAAATAAATAATGCAACAACACGTGGTGTTGCTTTCGAACTGTGAAGCACAACATATTTGAGGCTGTTCTGCAGAGAGGAGTGCTCGGAAACACGCCAGGTACAGTATGATCTAATTCAGGAAGTCCGCTCACTTCCGGTATGCGCCCTGGCGACTTCTTCTTTGGTTTTTAAAGGTGGTTTATGCCCAATAGTAGCCGTAGAGCCCCCAGCTGGACAGTTATAATAGGTACAGTATACGTTTATACGTATAGATAGATAGACAGACAGACAGACAGACAGACGTCACCTGAAGTCACCACTGCAAACATCTGCTCAGAGCTGATCCCTGATCAGTTCCATTATTTTTTGAACTCCTCTGTTACACCGGCAGCGCACCTCATCGTTCACCAGTAGGTGGTGCTATTTCCGTTCAAATCATTTCCATTACAGCATTTGCTGCTGCATCTGTTGCATTAGAGAGGAAATGGCTGTTTATAAATTTTACCTACACACCCACCTACTGTTTTTTTTGGAGAATTTTCAATGGCTATCAGAGCTCAGAGTGATATTTCCAGATGTGCTATTTCATCCAGTTAACAGAACAATCTTTCCAAAAATCAATGATTATTCATGCATCCCCACGCCTATGGAGAGTTGGGTGAAGTTTTTGCTTTAACCCACGATCAAATCATGACTTCATTTTTGTTTTTGTGTTTTGTCACGTATGGCCTTTCACAATTTGTAAGATTGTGCACAAGACAAGCAATCAGCCTGCCTGCATTTCTCCTCTAGATGTGAGGAAATGTGTTGAGAGATTATTGCTGGGAACCTGCGGGCAGATTGCAATGGCAGGCAGTTATCAGAGCACCTCACATACTAAAAATACCCTTCAGATGACATCCTTTTGTGCCCCTAACATCGCCTCCGTTCTCCAGCCATCAGCTCTGCTCTACTTCCACTGCAGAATGAATCTCCCTTCAGATTCATAGTGATCTGGACAACTCCTTATACTTAATGTGGCATTGGGAAAAATATGTGGTTAACGAGGGCTGCTCTGCTGCTTTTCTCTCTTGTTCACTGGTGTCAATCTGCTGCCGGTTGGAAGCAGGAACAACGTGATAGGCTTAACCAATTTACTTCTGATTCTTCAGAGTATCCTAAATTGCACAAAAACTCACTAGAAAAGCAGAAAACAAAAATAAAATAAACAGAAGCTACTGTCCTTTATTCCTTGAAACCACAAGTGCTCAGTCCATCATAACAATCAGATTGTAGGAGATCATCACAAAAGTAACAAACAGAAGTTCAGCCAAATGAGACCAAGAAAAGATTTTTAATCAATTACATCCAAAGGGAAAATCATGTTTGAACATCATATGACATCATTGCTGTGCAACCAGACAGAATTTTAAGATAGTCATAGTGGTTTTTTTCCAGTGTAATTGTATCATTAAGTATAATAGGACTCCATAAAGAGATTCAGTCCAGTCTGAGAATGATTTCTCAAGAAGAAAGAGTAACTCAGCTCAGTGTGCTCCAAAAAGTCTTGCAGAGAAGGGCGTGGGTTTGATCCTCATGAGGACAAATTAATCCAAACCTCCAACATCCAGACAGAAAACTTTAAAAGCAGTCAAAGAAAGGCTCCTGGTGTGAAGGCGACAGGATGGGTTTATTGTAGCCCGTGAATCCAGCCACTCTTCCACAGAGATGGAGCGTGTTCACACTGTGGTTGAAAGTGGCCTCATTCTTCTTCTGTTCACATTCTTCTTTCGATGTGAGCTGAAATTTTGACGGCAAACATGAATCATAATGAAAAAAGCTAAGTATAGTTGTAATCATTGTGTGTGTGTGTGTGTGTGTGTGTGTGTGTGTGTGTGTGTGTGTGTGTGTGTGTGTGTGTGTGTGTGTGTGTGTGTGTGTGTGTGTGTGTGTGTGTGTGTGTGTGTGTGTGGGTGTGTGTGTGTGGGTGTGTATTCACATGAGCTGTTGAGGAGAACATGTGACCTGTTCTCTGTTGGAAACACATGAATGCTGAATTATTGATCTCCTCCTTTGCTCAGCAAAGGACTCATGTTTCTCACAAGCATGATGCTCATATTTTTATATATAAACAGACACTCAAATTTTTTCAGGATGTTTTTTAAAGACAAAACGCAGATCTTTTCAGCTGTATTCCAGCTGTTCCAGGGTCCCCATCGACACCTGGAGCCGCTGGAGCGGTCCTTCCTTGTGAGATTTCTTGCTTTGCTCTACGTCCCCTCATACATCTTAGTTGTTCTCACAGATGAGGACTTCCCATGGTTCAAACTCTCCAGGGAGATTCACCGCCAGCTGTTCACAGGTTGCAAAGCATCAGGGCATCTCGGCCTCATTCCAGCTGCCGCTGCTGTATTTTCATATAAATATTTCTGCACCAATCAGATACTATTAATGCACAAGACCGTCACCAGAGAGCTCTTATAGATTAATAACATCACTGTTAATGGACAATAAGTGACTAGAATAATCCCACTGATGTTTAGTTCTCCTGATCCATGTCCCACCCCCTACATGCAGGTTTGCGATATTACTTCCAATCGTTTTGGAAAAGGAAAAATATTGAAATAGTTTTAAATTTACTACATAATCCAACCACAACAAAATCACTTCCACTCGCCTAAAAACTTGAATTCCCTCTGCAACTCCAAACACACTAGGGATTCTGCATCACGATGCCTTTTCTCATTTGTGAAGTCAACAACAAGCCTTACCTCTGGTCTTCAGCTGAGCCTCGAGAAGAAGTGTGAAATGTTAAACCCCACGGCCACTTTTTAACAAGCCTCTGTCCTCTCACAGCCTGCAGTCATCTCAAAGGCATCGCAGAACTGTTTTCTTGGGTTATCTGAGGTAATAAAGATCAATTCAACCCACATTTAGATGTGTTGATCGCTCCATGATGGCATACATTACTAATGCTCTATAAACAGACCCTATCTCTGAGAAACCGGTTGTTCAAATGCATAAAAATGTAAAATTCATCAAGGCTCAGGGAGTTTTTTTTTGCCATCTTTAAATTAACATTGAGTCTAGATGGTAATAAGCCCCCTCGAGTTGGATGTTTTTCTACCTGGTTCAGATATTGAATTTCATAGATCAGGGGTGCTCAATACGTCAGTCGTCAAGTCAACAGTTAGACTCAGTTAAACTCAGGACATGACAAAAAATGTGATGTGTGGTGCAATATGAGCTCATTAAGTTATGCAAGGTACATCAACATAAATTTTACATATAAAAATTCTCAAAATATTTATAAATAAATCTTTTTATTTTATTACGTTTTACATTTTCGTAGAAGGTAATTATTTTGATTAGTCATTTTATAGGTAAATCGCTGTTTTAGTGAGTTTTAGATGATTTCTGTAGACCTGGTTAAACCAGAATCCAAAATCCCAGGAAGAATTTCATATACTAAACCAGATGTACAGAGGTTGGTCTGAACTTGACCATAAATGAACTGAATGTTCTTCTGATATCACATGTTTATTGTTAAAACCATAGATAGAGAAATACATAAAGGTAAACAGCACTTTAAATCCATCAAAGTCCCTTTTTGCAGCAGCAGCATTGAGGATTGTTTTCTGAAACACTCCAGACACACACAAAGTGAAGTGATCCTAAATCTCATTTATGACACTTCATTCAAGAATTGAGATGCAATAGTGTGTGCGATCAATAATCATCGTAACAGTCACTCAGGCAATGACAACAATGAAGGAATCCATCAGACGCAGCGGAAGACAATAGATTGACCAAACGTATATTTGGTCATGGTGAGATTAGCCAGGAAGACTGTTTGGTCACTGCAGCAGCTGATCTGAGGTCAGGGTTGAAGTTGGTTTCCTTGGTGGCTTTAGTTTAATCCGACTGGGAGCCTGGGAGCCGAGACATGCAAAGGAAAGCAAAGGCAGAGGGGGGGGGGGCATTGAGTAGCAGTCAAACAGGAGATCCGGTTGAAACTGGATCAGTCGGACAGTGGGTCACTGGGTCGGGGAGCACCACCGGTGCGTTGGGTCCTCATGGGGGCTTTGAGATTGTTGATCTTTAATGACTTCTGCCAAAGCTGTGAGAAGATGGACTCATCGGGGGTTCATTCATTCTGGGAAAATTCCCTGTTCTTTTTCATTTTCAGACCTTTTAAATAAAACCTCCTTGATGTTTCTGAGCTGATGTATTTGTGTTACTACAGGGATAAAGACAGGAGGTCCGAGGGATTCAAATGCAACGGACTGTATTCCAGTGTGTTCAGAGCGAATTAGAAAAATTTAAAGAAAATCTGTGCTTGCATTGATCCATTTAATGAAAAACACACAAGTGTATTTGTTTACATGATCTGTTTGGTTATTAAAAAACAGCAGGGAAGACTTTACTGGAGCTTCCTTACTGTCAATTAGATGAGGCAAATTTGCAGTTAACGGCATACAGCCTCTTCACGAGGCTCCGAAAATGTGTCAGGCATCAGCAGGGGACACATTACTCTTCTGGTTCCTCTAATTGGATTTACATGTATGGAAGAAGGAAAAACATTTTATTGCTGTCAGCTTCCACAGTCCAGCCTTCAGTTTTCTGACTTCCTCACTGGAGATGAGATGCCATAAAGAACTGGATGATCATTTTGGTCTTGTGCAGCACATTGGAAGCAGCTTTCTTTAGTCCAGTCAAATGTTTTGTGTAAAAAAAAAGATTATGTTGTGACGTAATACACTGGTTCTGCGATCCTGCTTTGCTATGCTAATTCAGCCAAATGATGTAACACATCATCTAAAAATGCATGAAAGGTAGAAACCATGAAAGCCTGAAATTCAAAATTAAACAATTTTGCCTCATTGCCATCATAAAATTCAGTTTTATTTTCAATATCTGATCTATTGAACAAATAAAATTATTCTCATGTGATTGGGTTTTTGCAGACAGCAGATAAATTATATGACATTTATTGGGTAAAATTTGCATTGTCATGAACTTAATATACATGCGATCCAATTACTTTATAAAAACACACCACTCTGCTGCTTTCTGGCGCATCAGCGACATCAAGTAGGTGTTAATGATTGTGTTGCACCTCCTCTACCTCCTCTCTCCACAGCCCACCTGAAACCTCTCCCAGCGGACGCATCAGTTAGCCTCTTCTTTCCTCTCAATCTAATTTAAAAGTAGTGATGACAACAGCAACGTTGTTCTGTTTGTTTTATTTGTGAATCAATACCCAGGATTCAGCTCTCTCCATATTTCAGGGAACACATCTCGCTGCACCCAAACGTCACATCAAATACATTAACGCTAAGAGCCCTGAGGAGGCCATTAATGATTGCATGTGTGCACATTAACACTGACGCTCCTCCACGCAGACCTGAAGGTGAAAGATGGAACGGTTGAACATGTGCAACATTAAAAAGTGTGAAAAAAAATGTCATGGCCTGATGTCTCATTTGCTGATAATGATGTACTTAATGGCGAGACGTCTGAAACAAGCAGTGAAGCTAATAAACTCAAGGTAACCTCTGCATTAGGATTTTAAATAGAGGCTGTTTTGTGTTGACCTACTTTCTTATCTCAGAGTACCTCAGGAAAAAAACAGAAATTACACACACAATTTCGCACTTTTTTTTTTTTACGATACATTTAAATTACCCTCAGAATTTCAGTGAGAAAATTTGTGGCTTAAGTAACTTAGTGATTTAATTATATGACAGGATACGTGATCATTAGTATGTTTGAAAGTCTTTGGTGTCAGAAGGTCTGTGGCGCTTAAACTAGAGATTAAAGGGTGTCTGTCCTGAGCAGTGCTGAGAGATACATCCCCAGTCGGTGTCCAGACCCTGGTGGTGGTGGTGGTGGCGGCTGATGACCTGGCAAAGCTGATGAATTTATATGTGGGTGAATCATTGAAGACTTGGGTATGAAAAACCGTAGCATTAAACAACTAGAGGGATGGAGGGTCATGTTGAAAAAGGGAGCAACAAGGTGATGGGCTGATGACGAAGGTGTGGCGTCTTGCCGTTGGGTAGATTGTGATTTCTATCCCCTTGCTGACAGTTATCCACACATTTAATAACAAGCTATTTGTTCTCCCTGCAAGCCCGTTCTACTGAAATAGCAGCAATCCTGCTCACATTCATCTTCAAACAGCTAGTGACTCTTATATAAGGTGGATTTCCTTGTTTTTAAATATGCATAATGCCCATGTATGTCCAATCAGTCATGACTTAGTGACGGATGATACTCCCACAGGCCTCCACCGGTGCTTGAGAAGGAAGAAGGATTGGTGGAAGCTGTGGGCGGACAACACAGGCAAGTGTGAGCAAACACCCTGAAAAACAAAAAGGTGGTAGGCGAACAATGGTGTATCATTCACGGACAGACACACACTCATCAGAATCCTTAAATATATATTTATGTAACGAGTTTCCTGCCTTCAGCAAAGTGCATGAGTAAACAGTATTCATTAAAAATAGACAGGTCCTTTGAAATAATGGCATCTTTTGGCTGTGATGCACCTCTAATGCTACTTTGCTGTCAAGATGCTAAGAATAGTTGACATTATCAATTCATCGCCATGAAAAGATGCCCTCTTGAAATGACAAAATAAGAGTTTTCTGCATGAAAATTTGATTTTTTGTCTTCACTTAAGAGTGTGAAGAATGACACAAAGTAAAGCCTGTGTCATCCAGCCTTTACTTTGGGCTTCCTAATTGACTGTGCATTCAAAATTGATGTTGTGTCAAGACATCAAGAATTTTTATTTCTTTGTAGGGATGGTTAAAGCATGAAACAAAGACTGGATGGATGAGAAAATTGAGCCGGGGGCATCATTCTAGGTAAATTTCGAATTTGAATACGGGAATTATTTTATAAAAGGAAAGTTTATAACTTTTACCAAGAGGATTATTCTGATTATTATGAAAAATACTGGACTGCAATTTTACAGTTTTAGTGCTCTGAGCTCCACAGGCCTAGTTTACCTTTAAACACAAGGTGCTATTCTTTTCTGAGAGGCAGTGTTCAAAAATAGAAGCTTAAATGGGCCAAAGGCTGTGTCTGAAGAGAAAACCTCCCTCTTAGAGTAAACCTCACAGACCATCACTGAACACCTTCACATGTCACCCAACAGCAGGGATCCCCCGAACCAATGTCCCATCGATCGACTGACAGAAAGTCACAAAACAAATTATTTAAAATTCAAAATGTCAAAAAGGAGACTAACGGGCTGTTGACTGTATCCTCTGGTCGTTTTTTTAATTCTGTCCCTAAGATGAAGTGGGATTGCAGTGTGGACATCAGAATGAGAGACTGCAGCAGCCTCGTTTTAGCATTGGCTCAACAACTAAGGGTTTTGGTACAGAATAAGGATCGTGGATTCTTTTCTCCCTGGTTAATTGCTACCCATAATCTTCAAGGAATTCCTACCAACACAATGTCACTCTTGCTCCAACTCTGAAAACATTTGGTAAGAAGACAGGATTGTAATTACCTTCTTTTTTTTTTTTTTTCATTTGAGAAAATGGTTTTGTTTTGTTGGTTCGTACATTGTTGTTTTCACCAAAGGTTTGTTCTGAGCTCAGATGATAATAGGTTCTAGACTCCTTTGCTTTCCAAGAGAAATTCATTGTGTCCAGACACCCCTATTTATCCATCCAGACCAATGCTGAGCCTCTTGTTGCTCCCAGAGGAGCTGCTGCCGCTGGGATGGGGGGAGGCATCAATGAGCGGTGGATCAATGGTCACCGAGCAAACGTCTCCATCTTTATAGAGTCTGTGGGAGGTCAACACTCAGGGGAGCATTACCTGGGTGTGGATGACCTTGGGAGGGGAAGGATTTTAAGGACGAAGGAGTAAACAAAGAAATTAATATCATTTGGGACAAGATAGATAGATGGACATGCCGTGGAAACAATTTTTCACCAAAATACCACACAGCTATAATATTTAGGGTTGGGCGTTTGGATCTGGGGGGTCTTCGACCATGTCCTGTCCCTTTACAAAATGTTTGATGTAAATCTGTCCGGCAGTTTCCACATAATCCCACAAATCCAGCCTATCAATAGAACCGACACAAGCGAGAGACCCTTTAGCATTTCCTGGATGGTGAAACTGCTTCCTCCATCTCACCAGATTTGAAATAAGTGCCGTAGCCTCATAAATTTTAATCTGTGAGATCTTATCGAGTGGAAGTGGAGGTGACTCATATTTCACAAACTGCTGTTAATGACTGTTCATATTTCACAGATGTGTTAAATGGGTTTACATCTCTCGGCTTCAGGCGATAGGAAGAGGGCTGTTCTTCCATACTTCACAACTCCCAGCACACTTAACATATTTTATGTCCACTCGTTGATAACACCATCCATCATGCGTCGCACTAGAATTTTTAAATTCTCTAAAACCTCCATCATACCTGCAATCTCTGTTCACATGTTGAACGAACACAAACAGCAGCTGTAATATCACGTAAACATTTTTTGTGTATTCTTCTGAACCGCTTTTTCTGGACTTGCTCTGTTTTCCACCAAATCAAAGATAAACAAAGGAACCGTCCTACTCTTAACAAAGCCTGCAGTAACAAGAGCCGACTGCATTAGCAGGGAGTCCCTGCTGGATGCTGTGGGGGCTGGGGGAAGGACTGAAAGACTGGATTGAGGCTTGTGAAGCACATTTCATCTGTATTGGAGCAAACAGTGAACAAAGCCAAGGACGAGAGAAAAAAAACATCCATCTATGAATCAGTTTGTACGTAACATCATCACTCTGTGATTTTGTTTCTGGATTACAACATTAACTCAGATATAATCCTTATGGTAAAATATGAAGGGACTCTCCTTTCTGCATTGTAGCCTTGTTGAATGACTTTACAATATCATGCAAATGAACTAAAGGAGCGTTCAATAGGCTAAAGCGGATACCTCCTCCAAGGCCTCAACCATCCCATTTAAATAAGTTGAACTAAATTCCAACAAGACGTGTAAAGCAGACGTTCTCACCCTTCTGGTTTTTGCACACGTCCTACCATCAACCTTCATTAGAAGGTATTTTTTATGTAATTGTTTAGAAGTGCTAAAAGTAGTGGTGTCAATGAGGCGACAGACCTTCTGTGATTCTTCATGAAGAAACAAGTATAAAATCAGTTGGATTCTTCAGGTGTTCGCTCTTACAACAAGAAAAACCATCATGTACTTTCTGGATAATTGAGTTGTGTAACGTTAGCGTAGTATAGCCAGCCACTGACTCCATTTAAAATGCTTTAGTAATTTGGTTTTTAGCACAAGAAGAATAAAAAGAAGAAAGCAACACTTTACAGTATATCTGAAACCACTGGATGAAACCAATAATATGTGACTTACTGAATATTAAATAGAAAACAAAGTAAAAATTTACAGTACTGTGAACATATAAACAGAAGATTAAACTCGCTGTTCCGTCTTCTCCAGCCGCCTAGATGCTAAAACATCTTTAGTCTTTGTTGAGAATCATCCTTTTGCCAGTTGATTACATTTTTACTCGTGATATAAAGTACATTGAAACAAAAAGATTAAAACTTCAAATCCAAACAAAAACAAAGCTTTCTATTAAGCAGTTTAAGCTCTAAAAACCATTATACTAGACATTTGGTGTCCAATCCTCTGGTTTCTTTGCTTAGTTTGCTAATATGTGTGAATCCCTGTGCAACAGGAGGGATGGGTTTAGTGGCAAATCCCAAACTCACTCTGAGAAAAAACTATTATCAGACTATTAATTGCATTCAGATTCCCTGCAGAGGCTGGCCGGTTTGCACAGGAGATGTGGAAAGTGATGCTGCACGTGGAGGCCTTTCCCTGTTCACATGTCTTTTCAGGCAGCCCACGCATACTGTACAATGATGAAGCCTCTCCATTAGCGACGCAGTGGAGTATTGTTCATTGGTTGTCTTGTTCATGCTGACCCTGGCCCCTCTTAAAGGCTGTGTGCAACAATCAGCCAGGGAAATAACCATCCAGCACACAATGAAGAACTAGTTCAGTTGAAGTTAGTTTTTGTG
The DNA here is from genome assembly GCF_040054535.1 of Antennarius striatus. NCBI lineage: Eukaryota > Metazoa > Chordata > Actinopteri > Lophiiformes > Antennariidae > Antennarius > Antennarius striatus. Next base: position 15,952,775 of record NC_090792.1, read on the forward strand.
GCTGAATGAAAGAACCGATTTGAATCAGTGACCAAGAAACACATCATTATGGCTTTCCTCTGTGCACACTGCTTGCAAAATTCAAACTCATGCTTTACGAAAAGATGTGCAAACAAGCACAGACAGTATTTTTCTTTTGCTCAGTGGTTTCACTGCATCAATCTTTCCCTTAAATAAATAAAGCTGTCAGTCTTGAGAGCGGCAAAAATGGGTTTGGATGCTCTCCAAATGAACAAACTAGAACAGAGGAGGAGGAGTAGAGGACCTTTCTCTGAAAAAACTGCAAGAGAAATTTGAAATGAAAATTCTGTCAAGAGTTTTAGCTATGTTGTTTCAATTAATTTCACAATTTGTAATTAATAAAATCACAAAAATAAAATATCAACTCGAAATGAAATATTTGACAGTTTGTTATTTTCCTGCATTTAATTCCATAACATTTATGCTTCTGTGATTCCATTCAGTGACTTTGTGAACCAGTGACTCTTCACTACAACACATTATTATCATTGATAATGGAATTGGAATTGATTAGATCTTCTTTAAGGAAAACTGCATGATGATTTTTGTGATTGTCCTGTACTTTATCTGCAGACTGGTTTTATGATGGGCTCGATACAAGCTTCAGCGGAACATGATAACAAGTGCAATCAGTGCTACACAACCCAGGTTGATAAAGTAGATGTAACCTGAATTGTCGCAAGTTTTTTTAATTAAATTTCAAATTTGAGGTCATTTAAATACCATTACTACTCTAAATAAGAAAGTATTATTCCCTTAGACTGACCAGAAACAATTACAGCACATAAAAACAACACATAAATGAATAAAAATACTGTATTACCATAACTGTAGTACCGGATGTGGTTTTTAGTTTCTTGTTCATATCTTGAGGAATACCTGTTTATTTCAACTTTCGTGTGACTGTTATTTGGCATACATTTTTAGATTAGTTAAATCACTATTTTGTAGCTCTGGATTTTGCTCGGCCATCACAGTTTAACTATCTTGTCAGGTTGCTGAAAGTAATCTGGACTAGTTCAAACGAATCATAGCTGGATGATAGACATTAAGATTTAGTTATTGTCAGCTACCTTTCGTATTACTGTTGATAAATGAGATGTGTACCCATCATCTCTACTTAAGACACCATATATAGCAAGCCAGCTTGGTAATTGGTACTGTATATATGTCAGAATTGAGGCTGAGACGACACTTAAATAATCACTGAGAAAACAGTCCCAAGTTTTGTTTCTTGTCATTAAATCTGGAGTTTATTGCATTTAGATGGAGTCGTTTTCTCCCTGAAGGCACTGTGTACAAATATTGAAATAAGTGAAGGCATTTTTCAGGTCGCCGTGGAGGACACAGGTGGTGCTGAATCCATAAACATGAGCTAATTTGAAGCTGCAGAACGGGATGTCAAGGAGTCAGAGTGACTTTGGGCTTTTGTCACCCTGCTCAGCTGGACTGAATCTTAATACAAAACGGTGAAGATGTGAGCTCTGCAACATAAGGAAAGTAGGACTCAATAGTTCCTGAAGGATAGCAAATACCATAAAGGTTGCATCTGCAAACGCACTTTTCAGGATTATGTGATCATGTGACATCACCTCAGTGGATGAGAGGCTAGTCTGACACACAGTAGAATACGTTTTTTAGTAATCCAACTCTAATAACCACCAACAGTGGAGCTGAGTAGTATATTTTGACATTTACATAATTTCTCAATACTGTAAATGATCAATAATGGATTTATCGTTATTGAACAGGTGAAATTAAAAGAGTTTAGCTACATATTGGACGACAATTCCCCATAATATCTGTCTGGTTCCAAATAATATTCTGGATCTGGTGATCCAGAATGTTTAAATTTAAAGAGAACATGGAACATACATTATTTTGAGACTGCACGTAATAAGACTACAGACTGAACCGGGGTGAGATTGTAGCTGAAACTGTGTTGGTTCAAAAGTTGCTGTGAAAAAACACAAACAGTGAAATAAAGTTTTATTTGTAATGTTAAAGGAATTATGACACAAAGGGAAAACTTGGAGGTGATTTGTGTTCCGTGTGCGTCTATATTTTTGATTTGATGTTTCCCGTTCGCTGATACTGTTTCTGGGTGCCCTTTAATCAGCAGCTATTTGCATTTGTGCTCATGACGTCTTCTTCTACATTCCTGCACAGGAGGTCACCAAAAAATTGGACACTCGATCACAAATTTAGGAGCATTGTGGGAAATGATTAAAGACAAATCTGTGAAGATTTCCTTTCAAAGCTGCCCGCTGTGTGTCCTGGCAGAAGGAGAGAACTGGCACCGATGCAAAGACATGAAATAGTTTTAGAAGGATGGGCCTCTTCTCCGTTTTGAGAGCAACCCACAGGAAGATGCAGCGAGGCCCCAAACTGAGGAGATTACACAGAGAACAATGTCATCATGCCGGAGGCGTCAGCGTGCGCACATCCAAAAATAGCTGATGGTCCTTTTTCAAACAGTTGGTTTGAGCCAACGTTAAATCCAGGGAAATATTAGAAGAGATAACTGCACTATTCCTCGTGTGTTTTGTCACATCATTGAAGATTATGAGCAGAAACATTATCAGTACTGATAGAAAATTACACACTGTGGTTAATGGGACCATTTTCTCACCCTTTCATTTCCTTAAGCACATTAATACCCAGCCCACTGATCTTAAATATGTTTATTTGCTTTTACTTTATTTAGTTTTTTGACACATTACTGAAAGCCAAACAGACAATGAGAAAAAATATTCCCATTCTCAAAATACTTTATAACATATGCAGATGTAATCACAATGAATGGCTTCACCCCCCGATGGTCTGAGACACATGCAGGCACTCCTGACAACAGGATTACTGTGTTTCATTTCTCAATCATCAGGCTCACTGAAGAACTCCGTTGCCATGGATATCTCGCAGATGACGGAGGTATGTGGTCATAACAAAATCCAGAAGATTCCCAAAACTGAGGAAAAAAACTTCTCTTGAGCGACCACTTTATCTCATATCACAAGGTTTTGGTTTTTGTATTTCATTTTGTATTGCTTCCTCATGAAAAGACAAATTTCCCAACTACCAAGCAACCAGGATCCTGCAGCTGTGACGTGCAGAAGCTGCATGTCTTATGTAGATCTAGACTTAAACTATCATATAACATCAACCCTGTCAGTCATAAACGTGTAGATATATTTGTATCTACAGTTTCCACTTGCTTCTGTTGAATCTCGCCGTTGAAGATCATCAACTTTCCACACTTTGACAGCTGATTCGTCCAATGGCTGCTTGGAATCCTCCCGATGTCCAATGGTAACCCTTTGAGGTGTGATGCTGTTTGCTTATTGGTTAGTCTCCATCCTCCCTTACTGAAGCCGTTCCGTTGGTCTAGGTTGCTCCGGCAGTAGGACGCGGCTGGAGCTCCGTTTACGCACAAGAAGCAGGACCGGCTCTGACTCTGCTGTGACTCCCGTTTGCGTTGCGCTCGTCGGAGGAATCTCACATCAGCCATGGATGAAATGGAGGAAGAGTTGAAATGCCCCGTCTGCGGCTCTTTTTACCGGGAACCCATCATTCTGCCTTGCTCCCATAACATTTGCCTGGCATGCGCACGAAATATCCTGGTGCAGACCCCCGATGCCGAGTCCCCCCAGAGCAGCCGAGCCTCCGGGTCTGGCGTCTCCGACTATGATTACCTGGATTTGGATAAGATGAGTTTGTACAGTGAGGCGGACAGTGGATACGGTTCCTATGGGGGTTTCATCAGTGTTCCGACCACCCCCTGTCAAAAATCACCGAACGGGGTACGAGTTTTCCCCCCGACTGTCCCTCAACCTCCTCCGCAACAGCATCTGCTCCCGCAGCCCGGATCTTTGCCCCCGATCCCACGCAATTCGTGCATTACCTGCCCGCAGTGTCATCGCAGCCTCATCCTGGACGACAGGGGGCTCCGCGGATTCCCCAAGAACCGCGTTCTGGAGGGGGTGGTGGACAGGTACCAGCAGAGCAAAGCAGCGGCTCTCAAGTGTCAGCTCTGCGAGAAGAGTCCGAAAGAGGCTACCGTGATGTGCGAGCAGTGCGACGTCTTCTACTGCGACCCGTGCCGCCTGAGGTGCCATCCTCCCCGGGGGCCCCTGGCCAAACATCGCCTGGTGCCTCCGGCGCAGGGGCGGATAAGCCGCCGGGCGAGTCCGCGTAAAATCTCCACTTGTACAGAACACGAACTAGAGAATCTCAGCATGTACTGTGTGCAATGCAAGACCCCTGTGTGTTATCAGTGTTTGGAGGAAGGAAAACACGGCACACATGAAGTCAAAGCCTTGGGCGCAATGTGGAAACTGCACAAGGTACGTGCGTAAAAATGAAAATGTTTGCAGCAGTGCGTCTTTTTAGTGTCGCCTTTATTTGCGATCAGTCACCACCCTCAGCGCTGAGCAACAAGTCTGAGCTGATTCTTATGGAGCCCCCCCCCCTGTCAGAGTCCAGTGCACAAACCAATGGGGGGGGGTGTCTTCTCTGTCACATTATGAGGTCTTTCCGTTGCAAATTATTATTAAATGAGCGAGACTCCTCTGAGACAGCTCACATTCCAGTCAACTTCAAGGTGGCAAACAAGGTTTCCCAAAACTGGTTTCTCTGGTGTGCAAACCTGTCGTGACTGGAGAGAGTTCTATTTGAAATTCTATTCAGGGCTTGGCCTCCTTGATCAACAGAAAACTGCCTGTGTCAACATCTTAAAATGAAGTTGCAGTGATTGGGATCTGTTTTCAGCTGTTGACCACTTGTCTCTGAGGGGAGTCCTTCACTCTGGATCCACTGCCCTCTGTGCTGCCCCACAATCATTAGGCAAGGCGAATACTGGAGCTATGCTTGGCTTTGAGATGCAATTTTGGAAGCTGCTGTGGGCAGGGAGATGCTGCGCTTAATCAAACTGCAGTTTATCTACGTCTCTGCAGCAGGAACCCTCGCCTCCACGCCCCCAGCTCCAGCGGTGAGGGAGGATGCAGCGCTAGATAGAGATGCTCTTCAAAATACAGGGATGGTGGCCCCTGGTTTACAGGCGAAACCCCCACCACACACACACACACTGCTCAAGGTTTACAGTAAGCACTGGTTGTGTATTTCTCCATTTTAACAGACCTCAAAGCCAATCTTCTTTAGATTGGGGGTGAGATAGGGTGTCACCTCAAATACATGAGGCAATTGTGAAGCTGATGGAAAAGTCAAAGGTGGTTGATTTTTTTCACTCGCATCAGTTTGCCATCACTTGAGAAGTGTCAGGCCATTCCAGCGTCATCTTTCTTGGATGAAAGATGCGCTTGAAAGCCGATCAATGTTAAGAGGGATAATGTAAAAAAATATTCCTCCTGGCATCTCATTCTAACGCCTAATTCCTGACCTGATATCTGATGCTGCTGTCCACGGCAATTGGAGCAGATGGCCGACACCTCAGAGCTGGCAGAGCTGAGGATGGACATCTTTCAGAGCTTCAGGGTGTTCCCTAAATAATTCATCATGGAAATCATGACACTGCATTCCATATCCTGCAGACATGCTGCTGAGTTTTACTTGTATTTATGTATAATACATATAGTACCCAGAAACGTAAGAACAATACCCACAGTGATACCTCCTTTAAAGTCTATTTGGTTATTCTGCAGACTTGACATCCAGATTGACAAATCTTAAAAATTTGGTGTTTTTTAGTAGGTTTTCATCTCATCTTTACTCCGTGGTGATATAATCATCGGTACGTTCATCTGCAATTATTTGTAATTGTTTACGTCAAAGTGTTGTTGGACAAGAACATCACACTGATGACTGTGAGTATAAATGGTCATCATGGAGCTGAGCTGCCGGCACAGCCTCTGCCACCACCATTTGAATATGTGGAAATGTTCACTGCTGACTTCCATTGTGAAGTGCTTGAGGTGGTCAGTCAGAATAAAATAGACTAGTTACTATTTTTAAAACCCTGTTGATTTCTGTATTTACCGCTGCTTGCACATGCTGAGCTAGGAGTGCTTGATGTTTTCCGTCTCAGTAAGGTTTTATACTCCTACCTCCCAATGATATGGAAAGTTCAGACGGATCTTTACCCTGATTCACATAATTTAGTGGGTTCTTTCCATCCTAGTGGCCCATCCTTCCACTTAATTTTGTAGAAATCTGTGAAGTGGATTTTGTGTTGTCCTGCTAAAAAAGCAACCAATATGTAAAAAAAAAAAAAAAACAGTACAAGGAAATGCAGCTTTAAGGTTTTGGCTTCTATCTTATGCAAAGCATTTGTTGAGCTTCAAAGCTAAACGGCATCTTCAGTTGTTTCAGAGAGCGCTGCTTTACTGTGAAGCTTCAGAAATCCTTTGTAGACTAAAAACTTCTCTGCTCTGGGAGTTAGCAGATTACGACTGAATTTTCCTTTTTGGATGAAGTGTTCCAGTAATTATTAATAAGATCTCTTCTGTTTTCCAACTGGGATATTCTTCAAGGTTTTTAATCTGCAATCACTGTCTTTTTACATTGACTGTCTTTGTCTATCTATGTAAAGTATTTCTCTCTTTATATAGAGAGTTGAACCACCTGCCACCATGGCAACCAAATCCCTCTTGATGTAGTGCAGAGCATCAGAGGTCTCTTAGATACTGGACCCCTAGAGGAATCAATCCCAGATGCTTTCCAGTCTTTTTTCTCTTTCTACAGTCGTCTTGTCTCTGCGTTCCCCTTTTGGACTCCATGACCATGTCTAAACTGTGAGGGTAATCAATTTCGTGTCTCCTGAGTCAATTTCACTGGCAAAAAACGAGTTGGAATTTATATGTTACACAGCGTGGCTCATCCAGCTCCCCTCCGCCTCTATAGATTTGCGTCAGGAAGTTTTTTACCGTGACAGGATGCCCGTGTTAATCTCTGTAAATCACATTAAAACGAATGAAGGCGTCCGAGTGTTAAATCCCTACGAGGTGAGTGGTCGTCAGTCCTTCATGCGTGTCAGGAGAGGTTATGCAGGACCTTCATGCAACTAGGTCAAGCTCCAGCGCCTCATGGGAATTAAAGGCAATTTATCATGTTGAGGTTTAAGAAGAAGATGCACAGACTTCAGAAAACCAGATTGTAGCAGAAAAATTGTTTGTTCCCCTTTGGCCGTTGGAGAGAAGTTAACCCAGACAAATATCAACAATTAAGTTCTATTTATTTAAGGAAATTCTAACTTCTACCTTGCACATGTGCCCCCTTTAATGTCATTGTATGTTTGATCCTAAACCATCTGAAATGAACAGACGGCCTGAACGCCGTGATACAAAGATAACACAGACGGAGCTCCACCAGATCCCAGCCAAGATTCCCCAAAGAAGCAGGCTAATGAGGACTGACAACGCAGATGCTGGGACGAATGTTAAAAGTCTCATCTCGATATCGAGGCAGATGTTGTCAGTAGCAACTGATTTTAGTCTGGCGGAGCTACCTGCAGCTCTGCAGGAGGAATGGGAAAGCCTCGATGACGTGACTGTCAGTCACAAGGAAGGACTGTCAGTCTGCATCCGCTGTATGTACAGTATGCACAGACAACCAGACACAGAGTGGCGTGAAGCCAGCCCACACAGATACTGCAGAGCGACGCTGAATATATCAAGCATCCTTCTCACAGAAATGGGAATCATTCACGAGCAACGATAACAAAAACTGAACACCGTTTAATAGTCAGGTGTGTCATGGCGTCCATTTCTATAGAAAGTCTTCAATTCCACCTTCGTAAGCTATTTGCATAGAGCATTATACCCACATTTTTAATATTACAGTTTATTGAACAATTTAAGTTTTCTAAAACATCAGGTTCCAATTTATCTAAAAGCTCAATGTACATATAATTGACAGATAATGTGTAATAAATGACTGAAATGACATTTAAATATTGTTGTTTTGAAGTGTTAGCTATCATTTTACTTTCACCAAATGTACAAGTCAGATCATATATGACTTAATAATGATTTAATGTTAACACTAAATGACATAGTAAGTGTAAAGATGAAAAATATGTTTTAAAAAATCAACTTAACATTTCAGTCCATGCACAAATCCAACCACCCAGATGACGAGCTAGTCGAGCTCGCTTTAGCTTCCTATGGGTGAGTCCCTGTGAGTCACGTCTGATCATGTGAGTCAAGGCCCAGAACATTCCAGTGCCAATAATCACACATATACTCAAAATTATATTGGCAGAAACATGAAAATGCACCGGCACTTTTATACATATCATAGGGTTATAACATCTTTCTCATCCGACTGACCGCTCAACGAACGGGACGCAAGCCAGCATTCACCCAGTCACACAACACATTGTTGCCAGGGGCGATAACCGTTCACACGAGCACTCACACAGGCCAACCAATTGCAAGAACACCTGCTAAACCACAAAATCACAACTACTGACAGGAGCAATACTAATAAGAAATATTCAGACGGGCTAGGGTAGCCCTGTACCCCCCACTTTGGATGGGGTCATAATGAAAATGCTGACTTAAGAAATTGCTTTATCCATGCAGCTCTGGTAACTAGTAAAAGACTAGAGAGGGATTTTCACATTTCTTTTACTTTTTATAATCCTCTGCTGTTTGCAAATTTTTAATAATCAATTTTTTTGTGCTGTAAACTTGTGTTATTTCTTCCATATCCCAAAACTCACCTAACTCTATGACATTAATACAGCAAAATATGTGCGCTTTTTCAGTAGTGTTCAAATAATGATAACTACAATAAATCCTTCACCTCATATTTGCTAGACGTGTTACTGTGAGGATATAACCCACGGTTGTTTTATTGTTCTGTTGTAGCTGTTCCATTACATGTGTTAATATACATGTAAAGAGATTAGCTGTGTAAATGTTAATAAAAGAGAGATACAGAACAGGAAAGAGAACGGCAGAATGACCTAGAATGGCCGAAGAGAGGAAACAGAGCCGTAAAGGTGAAACATCAGCGTCTCCTCTCAGGGGAAAAAGAGCCACAGTGTTTACTAGAATGCATCCTGTTAAGTTTCCATATTGGGTCCAGTGCCATATGTGAGGGTGTTTTCGCTTTGGCATAATTTTTTTAGTAACATTTCTTGGGGGCTGAATATTTCAGCTTGCTCGAGGGATGAAACGGGAGAAAGATAAAAAGCCTTAAAACTCTATTTTTCCTTTCAAGCCCAAAAGGAAAGAGAGAAAATGTTTTTTTTATTCTAAATGAGTCAAAGTTGTGCAGTTAAAATAAACCTCACTTCACCTTGTTGGAAAATATCCCAACAAGGTTAAATAAGGATGCGAGCTATGGAAATGATAACCTTTGTGGAAAACTAGTCCCAGGTCAGTCATGACATGCAAAACTAACCTGGATTAGGTCAGTTTCGAACAACAGGAACTGACAGGATTAGGAAGACATATCAGCGCTCTTCATCTCTGTCTGTGACGGATTCATCTTGGACACCTTCAAACTAGATCTGCAGAGATGCCACATATTTAATTCCGATAAAGATAAAGTCAGAGCAGACTGGAATAGATCCCTTCTGTCCCATTTCCTGCTGTGCTGTCCCAGCCATCCATCAAATAAGGACTTTCCTTTTATGCCTCATTATAACTCAATAAGCCTCATTATTATTGTTATTATTATGCAAGTTTCATGACTTCTTTTGGTGTGGATTGTTAAAGATTTGATCTGCATGATTGATTGATGACAGAGGATTAATAATAAACCAGCAATTTAGGTTGATTTTATATGGGATCTTGTTAAACAGAAATGAGTATTGCTGTCTGGCCAAGTCTTTACTCTTCTAGCATGTTAGAGGATGTAAGAGCTCAATTTTTAACAACAGCAAAGCTCCAAAGATGGCAAATATCAGGTCACCTGCTTAATATTTCAAAATGTATTCTCTGAGGGCTGTGCCAGTGTGAGTAAACAACCAAAACCTTTCATGTTGGAGTCTCTGATTACTGATTCCAAAGGAAGTAACTGCTTTTCTCAAGCTGTGTAAAATTACATTAATATCGCCTTTCATTGTGGGATTTTACTGAAATTGTCGTTTCTTTCCACTCACTGGAGGTTGACCTCACTTCGTACTCATTATACGAGATTAAAATAGGCTAAAGAGACTGTTCATCAAAGAGAACACCTAGACCCACAGCTTTGAATTAGAGCAAGACACTGAAAAACATTTTCTGAGGTGTAACGCATTTGACACTAAGTTGAGAGAACTTAAAAATCGATCTTGTGTATTTCGATTTGCTTCAGGAGGGCAGTGTTTCCTCGAGCTGAGCATTGACATTACAACCCCCCCCCCTCCTCCTTTCCTTTTCATTTCCTGCTAGTGGAAGCTTTAACCAAATTGGCTCTGATGTCTTTCTGACATTCTCACTTTACTCTGACAGATTACTTCAGTTCACTTGATCCCAGAGGGAAAAAAAATCAGCATGAAGAATGATCCTGGGGCCGTCGGTGAATTATTCATACAAGTGTTCCCACTTGTCTTAATTACTGAAATGATTAGTGCTCCTATATAGCAGGATAATCCTACCCCCAACACCTCCACCACAACAGATCTTCCATCATGCTTTGCAAACATTCCAGCATCTTCGAACAAACATGAAATCCCTTTGCGTTCATGTAAGTGGAGACTTGTTGAGCAAAAACTCTAAAAAGACTTTGACTAGTATTAGCCAGGAACAAGAAAGAGCAAATATTAGCATGTTAAACTAGTTATGGTACTAGCTGCACTAGTAGAAGAAAATAAGAAGAAAAGACCAATTTGTATGTTTTCCAGCTGGCTAGTTTTTTCTTTGTAGTTTGTCTTTTTGTTTTGTTTTGTTTTATGGCCTTTCCAGAAAAGAAAAAAAAAAGAAAATTTAGGACTTGATTCATTTGTAAAGAACAAATTTTCAACCTGTGTTCAGTAATTTGATCAAAATGGTCCACAGTGATCTCTTTGGCCTACTCTTTGTTGATATCTGTCTTTCCTTCAGGCTCTGGATCACCTGTCTTTCCTGATCCGTGTAGAATTACTGTCTACATTCATGGCATGTTTTGACCTGTTTTTGAGGATGGAGCTCTGTAGGCTTTCCAACAGACACTGCACAAATTTGCCTGAAGACAATCAAGTGCTCTTCATTTCATCTGCCGCGTCACTGAACGGCTTTTGGCTGCCAAAAGGATTAGGCATGGTGGGCGTTCATTCAGCGTCCATCACTGTAGGGTAGAGAGGAAAATGAGAAAGCTGAAAAGGAAAAATTACAATATAGGACAGTTGAAAGGGTAGATGGAAGTTACCTGTTGGATCTGTAGTGAAACCACCGGAGCAGGAGTGTCCATAATGGATGGGATCAAAAAGATGTTGGTGACTCTTTAGTTCAGTGAAATAGATCTTGATTTTTGAATTAGAAAGAGTCAAAGAATGAAAAACAAAATATTCAGAAAAGTGTTATTTATAAGTGTGTAGAATGAGGTGTGAATCCAAATAAAAATGTTTTCATAGGGCAAAACACTTTCCAGTTGTCCAGTGGTAAGAAATACGACTAGAACTCTACATGTACCACTAATATTTGGCTGTAATTCAATACAATTGAAATTCATCCTTGGTAGAATTACAAGCTCTTTTCTAGTATTTGTTGTGGTTCAGTTTTGAATTTACATTTTGGGTTTGTACCCACTTCTCCTCTGTCAGTCTGTGAAATGACCTCCATCATCATATTTCTCAGTCAACAGCGTTTCTGCAATGATAAACATAAAACAGTCTGAATTCATTCTTGCATCAGTTCCTGACTTTTGGGATGACTTTACCATTAACACATCTAAATAGTATTTATAAGTTATTTTCAAGAAGTCGTACTAAAAACAACCCACAACTTCTTGCATTACATTATAAGAAGTTCTTTTCGTTGGCATTTTATATTTGTTTAAATCACATAAATGCAACAAGCTCAAGATCAACTGGAACAAGTTCAAATAAATAAAATTAAATAAAATAAAAAAGACAAAGGGATTTCGACTTTGTCTTTGTTAATGTTTCCAGAGAGGGCAACTGTCTATTTAAATTGTGTTCTGTTGAGATATGTGTGGGGAAGTCTAAACAGATACCGTATGTGGGATCATGTGATATTATTTGCTCTTTGCTGTGACTTACAGTCGAGTTTGAAGATCCATCATTTTAAAGTTTTTGTTCAAACAAAACAATAGATAATAGAAAGCATTTCCGCGGCCTCTGAGAACATGTAAAGGCGCATTGATGATTATCAAGATTAGATAGTAAATGTATTTTTTGCTTTGAAATTCATCTTCTGTCTGTCTGTAGGTTTTCAACACAGAGGAAAAAGGACACTTCATGTCCCCTCGTTCATTCGGGTCTCTTGTGCATTGAAATATGAGTCCCACGTTAGCAGGCAGGAAGTTTTTCTAGCCTACACACTCCAGGAAAGTTTACATTTTAGACTTTGCTCAGCTGTTACAGGCTCAGACCATCCCTTGGTGCACCAAGCTCATGTTAGTGACAGCTGTCATGGTTTCCCAAATGTTGAGGTCAGAGGTCAGCTGCCGGCCCCCACAGACAGATTCCCACTGGCTAACGTCAGATTCCCGGAGCTGGGCTGACACAGAGCTGTTTTCACAGGGTTTCACTGCATCAGCTACCTCTAGGTTTTATTGTTCTCATCCGGAGTTCAAGTGTTTGCTTTTTTTTTTTTTTTGGCAGATAATAACGTTTTTTCCATCCAGTAGACAATACACACCCCAAGTGGGCGGTTGTTCGCTCAACCGAATGAGGTTCCCATGGGGTCAGGCCATGTCCCTGTTCACACAACCTCTCTTCACATACATGAACACCACATCTCTTTTCCCTTCTGTCCAAACAGAAGTATTTGTGTGTCGCTGCAAACATCCAAAGCACTGGTATTTCCTGTCACACACACAGAGCTCTGCATGACCACGGGCTTTAATCCAATCAGAAATCCATGCAACAGTAAAGCACTTTCTTGCGTAAATCACTTCAGCTTTAATTGGGAATGACATATCTTGTGTGAGAATAGACTTTGACTCTTCGAAATGTCAGCCTCTCATCAACGATGAAGAGCAGCTTTGTTTCTAAATAGACGCTGGTCATTGCAACTTCATCCAAAACTACAAAACTTTGATTTTCACAGTGATATGAATGTATTTATGCTTCAAAATGATAGATTGATAAATGATTGAATTAGAGCTATAGAACATGTAACTGCATTGCTCCAGTTGTATCCCTAATTTCCTGTCTCATATCCACAGGGTCAGCTCTCTCAGGCCCTCAACGGCCTATCAGACCGAGCCACTGAAGCCAAGGAGTTCCTGGTTCAGCTGAGGAACATGGTGCAGCACATCCAGGTGTGTAAAAGGATTTAATAATAGTAGTAATGTCTCATCATCTTCTGAGATCCAAGACGGTCCACAAGACACATTGTATTATTTCATGTATACTGTTAATCCTTTGCTTAGAGTTTGCTCTTTGTCAATTCACAACAGTCTCCAGATTTAAAAAGATCAAAGATCACTTATGTTATGGTTTGTTCAAATCTGAATCTAGCAGCGATCTGCCGACAGCTTCATACCTCCATACATCCTTCACAAAGACTTTGATATGAACAGATGTCTTGCCAAAGTTGCTAAAGTTAGCTAACGGTCACTGAGGCTTCAACCGGTTGCCCAGTTGGTATTAATGCATGGATTCTATTTATCTGTGTCTCGCAGGAGAACGGAGTGGAGTTTGAAGCTTGTCTGGTGGCGCAGTGCGACGCCCTCATCGACGCCTTGAACAGACGCAAAGCCCAGCTGTTGGCTCGAGTCACCAAAGAGCATGAGCACAAACTGAAGGTGAGTGATCAGACACAAGCGGGGACCGTTCACACACTCCCCAGATAAACATTTCAACCATCTCAACAACTCAGACTGGACTAAGAGTCCCTTCTTGCAGCTTTGACCCTTGCATCGATAGCACAGGCTTGACATGAATAAATGCAGCAGTAGTGGAAGCAACCAGCAGCAGATCCAAGCTGTCTGAGGGGCAGGGGGCTGTTAAAGGACATGATCTGTATGCGGTGGGACACCGCTGCATAAAAGAAGAAAAATCACAATTCAGTTTATTATGCAATAGTTGTAAACCCTGATTCGGATTGAGATGATTGTATTCTGTTATTCAAATACAACAATACTACACCTCTGTCATAAAATACACAAACAAGAAGCTTTTCCTGCAGGAAAGACTGCTTTTATGGCACTGCATCATGTTCCTCGACTGGAGCGACATCATAACACTACTTTTTGTACAATGGAAAGAGACCCCAGAGGGCAGTTTAACAGATCATTAATATTTAGATTAAATACACCAAATAACATTTATACAATCTGTTAGTGAAGAAAATTTGTAAACCACCTTCAGTATGGAGGCAGCCAAGGCTCTCTCACAGTACCGTTTCAGTAACGGAGGCGGTGACGGTCACCATGCTATGGATTTGAGTCTAATAGCGGTACCAGTAACAACGAATGGAAAGACGATCACTTCCATGCCATCTCTAATGACACAAATCGAAAGCAATTAATGCCGGGCAAGATGGAAATGAATCCAAATCAATGGTGCGCTTTCAAAATTCATAAAAAAATACCTGACTGATACGCACCTTCTTTTAATTATTTATCATGTTTCTCCAGCTCACAATTTTTCAGATATTTCATCATTTAAGGTTCAGCACAGAATTAACAACCTAAAAATATTTTTATATGTAGGTGGGAGACTTTCAACAAATGAAAGCTACACTACTCTTGTTTTTCAACCATCTGCAGCATATTGTATGGGGGACCGAGAGATGGAGTCAACATGAGAGGAGGTGGAGGGAGGGATACATGTACTGTAAAGCATCCAATTTCACACTTGGATGCTCTGTAGAATTGAGACTTCACACATGTAGGTGGTTTGAGAAACAGTTTGTGCGCGACTACATGCTCATACGTGGTCATATGTTCCTTTTCTGTCCACATGTATGAAGTCATTGGATGTGGAGATATGTAAGCATTCGTAAGATCAAACTAAAAACTCAATCTTGTATATTCCTGTTCACTTCGGTGCAGAATGAGACATGTTGTTCGTCTGTTGCGATTAGTCTGTTGAATGTTTTTATTTGAATTCATCTGTTATCATCATCTGAAACACGAAAGTGTGTATTTCAAAATATGTAAATATTCCAGTCAATAAACTGGTAAAGTCACAGGTTTTGCAGGTAGGAAGAAACAACTTCTTGGTATAAGCAGTAGTACTGGAAACTGCAGTTTGGTGGAGTCGCTGTCTGCCGTGTCACAAATGTTGAAATCATAGCGGGATATCGCTGTGACATATTTACAGCTCCAGAGCTGATCCTGTCCTCAGTGTTTTTTCTTCTTTTGACAATAACGGGTCGGACTAGAACTGCAGGTTTTGAACCAACAGCACTGCAGAGCCTCATTTCATCTGCACTGTTCATAATTAAAATGCAAAATCTCCTCCATTAAGCGATGAATGTTCCTGTCAGATAACAAATCAAAATCAGATTTAGTCACTGAATCAAAACACATCTCCCCATCACAGACCTGATATTCATTTCAGGTTTTCAGCCAACATAATATGGAGATTTTTTTTAATTTTTTTAACGCAAACATGTCGTCGGTGCTCATTCAAAGTTCTCACCTCAGAGCTTTGACATATTTATAGTTCTGACCAAGAAAGAAAGCAGTCAGCTTTACACCCACATTTTCAAATAGTTTTATTCTCTGTTTTGTGTTACTCATTCAGTCCTGCAGGGCAGCACAGCTCACTGTAAGTCAATATCAGGAGGAGGGAAAGGATCACTGGGACATTTTCTGGAATCTGCCTCCAGTAATTGGATCCCCTCTGACATGGGCAGTCATTGGGATGTTTCTAGCTTCATTAGCACGTAGCTCCGTGGCAGAGGTCATCCTGTAGCTGTAATTTAATCAGAGACATCTCAGTCCTGGTGCTCTCCTGATGGTACTGTAGGCCTTTGTAAATTCTATATGTCACATCTAAGGTAGAAGATATTTTGCAGTTGAAAGCAAAACAAAATGCCAGCTATGCATTTTATAGGTGTCCAATTAAGATGCTAATGAAGTTCTCTGATTGTTTTGTGCTTGTTCAGTCACCTGAAGCTGTTTCTATGAGATTTAATGAACAGAAGACTATGCAGATGACAAAGCAGTTGCCTCCTAAGGTCCCGATGACGAGGCCTGGTTGCCATGGTCACCAGGGTCTTTTGAGCGTAATGTTTGAAGTTGCAGGGACAAGAAGTATTCCTTAATGATAGTGATAGGTTTTTTTTTTCTGCATAGCGAGAGAGATCCCACTATATCACATGAATTAAGTATTCTTTTCTATTCTCCTTTTCTTTTCTTATTGTCCTAAATATTCATCTCGTTGACTAGAATTTCTTTCTTTTTTTTCAAATAATAAAAAAAATAGTTGTTTTATTAACACAAGAGTCTTTAAATCCTCACCAGACAGACAGAAGACATAACACAGATGACATGACTCACGTCAGTCCTGTTTATAGCTGACTGAAAATACCCGACTTGATCTTAAACAGCCACAGTGTTTCAGGTTTTAACCTGCTAGGCAGCCGTTTTTCTCACTGAATGTAATCCATCCCTGTAAACCCTTTACAAGTTTCTTTTCTCTTAGAAGTTCACTCTGACAAACAGAGATGATGCATTCAGGAGTGCAGTGTTTTAGTGAACTTATTTTGCTTACTTCACATCAAGTTTATCAAATGAATTATTTAAAATATAGCTGTAGTGTCATCTACGTATTTATTTTAACCCACGTTTGGCTTCAAGCTAGCATGTCAAGCCTTTGTCTCATTCAATGTTTTGACAAAAGGTTAAGATCACTTGCCCTCAAGACTTCTAATCATTTGCTTTACCAGAAAAGCAAATGATTATCATTTTATTTAGCAAAAAAATCCTGGTTTTGGTTTACAAAATTAATGCAAGCGTATCCAACCAGAAGTTATGGTGGCTCAGAGATTTCTGGTTTCCAAAAGCACTTATATATCGAAAAAAAATCCCCGTGGTTTAGCAAGGTATAGCACCAAGTGTAAGTATGTTCAAAAGATCGATGCCCCTAATTTATAAAAACAACATGCTGCAGCTAGGTTTGCTTAGCATTAAAACTCCAAGCAGAGGAAGTTCATAAGTAATGGATGAGCTTTTGAGCTCCTGGTAGTTTGTGCAAAGAGCAGTAGCGCTAAAAGTAAGTGAAAACACTAAAAAAAAAAAGGATTATTGGTTGGGTTATGTGAGCGCACTTTCGAAAGTGACAAGGTCAGGTAAAATCTCAGCTCAGAGTTGAGTAGAAACTCTTCAGATAAGAAGAACACGGAGTCTTCCTGTTTTACTTTCTACTGTAGTGATTTACTGACCTCCCCGCTGACTCCTCGTCAGCCACGGCGCCATAGGGGATCCTTCCCTCTCTTGGGCCTCAAACATGGAGAACAGTATGGACCCAATAGGAAGAACACTGGAGGCAAATAACAAATTATTAATTATCTCTCTGTGAGCAACAGATTTATTGCCGTAGAGAGGATGAGTGTGAAATATTAATGCTGATGTTGAATTGAGCATCAGCGTTTTGGTTGTCAGTAATTGTTGCTTTGTGCACATGAATATTCATGATTCTATTGACCAATAGAAAACTCATCATCAATCATGTTGATCTGCCAATTAGTCTTAATTTGTCAATATTTTTTCATTTAAAAGATGTCGGAGGAAAGTAAAAAATGTCCAAGCTCCAAAATAGTTGCTTGTTTCTCCGATATTCCTCCGTTTTACTGCAGAATTTCTTGGGTGAAGAGTAGGTGCTTGTTTCCAAGCAGCGAGGTCGTTATTTTCATGCTCAGCAGCCACATTGTTGAAGAATTAACTCCTTGAGTCCATCTCTGCACTCAAGGTGTGATCAGACGTATTGTTTGCTATCTTGAAAGAAGGAGAGCACCAAAGCTCTTTAGATCCAGACACGCATTGATGCTGTGTGGGCAGCGCCGTGATCGTCGCTGGCAACCGGGGCTAAGTGGAAGTGACTGGTGCCACTTTTACTGACATCACCGGAACACGCAGAACAACACAGGAAGAGATTTGAATCCATTCATTATTCATTCATTCATTCATTCATTCATTCATTCATTCATTCATTCATTCATTCATTCATTCATTCATTCATTTTAAACACCTCAATTCCCCCTCACAATCCCTCTTTTGCCTTTAACTTCTTATCCCCCCGTTATTCTTTCTTTCTTCTTCTCTTCTTTTGCCTTCATCCATCTATCTTCTCTTCTTCTACTTCAACTTTCTCCTCATCGGATCCCTTTTCTCTCTACACTACAGCTCTGTCCTCACTTACCCCTTCCACATCCACATCTCTAATATTCAGTCTGTCAGTATCATTAAATCATCTTCAGTTCTAACAAACTGTAGACCAGTCTGTGCTGTCCTAAAGCGACAGGAGGCTGCAGTCACACCAGAACTACTGCAGTGGTCGAGTAAATAAAGCAGTTTATAACAAAAAGCAGCAGCAGACTCTCGACTACAACCTCTGCAGCTGATTCTGCTGCCCGATAGAAAGATTTTTTTATCCTAACAATGGATCTGCCGTTCCCTTCACATCTACTTCAGAATTTGAACACATCTGTTTTGGGTTCAGTTTCCCTCATATTTTTTTGTTTTCCCTGAGGCGCCGAACCAATTCCAGATTCATTCATATATAATATTTTTATGTATGTATATGAGAATGACTGTAAAGGTGCGAGGGGGAGAGATTTACAGATGTGAACAAGGATAAGGTGTACCATCTGAGAAAGAGTATGTATGTCAGCATGGCAGGTCTATAAATACTAATTAAACAGAGCCTCAATCTGTCTGGTTAAAAAGCAACATAGCATTTAGATCCATAAATGAGGCCTTGTTAGTTGTATGGCTTTATGATCAGCATGGAATGGATAGTTTTTCTCATTAGAAAATTGAACTATGTTGAAAAGTAATTTAAAAAATAGGTCAAGTATGGATTTGGCTTTTTTTTTTTTAAACACATGTTTCTGTAATATAACATAAATTACTAATTGACAGTAGGCCTTTTGTAATGACTCAGCCCGGGGATGAATTCCGGCCAGCGGCTTAGATCCTGAAAAATCAGGTCAAAAAAATTAGGATAGATGGGAAAAAAAGGGCTAGAAAAATAATCACGTATTCACCCTTCCGTCCAGATTTACCTCAGGATTGTTTCAGCAGCATCGTGGAGCCTCTCTGACTCTGACGATAGGCCTCATCACCATGAGAACCACGTACTGTTTGTCTGAGAGTTTGCTTCCCCCTTGAGCTCCATTCACGTCTGCTGCTGCAGAGGATGTGGCCCACTTACACAGCCAGCTCCACGCCTGCCTTTCATTTCATCCAAACCTCTGTTAGATTCAGATAAATGAACCTCTGCTGATGATCTGCCGATCATCTGGCGGAGGCCGTGTCACCGCTGGCAGCTCTCACATCAAATTCTGATCCTGATGTGAAGAATATTTCAGGAGAAATGACTGGAATACTGAGGGAGTAAGCAGCGGCGAGCGTTCAGTCAGGAAGACAATGAGAAGACAAATAAGATAAATAAAAATAAAAGTGAAGTTCTTGTTTATAGGCAGCGACAGCAGTGAGGAACTCTCTCTGGAGCCGTGTCAGGCTGCAGCAGTGGTGTGGATGTTCTGGTTTGATACAGCATGGCGGGATTGGCCCTCAGCCAGAGGGATATAACCTGAATCATCAGAGCTGGAATTAAATCTCTGCTCACTGCGCAGAAGGTTGAACGCGGCGTCAGCATCGAAAACTAGGAACGATTTGAATATGATATAAATTATTAGCTGTGTCTCTGTAAATATATTTACTCAAAAGATATTCCTTCTGCAGATAGTATTTAATCCTCTTAGAAGTCTGACCTACACTTTGATTTATTCGATGGGAACCTCAGAGGAAGAGCTGCATTTTTCTGTTTGGTTCATTCGAGTTCAAGCAAAATGCAGATATTTCAGCAGAAACGAGGTGGAAATGCTTGTGATTCCAGACTCTAACTGAACATGACTGACTTATTTGCAGATTTTGCTTCAATGCATGTACCCTGGTGTTTGCAGCAGATGAGAGCACATGAGGACACGAATGAGGAAGAGGAGATGAAGCTGTCTTTAGAGGCACAGAACAATAAAATCCACATTTTTGTGTCTTGGAACACACAATTATCCTCATCAGTTCCTCTCTCCTATCATCATCATCCCAAATGACGGAAGACTGGATGTTAACTAGTTATTGATCAGGATGTGGTGGTGAGGTTGAGATACGGATAGCCTGAGGATGGTCGGACTACAAACCAGAGGATGCATCCTTCTGTCGATGCATGACTGTTTCTATTCTGAGGCAAACCAGCCTATAGCTCAGATAATTCACATCCATTTGAATGGATTTCATGAAATACAAGAAGTTATATCTGGAGCAAAAATAGAGCTGCCATTATGGAAAATCATGTTTTATTTGATGGCTGGTGAACTACTGATGATGAACACACGATGAAACACGCCAGCAGCGGCTTTAAAGGGTCAAGAACGACAGATCAGAGATGTGACATCTGAGAGAGCTGACGATGACATCACCACTGTGTGCTCTATGCCCCGGGTGCAATGTTACAACAACTGATGATCTGTCATTCTGCTGTCACACCATATTAACCACTATTCACAGCGTTCTGTTCTTTTTATTTGCTTCTATCGCTGGATGTTTGGTTTACAATGAAAGTGTCGACCTCCACCAAGGCCACAAAAAACCCTGACACTAAGTCAGATAACGGTTTAACCCAAATGTGACCCTGTAACCATGACAACCAACCCCTAGAATTAGGAATGATATTGGTAGCATTATTAATTTTATAGTGATTCAGGAAAAAGAATGTTTTATGAATGGTAAAAAATGACATTAGGGCAGTGATCCCTGTAGATTTTAACAGTTTTTTCATTCAAAAAATTAAAGAGCGGTTGATTTTCCAGAAAAATAACCGCACCGCAGGAACAAACGTTACACGTGCTGTCATGAAAAGCTTTTGAGGCCCCATCCTTAAATGTGAAATGTTAAAGCTCGCTGTCTTGCAGGCCCTGCATCAGGATTCCTGCCTTTATGATGCGTCAGTGCTGTACCGTTTTCTTGTGGAAGCTCTCAGCAGTAAATGTTCTTGCATTTTGTTGGTCACTGTACAAAGGATTTTCCTCTCTGCTCACCCCCTTAGAGAGCAGCAGTTTTTGTTACCTAGCAACCTCCATTTATTTCACACTGCTGAATGTGGCTCAGTGGACATCAGTCGTGTCAGAGGGAATCTCCCAAATCACATCTACCAAATATCTTGTTGCAAGTGCAATAACGGAGGGCGTCTTTTACCCATTTAACGCATCTCGATAAAGATGCATTTTGAGCAGCAATAAAATTTGTGCTATTGGGGTTTTCATATCTGCCTACGTTCTTTTAATCAATTTGAAAGCCAGACAGAGCAGCCTCATCTCTGATGTAACCGGCGATGACTGATGACTGTTTGCAAGTCTGGTGCGTGAAAACAAAATAACACTAACGTCAGTCGCAGGATCATGTCCCTCCAGCCTCCTCTTCCTCCTCCAAGCTGTGTACAAGTCTCAAAAATAAAGTCAGGTCCTGATCTCATTCCTCTTCTTTGTCTTATTCGACCTTGTTTAAACGGTTTCTTTCCAACCCCTTTCTTCTTGTTTGCCCTTTCCCATCATTTCAATGTCTGTTTGTCATTTTTTCTACCCTCTACCTGTTTGTTCAGTTTTAATTTCTCCCCAGCACTCGCACGTTTTATTAAACCATCTTTGTGCATTTTAATCATGTTCCACTCTGGAGTGATTACAGGAAAGGGGTGATTATGAACATATGATTATCTTTGGTGCGCTTGATGTAGTTGTGTAATTGTATTATACTTGCAAAACTTCATTACCCTCTGGTTGTTTGGTCTTTCCACTCCCTCTTTTCTCCTCCACCCACCCGTCCTCTCTATTTCTGCCTCTTTGATGCAGGTGGTTCGGGATCAGATCTCCCACTGCACGGTGAAGCTGCGTCAGACCACGGGGCTGATGGAGTACTGTCTGGAGGTCATCAAGGAAAACGACCCCAGTGGTTTCCTACAGGTGAGATGCACTGAGTTACAAACACGGAAGTGGAGCAGGAGGCAAAACAAGACTGATCTTATTTGCTTGAGAATATTCAATACATTTCTGAGATTGATGGAATCGTGCACACATACGAAAGGAATTTCAGACATTGCATTTTCTCTATTCAGCAACTGCATGTTCAGTATATGGAAAACAATGAAATGCCTTCTATTTAAAGACTGCACAGATTTATGTGATGATCTCACCATGTGAAGCAGTGCAGAGACTGGATTTGTCCAAATTATTGTAATTTGAGGCAAAGAAATAAAATGTTTGTCTGACATTTGAGAACATAAACCACTTGAGAAATCTGTAAAACAGCTACATGATTTTAAATATTATTAATATCCATATTAAATAATAGTCTATGATCTCCTGATTTACTTTATGTTGTTATATGTTTCCTTTTCATATCTTATGTAAGGAGCCTTTATTACGTTATTGTGACCCTTCTGATTTATTTTGTTACCCTTTGTAAACTCTCTCAGGTTTGAAACCATATAAACCATCTATAAATGTTTAATTGTAATGGTGATTTGATGAGTATTACAGTGTTTTAATGTCCGGGACTGATATTGGAAGCTCAGGTGTTCAATCAGGAATGTTATTTTATTAACCAATTATCTTTTAAGTGCAGAACAAGTTTTTTCACTTATCGTGGTAAAATATTTATGGATTTTTTTGTCAGTAAAATAACCAGTTCCTAATAATTCATGAATAGACACTAAATGCAGTATCTGAAAATAGCATAGAAAATGAACAAGAACAAGAAAAAAGTTTCTATTAGTGCAGCAGAATTTTTTAAATTCTGTTTAAGGGTTCTTCATTGTAGGGTCGTAGGGATATTTTCTGCTTCTAGCTCTTTATGTGGGTTGAATTTAATGCAGATATCTGGGTACCCGATGAGCCCACCTGCCTTTAGACCCAGGGTGGGTTTCCTCCCCCATCCAGCCCAGAGGGCGTTACATCCTATTCAGTCAGTGACGTTTCATTTCTTGTGTTTCTTGATGAATAATAAGACGAAGGACTAATTGGCCCCTCAGATTTCTGACGCGCTGATCCGGAGGGTCCACATGACGGAGGGTCAGTGGGGGAAGGGAACCCTCACCCCCAGGATGACCAGCGACTTTGACCTCACTCTGGACAGCGGGCCGCTCCTGCAGACCATCCACCAGCTGGACTTTGTCCAGATGAAAGGTAACCAGACGGGAGAATGAGTGAACTAGAAGCTACTGTCTTCTTTCCTGAACTGCTTTTAAATGTTATGTTTAGGGTTACATTTATGCTTATCGAGAAGATTGCTGCTTTACTCCAGGTTATTTCATTGTATGAACCTGGACCGTGTGTCTGTACCAGAGTCTGAAACGTTCTTGCCTAAACGCCACCTCTCCTTAAAATGTCAACTAACTCAATTCACTAAGTCATTTTAATAATTTGGGTCAAATTTGGAAAATCTCAGAATTTTTAACCCGAATCAAAAACTGTGTTCGTCTGTGGCCCCCAACCAAATGCATCACAGAACATCTACCTCATTATTTTTTAAGTACTGTTGATGCCAACCAATCAGTGTTAATTTTTGAATAACAGAATATTAGAACAACAACTTTGCATCTTATGCATTATTTTGTAACCGTGTCTGATCACTGGAATAGATTTGGACATAACTTAAATGCACCTGTGCCTCAGCCTTTAGAGCATGAGCAACAGTTTGTTTGCTGAACTCACTGCATGTGTACATGGACTTTTTGTGTTTGCTTTATAGAGTCTGGTATCACAAACACACATACTCATACACACACGCTGTAGGTAACCTACTGATAAATCACTGAAGTTTGGTTGTGTTTATATTTGTGCTTTGGAAGCCTTTGAAGTTTTCATAATTTCATTCATGAATGATAAATGTGAACAGTTTTCCGGCCTCATATCTCAGTGGGGTGTAATCTGGCTCGGTTATTCCCCCTCCTCAGTCCCAGCTGCTCCTATGCTCCAACTGGAGGAATGCTGCACTCAGAACAACAGTGCCACGTTGTCATGGAAACAGCCACCACTCTCTACCATCGCCGTGGACGGCTACATCCTGGAGCTGGACGATGGGAACGGGGGGCCTTTCAGGGTGGGTTTCCCTCCTTCTTTTGTCTGGACTTTAGTAGAATTACTTTTACCTGCGAAGCCCCAACAGGGGGAGTGTTTGGATTTACATTTAGATTACAGACAGAAATGAAAAGCAGAAGTTGCCGGAGTGATAATTCAGCTCTACAGAACATGAGACAGAAGCTCAGAAAAAGTGAAAGCAATGCAGCCGATGTCCTTTGAGTCACAAAAGAGCAGGTCGCCTGATGTTCTGTAGCGAGGCATTAAATCACACTGAAATGCAGCCGCCAGCTGGGACGAGCACATAGGAAGTTTGCTCTCCAAGCAGTGTCCACCATGTAATCTATCCACCTAAGACCCCCCACCCACTCCCCCCACACCTTTAGGCGCCTGCTTTGTTATAACGGCAACTTAAATCTCCTGAACTCTGCACTCAATAAAATAGCAGTGATTTATGAACGCAGCCCTGAAACCTGCTGTACATGCAAGAAATGATGAATTTGATCATTTTATAACTTTTTTTGTTATTGCCTCTGTCAGTACTTTTTTCAGACCCTCTACAAATTTAATACGTTCTTTCCCACCCCCTTGCCTCATCTTTGATCACATGTGGTGGGGATACCGCTTGTAGTTTACACAACAAATGACCCAAAAACAACTTATGTAATGTATTCACAATAAATAAATATAGAAGAAATAATAGAAAAATAACAAGCCTGGTTAGGGCCGAGAACTTTTCAGGGTTAAAGGGTTCATGGAGCCATAAAATCCAACCTATTTTTAAATGTCAGGCTTCTCTCGCACTATTATTGTCATTTTTTTTAGTCACACAAAGCACAGCATGTCCCTCTGATTCCTCTAAATAGCTAATTAATGTGGGTTGATTTGGTTTTCATGACCTTTCATTGAAACACTAAACATAACACTCTCTTCATAGCCCAGTTTGCTTTATTATCCATCTTGTTGACTTTCACCCTTATTATAGGCGACCCTGTCAACTCTAGCCCCTCACAAAGAGACTGAAACAGTTGCTGACCCTCTCCCGGAGCATCAGCTTTACTCTTTGTGTAATGTGACAAATGCAGCAGCTGTTTGTAAAGGCATTCTGCGTTTTAAATTAGCAAAGACAACCACTGACCTCCAGTCAGTTGCCTCTTCACTCCGACTCCAGCTGGTCGTTCCTTCCAGTTGGTTCTGTGTTGTGTAGCTGACTGTTTGTGCGCGCCTTCATCCTTCAGTGTTAATTACAACCATCTCATAAGAGGGTGATCATTTACATCCAATCTGTCAACAGATTCACAGCAAACCACTAACTGTTAACTGGTAGGCAGCCAAAACCAAACTGTTTCAGCTTCCAGAGACTAGTCGATCCGTCTCTTCAACAGTTTATGTGTCATACCTGTAGGTCCACTGCTATTTTCCAAAGATGTCATGATTTTTCACTTCCTCTTCCGCCCTGTGACTCATGGAGGCTCGCCGACACAGTGCCTCGTTGAGTTAGGCGAGTTGGGTTCTCATTACTAAATATGTTTCTGCGTGGGCTGCCTCGCCCACACTCAGTCGTAAACACTTATTACACCTGCCAACGAATGAAAACACACTTTCTTTCAGAAGTAGGGGCGTTCTATCTGCTCTGTGTCATAGCTACACATTGACCTATCACCCATGTTAACCTGGAGTCACTGCGTGTCTTTACAGGAAGTGTACGTGGGAACGGAGACTATCTGCACCGTGGATGGACTTCACTTCAACAGCACGTACAAGTCCAGAGTGAAGGCTTTCAATGCCAGCGGAGTGGGCCAGTACAGCAAGACGCTGATCATGCAGACCTCTGAGAGTACGTTAAGCATCACCACCTTCTACTTCCACTTAGATGTCAGGAAGACAAAATGCACTCTTAAAACAGAATTCCTGCATTCATTCATTCTTCTTGAATGGTGCAGTCCATACAGCGAAATGAAACAAACATCCTTAGCAAAGAGAGGAAATTTAGGAGAAGAATAGGATGCATTTAAAGTCAACACAGCATAAAAATCCCAAAGTCATAATATGATGAGGGCACAGTGAAAGATGTGCATTGCATGCTTTTTTTGTTGTTTTATGTTTTATGAAGACATCACTTTTTGTTGCGTTAGTGAACACAGAGCCGAGCAGGGACCACAGTGTCGTCACGACAATGAGTCACTTCACATGTGACTCGAGGGAATTTAATTCGCTGAACCTGGACTCCTATTATGACCCAGACCTGCATCCAGATTTAGACAGATTTGAAATCACTTAATAAGCCTCTTTTGTTACCCATCATACCTGTCATGTATTTATTATTCCCGTGTTGATTTGCATATGTATTTTAATTTAGTTTAATTTGTCATGATTTAATTTAAAAGTTGTTTTTTTTCTTGACCAGATGTTCAAAAAGTTATTATTGTTTCTACTAATTTTATCTCGTATTTATTTCAGTTTCTGTCTTCCTCTTCTAAAACTACTGAACTGCTACTACTGACCTGACCAAGTTCAGATGAACAGTAAACTGTTGCTTCCAGACTCACGTCTTCAGAAAGACGATTTCACATCTAGTTTTAAATTCTGGCTTTTCTGAAGGAATCCAACTTCTTCTTAGTCTTTTATGTAACATACAAATAATATTGTTAAAAATGGAGGTTTCAATCAGGATGTGAATTCTGTTTGAGGGTGTGTTTGAGTTGATTCTTTTATAATCCACTCACCCGCTTGCTTTCCCGTGAGTTAAATGCTGCTCTGGGTAGATGGGGAAGCTTGTCATCCAATCACGTGAAAGGACCAGACGGTCGCCG
Organism: Antennarius striatus; assembly: GCF_040054535.1. Taxonomy (NCBI): domain Eukaryota; kingdom Metazoa; phylum Chordata; class Actinopteri; order Lophiiformes; family Antennariidae; genus Antennarius; species Antennarius striatus. Next base: position 15,979,965 of record NC_090792.1, read on the forward strand.
TGTTCCTCTCTCAGAAGCCGTTGTACATGATCCAACCATTCAGATGCTCTTCACATTGACTGGATTTGGCCATGTGGCATGAATGAGAAGGGTCACTGAACAACCAGAGATGAGAGACGATGACAACAATGCAGATCATCAGCTGTTCACCATCTGCTTGTGCACAGCTGACTAAGCCTTTGCCATCCTCTGGAGTAAAATGTCATCCAAACGTCTGATACCAGTGCATTAATAGCAGTGTGAAATCTGCAAATGGTACGTTCGATGGTGGTGACTCGGATGACGCGTGCAAAACCATATCAGTGTGCACATGCCTGTTTCAGAGGACAGATGTGTTCACAGGAGATCCAGATCCAGGTTACATGTAATCTTGAGTGTGAACCATCCAGATAACTAAATCTGATCGGAGCAAAAACATCTGAATTGAGCAATGAGGCTTGTGATGCTAACGTAGCCTTTGTTTCTGGTTTCTCCTCTGTGGTGTTTTGGATCAGCTTCCCTGATCAAACCTGCTTTTCTACCCTCCACCCTCCCGACCCCTCTCCGCTGTCTGCTTCACCGCTTCGCTATGCTCTACCCTTCCTCCTCCCTTCTTTTCTTTTTCCCTCCCTCTCTCTCCCTTCATTCCACATTTCAGCTGGACTGCCTCCATGTGATATTCAGTCTATAAGCACAGGTATGGACAGCTCTCATTGCTGACTGTTTCCCCTTTAATCCCCTGCTGGCCATTTTTCATCAGTACAGTCTTCACTCTCAAACCAGCAGGAGGGCAGTTTGTTGCTCTGTGGGCTGCACTTATTAAACTCTCAATACAGACATCTAATGACCGTCTTCACTTTTGGGAAATAAAGCTCTGTAATGAAATCTTACTGCACGGGGTGACTCCAGTGAAAGAGCAAGACAAGCTTGTCCAGTGGAGCCCATACAAAGCACAAACATCCATCTGTTGAACACCCACATGTCTAAAATAGAGAGTGCATAGCCTTGTTACTACATTTACATCCCTGAGTCAAACAGTTTGCAATAGCATTAAAATTGAACCTGTAAAAATAACTACAAGCAGCATTAATCCATGCAAGTGGATGTGGATTAATGTGATGTTTTAATTTACCAACAACAAAATTCACTAAATATAATTGAATTTGGTTTGGCATAATTTTACATAACATAATGACAGCATTCATGTCAAACTATAATGCATTAACATTTTTTTTATTATGGAGGAAATTTCTTTAAGGTTAAAGACACACTTTAAGGTTAAAGTTCAAACCTCCAAAGCCTTGATCACAGAAAATCCCTGCTTCAAAAAAGATTTGGAAATCCAGGACAGCAACTAGGCTGCAGGTGCACCCCACTTTCAGTCATCATGACCCTGTCATGATCTGGGTCATCTGTAGAATCTACATGGAAACAGATTGTACCTCAAGACGTACCCTACAGCTCCTTTCCAAATGATGGACATTAAAATCCATTCTTAATCTTTTTGAACAATCCTGCTAAATTTGGATCAACCAACCAACAGCTGTAAAAACTAACCCACCTAAACACTGATGTGTCTGTGATCTCATTCTTTCAGTGACAGGTCATAGCTCACGACGATAGGTTAGAATTGAAATGTAGATTGATCAGTTTTGAAGATTTGCCCTGTGGCTAAGCTTCGTCTTCCCACTGAAGATGTGTAATCCAGTGTAAAAGATAATTTCCTGATTGGGGATCATTAAAGTTGACTTTCTTTCTTTCTTCTTTCTTTCTGAAGGTCTTATAACTTTTGTGAGACCCCTAGTGGCATAAAGTAAATACTGCACCTTTAACTTTTAATTACTGTAAATGGGTTCGCGAAAGCAAACAACTATTATCCTTTGCAGACTGTCTGACATAGATGTGAGTTCAGTGATTTAAGATGAATTAATAAAAATTATTACTGATGTCTCATCTTCTCCCACATTATTATAATTCCTCTCATTCAGTTACCTCACCTCATCTAACCTCCAATCCCTACATTCATGTCATCGTTGTCATAGTTACTACATTGATGCTAAATACCATGTGCAACTCTTTCTTTACAGTTGCTTGGTTCACCTTTGACTCGGCGTCCGCTCACCCGGACATCATCCTCTCCAATGACAACCTGACTGTGACGTGCAACAGTTACGATGACAGGGTGGTCATGGGTAATTCCGCCTTCTCGCGTGGGGTCCATTACTGGGAGATGACCATCGATCGCTATGACAATCACCCAGACCCAGCTTTCGGGATCGCTCGGGGCGACGTCCTGAAGGATGTGATGCTGGGGAAGGACGACAAGGCCTGGGCCATGTATGTGGACAACAACCGATCCTGGTTCATGCACAACAACTCACACACCAACAGGTTGGTAAATAACTGACACTCAGTGTATCTCCAGTATTTCTGCAGGAGCAGACATCAGACATCTTCAGTAGATGTTTCCCATCATGCTTGTGGTTTTCTTCATTGTGCAGGACTGATGGCGGAATCAGTAAAGGATCTACAATTGGAGTCCTGCTGGACTTCTCACGCGGGATCATCATCTTCCTCCTCAACGACGAACAGCAGGGTCCAGTGGCCTTTGAAGGCCTGGAGGGCGTTTATTACCCCGCTATCAGCATCAACCGAAATGTCCAGGTGCACGACGAAACTGCTTACGTGGATTACGCTGCATTTCGTTTAGATTTGAAGATTCTGATCCTTTTTTTATTCAGATTTTTGTGTTTATTGTCTCTCCAGCAGTTTTAGAATATTAATTTGACATTTCAGTGAGAGCAATACGAACTGCTTCGTCCGCTTTCATGAAAACAACTCAACAAATTTTCATGAAACTTGTTAGTTAGGCTAAGTACAATCCCCAATCAGTCCAAGTGAGGAGGAGGGTAAAGAAATTGGAATTTAGTCTGTTTGGCCTCTGATTTAGTCGTGCATTTATGTCCTCATGTCCTTATTTTTGGTCTGTTCTTCAAATCAGTTCAGACTTTTATTGTTCCTCAATGATAAATATGATAGCAGAAGTGGTAAAAAATTGACTTTATACACTAAAGATTCCATACAATAGGACATGGAACAAAACAAAAACTATCAATAGCACTAGCAGCTAAATACACTTTTAATCTCAAGCCAGAGTCCCCAAATTTACAGTCATGCTCTCTCCAAAGGTAGAGAGGATATTAAAAAAATGTTTTCACTGATTGAAATTTTTTTCATTATTATCATTAAAATTTATATTATTATTTGTGAAACATGATTTGCAATATGGCTGTTTTAAAACCTATCATGAAAATAAATGTATTTCAATTTTGGTTACTTTCGCTTTGAAATAACAGCACCCAATCCATGGGGTGCTGTCATATAGATAGTCATACAAAGAGACTAAACAGACAGGCATGATTATGTCACATGATGGGAGTACTTCAGAAAAAAACTTTTACAAATATGGATTACATTTTAAAAGAGAAATCTACAGTAAGCAGCTAAAAATTCTTTTTTCTCTGAATGACAAAACCCTCACTGTAAGAAAAAAATCATCTCTGACACCGTATGTTAACACAAAAAACTTCTTCTTTAGGTCACACTGCACACCGGCCTGGCCATCCCTGATTTCTATACCCCGGGGGAGGCAGATCCTACAGGCTCTGTATGCTAAAGACTTCACCACCTCTCCAGGATTACCCAGGATGCATCCTGTCAGTCAGTAACTATGAGCTCCCCCCCTCTGACCGACTGATGTCATCACTCTCCATTAGCGGTGAGCCATGCCTTTATAAAGCCTAACCTGAGAATACAGCTCGTCTGCAGGACGGGGTCTAAATGCACAGATAAAATCCCGCTGAAATGATGGGATTACGTTCAGAACAAAAGGAACACTTTACTTAATTTTTCATTCAGTTGTCAAGTACTCCCCCATATGGATGGAAGGTCAGGTGATGTTTCTTAGTCCTCAAAACATTTCAGGAGCTTCACAGTGAAATATCCTAGCTACAATGAAGTGCTGCGGGAAAACCAACATTTACATACTAACTAATGCAGGGAAGTTTCCATACAAGGTCATATACCTTTCTGAGATGGGGTGCATTTTAACTCTTAAGCTTAGCGGAAGGTGAAAATTACAGGTTTTGAAAAAGGTGTAAATAATGTATTTTAAAGAGTGATTTTGCAATCTCTGGGATTATGCTGTATGTGCTGAGTGGACTCATTTCATATTTGCTTGTGTTAGTTTTTTTTTAATTTTTTAAACAGACTAAGAAACAGAACCTAACTTTCCATCAACCTAGTGGTGTGTAAAATGACTGGTAGTCTTTGTTAAGTTCTTTATTCTTGGTGAAGTTACATGGACATTTTGAAAATACTTGATTTCCTGCCATGCCGTTGAAAACAGGGATCTGTTGGCTAAAAATGAAGCTACTGTTAGATTAGTGTGAATTCTCTTTCTCCTTCATTACATCTTGTTTTGTTTGTGTGTATGAAAAACAAATGTAAACACATTTTGTGGTTTTATGAGCACAAATAAGAAGAATATATAAGATAAAAACTTTTCAGACACTTTTTCCTCATTTCCTCTCATTTAAGCTAAACTAACCTGTTGGCTGTAGCTTCATATTTAGCATGAAGGAATCATTTCTCTTATTTGTTGGTAGTAAAGAAAATGAGTGTGTTTCTTAAATGAAGGCACATTATGCTGCAAATGAATATCATCAATTCTTGGTTCAGGGTATCTTATTCTACATTCTAGTCTTTCTCTCTGTGAAAAATATACATTTATAAATATCCTGTACATTTCTTTTTCTGCCGTCCATCATGGCCATCATGACAGAGGGGGAGCATGAGGGGTGTGTAAATGTGTGTGAACGCGTCAGAGCTGGTGAACAGCTCCTAGGATCCCTGTATGTGAGCAATAGTCAGACTCTCAGCCGCGTCACTGTCGTATGCTCGTCCGTGTACATGAGATGCTTTACTTAGTGGCTTCGCTCATGTGAGCCTTCTGTATTGTCTGTAAAAGTGCAGCATTGACGTGTTAGATGCTACAGGAAGTGAGGCCTTCATGCAGCCTTTCTCTGCAAAGCAACTCTCAGAACAGGAGGGACAGATTTTAGCCTAACGTATGATACAAGCAAGCAATTCTGTGCATTGATTGAGTGTTGAAAATACTGTGAAGCTGCTTGAAAAAGGTGCAACAGCAGCTTGCTTCATTCTGGCTTTTTTTTTTACTGTAGGTGACTGAACCCTGGTAGTTTTGTAATATTGTTATTGAAATTATTTATTGCAAAGAAGTGTATAGTTAAATAAGTTATTGATGTTCACATTTTTTTTCAAAGATGTGCATTTTATTTGATGTATAGTTATTACAGAAGGAAAGAAACCAAGTCTTTTTATGGCTTTAAAAATGTAATTTGTTCCTGAACTGGAGAGGTTTTACAGTTATTGTGAAAACAAGTTTATGTCTGACTAAAGCAACAAGAAAAGTTCCGATGCACTGAGACGTTTTTGGACAACAGCCTCCTCAACAGGTGACAGTTCATTGTAGGATTTACTGTTTACCAAAATCCGATCTCCAACTCAAATCACTGATACATAAATAAATAAATACAGAAACACAAAATTATTTCTAATTCATCCTGTTGGACTATAAATTTTCTTGCCAAAACACTTTGAGCAATTGAGCCATTTAACTCAAGAATACACACATGATACCCCTAGGATCAACCTCTGAGGGTCATGAATTTCAAATCAAAAGTTCATGTTTATTCGTACCGCAGTGTTAGAGACATTTCACTAAAATGTTCAACCGTTAACCTCATGGTGACTGTGGGAGGAATAATCATTATAATACATTCTCTAGCTTCTATAAATGAAAATGTTTAATATCACATGATATTTTGTTACTGTTTTCTATACAAATAATTATGGTGACTCTAGAGTATACATCAGAAGAACAGCAAATTCATTGTGGTTCATCCTCTGGATACCATGAATGGCTGCACAAAACATCTTAGCAAATCATCAATAGTTGTTAGTAAAGAATGCTTCGTATCAATCAGAACAACTATGTTAAGTCATGCTACTAGAATAATAAAATAAGTCCAAGGTGAGGCGTCACTTTGAGGAAACTGTTGAACTTCATGTTGCCCAACAATGTTTCCAGTGCATCGCGGCCACGAGACAAACCGTACATGTCTAGCATTTACATGAGGTGCTATCCTGTGTTCGAGCTTCATGGGTGTGCCTTCTCCGCTCTGCAATATTTAAAAGATCCATGAAACTTTCCTCAAAACTAGATTAATTGCCTCAGCAGAGTCAACTGTAACATCTGTGATGCCTGACTTCACCTGCTGCTATACGTATTTTTCTATCAGCAAAAGGGCAATCTCAACCATGGTCATGTTTGTTATTGATTTAACAACCACAGCACTGAAAAAGAATAAGTCAGGTATAAAAAAAAGGTGGCTTTTTGAACTTTAGTTTCTATTAGCCTCGGGTCGATATTGATTGTAAATCACGTCCTCACGTGTGCTTAAATGGCTGCACACAGCAAAATATCTCATTTTTAAACTAAAGCAGACTTTTCTGCATAGCTGGATTCAACCTCATGAACTCCACACATCTTGAGACTTCTTTTCCAGTCTCGTCTGCTTACGTCACATCCCTTCAACAAACATGGTCACAAACGGGGAGAGGTTTGTTTACAGAAATCGCGTCCATATAAATGTCTTTCAAACATTATTTACATCACAGATGCCTAAATATGCCATGTCAGAAATGACTTTGACCACTCAGAATAACTGGGAGTTTAGGGATTTAGATGGATTTTGTTACCAATATTGTACTGTAACCAACAAATCTCTTCAAATTTTAAAGCGTTTTAGACTCGTTGTCCCCTCTTCAGTTGGAACTGGAACAGTTGGAAATTTCAGAGTGTTTTTCATTCTGACATGACCTCCTTCATGCTTATAGTCAGAGTGGCTCGGAAGATAGAGGACATTTCATTTGCTTGTTCGGTGCACCAAAACAAGCGTTGAGTAATGCAACTAATGGTGTTTAAAACTCATTCAATGGTCTGTCTGTAAACATAGAGCACAAGTCAGTGAGTTCAAATTCAGCAGTGGGTCACTGAGCAGTGACAGACAAGAGCAGCCTTTATCTCAGCGTTACACAAAATCAGACTCCAGGACAAAGGAACAAAATAGCTTGAATTCAGTGAAACAGTTCATTAGCAGGAGTTTCCTCACATCCAGGAGAAGACAAACACTTTTCACCACACAAAAGACATGAACAGGAAGAAAGTGACATTAAAAACTTGTGATTGTAACATTTATTATTTCTTACTCCACTTTAAACTCGACCCGAGGATGACTTAAAGCCTGCCATACAGCCTCATCAAACATTATGAATTATTAAAAGCGTGCACACAGTCGCTGGGCGACACTGGATTATATCTCTAAATGTACAGTACATACAAATGTGTGAGTGTGTGTGTCCTGCATTATAACTTCATTTGAATAGATTCTAATTCCTTGTTTTATTTGAAGTTGAAAGTCATTACCTGATATTATTATTATTATTATTTACAGCAATATTAAAATGTCATGGAGAAATGTATGAATCCAAAAAGAGCATTTTTGTTATTACTATTATGATTTTTACTGTATGATTATTATAATTGTTGTTATTATTATATGTCAATCATTATCATATTAATGCTATAATTATGATCTCAAGTGTAAAATGATTGTTTTTGTATGTGTGAATATTCAATAAATAGATGTGAATAAAGTTTTCTTGGAATATTTCTGCTTTATTTTCTTAAAGGGGTCCTTTTATGAATGTCCTAAAATTAATGTAGTTTAATTTCAGTTTTTCATGACAGGATTTTAATCAGCTTGATCTAATGAAATAACAAGAATCTTGGGCTAGGGGCCAAACTGACATATGTTCGTTATATTACACTGTACAAAAGAGCCAAGACAGATTTTCTTGAATACATAATCAGCTGCTGTGTTTATAAAATGAACATAATTGATATCTTTGTTTAATGCAGTGAGCATGAAACCAATACTGAAAAATATATCATGAAAATTCAAAGAAGGTGCAAAATTAGATGTACTTTATGCGTCAGATTTAATCTCATTAGACTAATTCAGAAGATGTTGAGTTGAACAGTTATGAACTACAGTCATTTATATTTGATGTGAATTTACACATATGCAAAAGAAAGGTTAAATAATATCTTCAGCTTCACCAGTGCTTTTAAAGTTCTGTAAGGAACTGAATATTAGAATTAGGAAAAGTTTTAAAGGTTAGATAATTTACTTTAACTTGTATTATAAGTTTTCCATCTTTTTTGACCATAAAAACAGGCACTTTGGATCATTATTATTTTGATAGTTAAATTTGGAAAAAAAAACCCAAAAATAACCACCAAAAAAAGAAAAATTCAACAATGGTGGTTTTCCTCAGGATCTAACTTTTTCATTCATTTAGTGACCCAAGAATCCTCGAAATCCAAATACTGTGGGTAATCATTCCAGTTAAAAACTTGGCAGCAAAAGCCACCTCTTTTATAGAGACAGAGCTGCATGTTCATTGTCTTGTATTTTTGTCATAATGTAATTCACTGTAAACCTTTTGGAACGACAAACTATTTGTCATCTGTGACAACAATCATTCTATTTTAATTATGTTAACCCCAAAGGCAAATTCCTTACTTCATGTGTTAAAAAAAAATAAATCACTAATCCAATTCTATATCTGGAACTCCTTCTTTGAGACAATATCATCCATCAAGTTTCATGAACAGCCATGAAGTATTAATCACACCAACACAAGAAATCCAAAAAGAGGCTAAAAAAAACTATCTCCTTCATTTCATATCATCATTTTGAGATGATAAAATGTAATTTATCTTTAAACTACACTCCTGGACTACAAAAAACTTTTGAGTTCCTCATACCTGTAGTCTTTTCCTGTTGCTCAGCTCAGGGGCCGGCGGAGAGACACCCTCCCTCTGCACTCACCAATGACAAGCAGCTGAGGGAGGAGACTGCTGCAGGAAAAGCTGACACCATCTTACCTTTCAGCTCCACTTCCAGGCAGGACAGCTACCGATATTCAGGACCGACCTACCCAGCCATCATGGCCAAACCTCTCACAGACCAGGAAAAGCGCAAGCAAATCAGCATCAGGGGAATCGTGGGAGTGGAGAATGTAGCAGAGCTGAAGAAGGGCTTCAACCGTCACCTGCACTTCACTCTGGTGAAAGACAGAAACATTGCAACACCCAGGGATTATTACTTTGCCCTGGCTCACACTGTGAGAGATCACCTGGTGGGGAGATGGATCAGAACACAGCAGTTTTACTATGAAGTAGACCCAAAGGTAAAGGAGCAGACACCTTAGTGTCAGCTACACTTCATTCTTTACATTTTTTATATTCCTCTTTGATGACAATGCAACATTTCAGAATTTTTAGAAACATGTTTCTAATATTTGATGCACTGAGGTAGCAGTGACATTTAAAAAAAAGCATTTTTCAAACAATTAAATTACCAAAAGTGTGAATATTTCACCTCCTGTGTTCAAGTCAAACTCGCCAAACCATACAAGGAGGCAGACGATGAGCTCTTTTCTCAGCATCCTATTGGTTGCTGTAAGTCAAATGGTATGACAGGACAGTATGATGAGGAAGAGGAGAGTTTACAGAACATTCAGAATTCATTTCTACTCTAGTTTATCACACACACGGAAAAAAAAACCTTTAAAAAATCCATGTACCTCAGAGGGTTAACTGCTTTTAGTCTAATGTACATTTACTCCAAATATCTTATTCTTCTGCCTGTTTCAGTTGCATTAAAGTCAAATCTGTATCTTCACACTGTAGTTTGTGCAGGAAAATAATTGCTGATTCCTGTTGCATTAATTTCCTGCAGCTCTCCGAATCTGCACCATAATGAGGCAGCGGTTATCTTAAATATATACTTCCAACAGAAGTCTCTATGTATGCTTTATTTCTTTATTTCCCATATCCAGAGGGTGTATTATCTCTCTCTGGAGTTCTACATGGGCAGGACACTCCAAAACACCATGATCAACCTGGGGCTGCAGAATGCCTGTGATGAAGCCATTTACCAGGTCAGATGACAGATCAGTCAGGCAACAAAATGCTTTGTTGGCTGGGCTGGTTTGTTTTTAACCAGTAAAATAAAGATTCCAACAGGTGGCTTAAGTGCTTCTTCCTGTTGTAGCTCGGCCTGGACATGGAGGAGCTGGAGGACATGGAGGAGGATGCTGGTTTAGGAAATGGAGGACTGGGGAGACTAGCAGGTGAGAAGTTAAACAGGAATTAAAATGAACAAAGGACCAGCATGTGAATATCTCTACATCATAACAATGCTCTATTATGTTAAGGCCATTTCGTCAGTTTTCCGTTAAATACTACTGTGAAGGAACTTGAAGCCACAGGAATGTTGTAACACAATGTGTAAATGACCAAATGAACCCTCATCTGCACTTCTCACAGTGACAGTCATTTTCTTTCTCAGTTCAGCTCTGCAGAGTTTGATTTTATCTCACATCCTGTTACAGCATGTTTCCTGGATTCTATGGCCACTTTGGGTCTGGCAGCGTATGGTTATGGAATTCGATATGAATATGGAATCTTTAACCAGAAGATAAGAGATGGCTGGCAGGTAAACCATGTTTGAGACAGATTTTACTTCACCATAACATTTCCAGCTGCTACCTGACTTCCGAAATTAGCTTTAATGCACAATCATGAGATATATCCCTAGAAACACACTGCCTCTAGTGCATGATTATGTCATGCAGCTGTTTGGACAAAGGGACAAAGTAGAAATGAATTGGGTCAGAACACATCACAAGCTAATCATTAACGGCCACTCAGTTTGTGATCTGCATTGAAATGGTTCAAGCTCCTTGCGTCGGTTGATTTTAGATTAAAAAGCCAAATAAACCTTCCTATATGTATGATAAGAGACCCCCTGAGCTGAAGATGGCTATCTGCTGTTCAAACCCTCAGTGTAAATACGTATGTACCTCTGAACACTGAACTGGAGTTAAGCTCAGAGTTGTCTCTCTGGAATAGATTAACCTGGGCTACTCGTCTAATCCCTGCTGCTGTTACACAGCAAATGTGCTGAGAGTTTGCAAATTTACTCTACATCTAATCTCTTCATGGATGTGATTGAGCTTCAAATATCACTCTAATCACTGTAATGTTGGAGGGAAGTATTTTTATCTTAAATCTACTGTTTGCAAAGCCAGATAAGATATTCTTTTATTTTTGGGCCTGGCTATATGTACTATTTATCGAAGTAAGGCTTTTTATCTTTACTCTGGACTCAAGGTGGAGGAGGCAGATGATTGGCTGAGACATGGAAACCCATGGGAGAAAGCACGTCCAGAATACATGTTGCCAGTTCATTTCTATGGAAGAGTGGAAGAAACAAGAGATGGCTCCAAATGGGTCGACACTCAGGTACAAGGACAAATACGATTACAACAACTGATGACAATAAGTCATCAAAGTTTGACCATGAGAAAGAGGAAAGTAGCTGCTAGCATTGGATAGATTCATAGATTCTTAGTATGAGGTTATCTTTTATCTTTCCAGGTGGTTTTGGCAATGCCTTATGACACACCCATCCCCGGCTACATGAACAACACAGTGAACACCATGAGGCTGTGGTCTGCACGTGCCCCCAATGATTTTAATCTGAGAGACTGTGAGTGTAATTTCTATTATAAACCTACTTTTGCAAAACGTCCTCTACATTTTCTTTCACGTTTCACCACAAAACTTTAGCAAGAAAGAAGGAAACGGCTGCAACAGTGGCAGCTTGCAAAAAGATGTTGGCCTTGCCAAACATTTTAATTACTGCTGTTGGTTCTTCTCCAAAGTTTAAGGAAGCTGTATAATGTGTAATATGGATGCAGTATGTAAAAATATAACCAAAGTGTGCTTCACCTGCTTGTAGTTAATGTTGGAGATTATATTGAGGCTGTTCTGGACAGAAATCTGGCAGAGAACATCTCCCGCGTCCTCTACCCAAATGACAATGTGAGCTGAATGACACACAAGTCATTGTATGAAATTTATGAGTCTTCTCAGATGATCCGTGTAAAAAAAAAGAAGCACTTCTAAAATGAAGTTTTCTGTTCTGTAGTTCTTTGAGGGGAAAGAACTCCGTCTGAAACAGGAGTACTTCGTTGTGGCTGCAACACTCCAAGACATCATCCGCCGCTTCAAGACTGCTAAGAAGGGCAACGCCAGCCGTACCTCCTTTGAGAGCTTCCCCGACAAAGTGAGCATTGGTCCTCTTATTTACTGATACATGTAAAAGACAAATTAATTACAGTTTTGCTCTGGGACTGATCCGGTCTCTCCTGATAAGGGGAAACAGATATTTTAGGGAAATCAGAATGAACGTGAACAGTTTCTCCTAAAGAATGACACTTTTTCCAGGTTGCCATCCAGTTGAATGACACTCACCCAGCAATGGCCATCCCCGAGCTGATGAGAATCTTTGTGGACATAGAGAAACTGGACTGGGACACGGTGGGTGAGAAGTGGATTTGACATAATAAATGAATAAGTGTAGTTTGGCACTGACTGCAGAGATGCACTTGTGACATCTGCTATTAGAGGACCGCTGCAGTGATGTAATCTATGGTTTATTATCCATTATTCCAAGTGATTTCATTTCATCCACCTGTAGTCCATCAATTATTAATCAAAATGGAGTTGTTGACAGGATATAGGTGAAACATGATCCTTCATCAACACATCTAGTGCTGTTTGAATAGAAATGCATCAGGAACAGGCCCACCTGACTTCTAAAGGGAATGGTAGAGGACACACTGATTCGTTTAATCACGTCACCACTTGAAGCAAATGAAAGTTGGACATGTCATAAATGCACTTGCACCATGGACTTTAGACCATACTCTGTAGGTAGTTTACATAAGGCCCAGAGGAGGTCAAAAAACAGCACAAAGCTTGACAAATAAAACGAAAATATCTGTATGACACGGTGATCGTTAAAATTCAGACTGAATCACTAGTTTGTTAACAATATTCAGAGTAAATGACATACAGTATTAAGCCTGCCATTATTCAAAAATAACCAACTATTAAATGTGATGCATCCTGTGCTGCAGGCCTGGGATCTCACTCGGCGCACCTTCGCCTACACCAACCACACGGTCCTCCCAGAGGCTCTGGAGCGCTGGCCTGTGGATCTGCTGGAGACCCTTCTGCCCAGACACCTCCAAATAATCTACCAGATCAACCAGATCCACCTGGATGTACGTACAGAGGATAAACACAAACTCAAGCCCCACACCTTAAGTAATCTGCTAACGTATAAATAAAAAACTAGTTTTCCATTACACCTACACACAAAACATAGCATAACCTGAAACCAAATCCTTCCCCATCATTGTGCAAAATGGTAAAACATCAATATTTGTTCATACATGGGTAGTTTAACACCTTAGGATCAGGTATTCATGTGTGTGGACATCACATTTTATGGTGGGAAAAAGGATTTTCCTTAGTTCTTATATTTATTGGGTTCCAATAAGCCTAAAAGGCAAAGAGAAGTAAAAAAAAATCTATATCAAAGAAGAGATTGGCTAAAACGTAAAAGAAATAAAAAGTTTGTGTTTGAGTTACAACTTCACATGACGCACAATCATTAGAATAGATTATAACTGGCATGGGCAAATTGTTTTGAGATGGAAAATACTCAAGTACTTCTTCAAATACTACCTGATGATGGTGGTCACACATCTGAAGGTGTCCAAAGACAGAGCTGAGGCATAAAAGCTTTTTTCCTACCTTAAGGTAAAATCCAGGGTCATGTCACTCTCCACAATATTTGATTTTTGCTACTTTCATTACAAGTTAAGAACAAACCACTGTGTTAAAACATGTCTGTGTTGTCACTGCAGAGGATCGCAGCGCTGTTTCCAGATGACATGGACAAACTGAGGAAAATGTCTCTGATTGAAGAAGACGGATGCAAGAGGGTGAACATGGCACACTTGTGCATCGTGGGATCTCATGCTGTTAATGGAGTTGCTGAGATACACTCCAACATCATCAAGACTCAAGTGTAAGATGATGGAAACACAAAGAAACGCAGTAAAATCTGTAGCATTATTTGTCACGAAACAGACTTCAGACACATTTTGATGTATCACGACTATAAATATGGAGAAAGGTGCAACGAGAGCTTCAATGACACGGCTGTTACAGAGAAAGTCAGACACAATCTGGAAACAGAAACTGAAAAGATTATTCTAAGCAATGAGTTCAAAAGCTGAAGTTCATGTTTTTTTGTTTTTGAGAGTTCTGAAAGTAACCACAGAAATTAAGTCTGTTTGTTATTAATAAATTATCATCATGAAGCATTACAGTTTTCTTACACTTATCTGTGAATTTTAAATACTGGTTCAAACCTGTTGTTTTTCAGTGTCTGCTACTGGAAATATTAAGTAAAATACAAGACAAGCCTTAATTATATGGTAGCGTCATTTTGAAGTGTTCTCAACTACTTTAGAAAAAATGTCAATTTGACATTTGATGTTTATTAAACCTGCTGTACATCAACCAGGTATCAAACAACCACCAAATAAGAAATGGCCAAAAATGTGAAAATTCTTGGATCTGCCCGTTCATTTGGATCCACTTCAAAATTCATTAGGATCTTTCCTGTTGGAATCTCAACCCTCCCACCAGTTGTCATTCAGCAGACCTATTTTTTGTGCTATGTCCTCAACAGATTCCGTAATTTCAGCGATCTAGAACCAAAGAAGTTTCAGAACAAGACCAATGGCATCACGCCCAGGCGCTGGCTGCTGCTCTGCAACCCCGGACTGGCTGAGCTCATCGCTGAGGTCTGTTTGAGTCGCCCGAGAAACAAATAAACGAGAGATGTTGTCACAGTTAAGACCCCAGAATCCTCAACCGTATTTCTCCAACTGTTGCATGATCGAATTCTTTTCCAGCCCAAGTAAATATCAGATGGAGTAAACAGTGAGTTTTTCACTCAGTTTATTGTAATCTTTAATTTCTCTGTAGGTCATTGGGGAGGATTATGTGAAGGACCTCAGCCAGCTTCAGAAACTGAATGATTTTGTTGATGATGCTACCCTCATCCGAGATGTCTCCAAAGTCAAACAGGTAACGTAGCAGAGTCCGTTTACCCCAGTTTATTCAGGCGATTTGCATTTCAAGCTATTTCTGATCAAATTCAATTAAAAATTGGATGGAAATTGGATGGAACGCTGAAAATTAGTATGTCAGTCCAGTTATTCCAGTTGTTAAATATTGTTTTAACACTGACACTTTTACAAAGAAAAGAGAAACACAATGTTCTGAGTGCTGTTAGTTTGTGTTTTTATTATGCATTGATTGCGTAATGTTGCCATTCATGCACAGTGAAGGGGTAAATGTCTTGTTGCATCTTGAACCCATGTCTTTCATTTGTGATGCCCATTCCAGGCACATTCCAATCTGATTAATGGGTGCGTGTATTACATAATTGCATTTTAAGTACGAGTCCGGGCAGGTTGTACTGACAGCACTCTTATCTGCATGAATAACTCCTTCCCACCATGTTTTTCACTTTTTCTCACAGGACAACAAGGTGAAATTTGCCCAGTACCTGGAGAAGGAGTACAGGGTGAAAATAAACCCATCATCCATGTTTGACGTCCATGTGAAAAGAATCCATGAGTACAAGAGGCAGCTGCTGAACTGCCTGCACATCATCGCCATGTACAACCGTATGTGAAACCATTTATTAGTTAAGTGTCAGAATATTTCACAAGCCACCACAAGTTAGCCAATGTTAACGCAAGCGGACGTTTCTTGATGTGGGTATTTTCATAAACAGGAAATCATTTTTTGTTTTGTCCAACATACAAATTACTCAAATACTTTCCCAGCATACAAACCCATTACTTTTCACATAAAATGTAATATTCTGTACTTGTAGAAAAAAGCAGAATACCAGTTCAGCATCCTTGAACTGCATGAAACAGAAAAGTTAAATTAGGAAGACTCTGCGTATCTATCATAAAATATGAATCTACAGCCAGAGCTGTGGTCCTATTTCCTGTGTTAGGAAAGGCGTGCCAAGTTCCTCAGTCAACAAACTTTTCCGGAGCTGCACACTAAAGTAATGACACAGTATTCTCTGGAATAAACAAAGAGGCAATTTGTTTATGCCAATTGCAGTCTGAATTTTTATTTGTAGGGAATCATCTCTTCTGAAACTGCTTCATTTTAAATGGTTTCTGTCTTATTTTTTGTCTCGTAAGGCATCAGAATGAACCCAACTGCACCTTTTGTACCACGAACTGTGATCATTGGGGGAAAGGTAGGAGGAGCTGAAGGTGGACAAATTCCATAAAAAACTGGCC
The DNA here is from genome assembly GCF_040054535.1 of Antennarius striatus. Classification (NCBI taxonomy): domain Eukaryota; kingdom Metazoa; phylum Chordata; class Actinopteri; order Lophiiformes; family Antennariidae; genus Antennarius; species Antennarius striatus. Next base: position 15,996,420 of record NC_090792.1, read on the forward strand.
ATGAGTTCTGTAGTATTCTTGTCATACATCCCCTGTCGCCCTCTGCAGGCTGCTCCTGGGTATCACATGGCAAAGTTGATCATCAGGTTGATCACCTCGGTGGCCGATGTCGTGAACAATGACCCAGTGGTGGGAAACAAGCTGAAGGTCATCTTCCTGGAGAACTACAGGGTCTCTCTAGCAGAGAAAGGTATCATTTATACAACTTTTATCAACATAAGCACAACTACAGACCCTTTTATGAAGGACTATAAAGCGCAAAAACGCAACTATGTGTGGAAAATAGTCATTGGAACGTTTTAAACTCTAGAGAAAAGGCTAGTTGCTCCACAGATTTCAAAACGATTTCTTCTCTCTTTCCCTCGCAGTCATACCTGCCACAGATCTGTCAGAGCAGATCTCAACCGCTGGCACTGAAGCTTCAGGAACAGGGAACATGAAGTTCATGCTGAACGGAGCTCTGACCATTGGTACCATGGATGGTGCAAATGTGGAGATGGCTGAGGAGGCAGGAGAGGAGAACCTCTTCATCTTTGGCATGAGAGTGGAGGACGTGGCTAAACTGGACAAGAAGGGGTACCAAATAATTGTGTTGCTTCTGGTGAAGTTACTTTTGGATTGTTTGGAGTTATTAAAATGAACTTTGGCATATTTTTTTTAAAGATATGATGCCATGTCATACTACAAGAAGATACCAGAGCTGAAACAAGTGATGGACCAGATAACAAGTGGATTTTTCAGTCCTAAAAATCCAGATCTCTTTAAAGACCTCACTAACATGCTCTTCAAACATGACCGGTGAGGAACATATGTTTTATTTTGCAGCCCAATTCCATTTGATAATGATGTATTAATCATCAAAATACATTACCAATACAAATTAGTCTGTCCTTTTTCTCATGGTTTCAAACACCTGCACATTTTGTTTTGCTTGAGTTGTCAGAATTCATTTACCTTCTGTCTCTCTCCAGTTTCAAAGTATTTGCAGACTTTGAGGATTACATGAAAAGCCAACAGAAAGTCAGCAACCTTTATCAGGTAACACTGCAAGCTTGTGTCCAACACGGCATACAAGAACACTTTTAGTTTAGAGGCTCCAATGCAGTGTTTAACTGCATTGTAAACAACACCAGAACCCAGAGTTTAATCCTAAAAGCACTTTGGTTGAAGTTTAGGGAAAAGATATTTCCAGTTTGTGAAACAGTTATGTAATCTATAGATTATACTTTAGATATTTGTCCTAATGTTTAACACTATTCTATGGCTCTGTAATAACAAAAAAAACTCACCAAACTCGCCCAATTATTTGATTATCGTAAAATTAAATAAGCTTTATATGACCACAAGAGGGCATACTTTAGTTAGAAAAATTATGAAAGGATCTGTCCAACAAACATTTAGAGTCCCAAAACATAAAAGTTAATTCTGAATCTGTATTTACTTTGTTGTGCTTTCTTCTTGAAGGATCCAAAGGCCTGGACGAAAATGGTGATAAAGAACATTGCTGCCACAGGAAAGTTCTCCAGTGACAGAACCATCACAGAGTACGCAACTGAGGTGTGGGGCGTCGAACCAACCGACTTGAAGATCCCACCTCCGAGTGAGCCGAGGGAGGCCATCGTAGAAACTGCCCGGGCTGTGAAGAAAATGTGAATCTGCTTCACGAACGAGGGCTGCCCTCACTTTTACAAACGCGGTTTCAACCTTTGAGTGGCACGCCTCACCAAACGTCTTTGAGGTGTGTCGGTATTTGCACCTGATTTCATTTGTTGTCAATGCATGGAAGTCAAAGCACGTTTGAAATCGTCTGTTACAGTCCTTTAGCGTCAACACGTGCAGGAAATTGAGTCAGAGTGAAGACCTGAGTGGGCTTCTGCATTAAGGAAACAGGGCAGCTGCTTCCACTGCATGTTCCTTTGTCTGTACTGAGAGTTTACACTCAAGGTTTGCATTGGTATATCATTATTACTTTAAGGAAAGAGTGCATTTTTGAGCTAGTATTTTGTCCTTGTGTTGAAATAAAAACTTATTGTGCAGTACATATTGTACACTGTGACTAAGTGGATTTTTCGCATTGAACTGGCTCTGGTGAAGGATCCACAAACCCTGAAAGCCTTGTCCATGTTCCTGCAGAGGAGAGATGCCACTAATATTAAAGCCAGTTCAGAGGTGAACATCGCTGAGGGTCCTGAGGCTTGCTGGCAGCATGAACACAAAAAGCCTCAAAGAGGAACTTGACATGCATACGTTCAAGGGGTAAATATGTGCCAGTGGAGCAATAAAGATCAACAGAGGGCTAGTGCAATTGGTGACCACTTCTTTACCTTCCTGACGGGCAATATAGAGCGCAAGCTAGATGACAAGGGACTCATTGCTGCATGCGCTGTGGTAAACCCCTCCAGCTAACCAACGGATGAGGATGAGCACATGAATGTTTGACGATGACAAATTTGCCATCATTCAAAAAAAACCTTGACGCTGAGGTCCCCGACATTTCTTTGCTGCTAAAAGAGTTTACTTTAGAGAATATAAATTCCACTGAGTCCAAGGAGAAAATCTCCGTAACGTGTTTTCTGTCGATGACGTGAAAACGGAAAAGCCGAAAAGGCCACACGAATTGTTCAAACTGGCTGTTTTTATTCAAATGAATGGAACCAATTCAAAGATCAACAACATTATCAGGTGATCATGCATAAAATATGTAAACTTGTAAACATGGTCTACTGGGAGTCACTTTACAAAATGTTAAATGCAACGCTGTTGAATGGGAAACCGACGTCACCAGAGGAAGGAGGTGCCATCTACAGTCTCAGGTGTTGTAGAAATTCCCTGAAATCAAAACAAAGTAAATATGACATTTTTACAAAATTTAGTTGAACTAAATTACTTAAAGAAGTCTTTCAATTAATATCCCATTGCTGAATATAATTAATCTTTCCTTACTGACAGGCTAATAGGCTATAACAGTCGTGTCTCCAAAATTAAAGCAAAGATTGAAGATTTTAAATTTCTTAAAACGCAAAATAAGTAATATATAGTTCCCCCGTCTCACTGGGATAGGCTCAAGCCCCCCACAAACCGCCACGGCGAATGAAGCGGTAGACAATAAATGGATAGTTCATTCATAAAACACTATGCGTTTGTAATGAATAATTTATCACTAAAACATTAAACATGTTTTTATATTAAATAGTTCGCCAATAAAACAATACACGATATCTGTGTACAATAAACCTTTGCTTAATAAATCACTGTGACATTTTTTTATATGATATTTATTAGCTTCCTCTCCCTCTTGTAATTAATGTGTTCTCGCCTTTTGCTGTTTGCTTTGCTAAACATTAAATAATCAAACAGGACATTCTTTTTGTAGCACATTCATAAGTGTTTGTTACAGTTCCCAGAAAACTCACCGAACCACGTTGGGCAGCTTGGGATCTAAGTAGATGTCATTGTGAGATAATCCAAGATTTGCACTGTAGGAGATCATTTCAACGTGAGCATCTGTGTTGTATTCCTTCTTAGCCTGAAGTGCTATGTTGTACAGCTAGAGACAAAAATATCCGTAATTTAGAGATGAGGGAGCAAAGGTTAAAAGGGGCATAGACAAAGAGCTACTGCACCTCTAGACCCATGTGATATGGTACGATGTTATCGTCCTCTGCATGCAAGATAAGAAGGGAACTGGCCAGTGCCCTTACACTATGGAGATATTAAGATGAAACATACATTCTGTCAGAAATGAATTTAATTTAATTAATAAAATTCCATTCATTTATAAACTTCTGTCGGTATTGAAGGACGCTAAATTCTGTAATATTAATCTTATATTAATAGAAACAAACGCTAAAAATGCATACTTACTTTTTATCATTTGCAAAGACAATGTCGTTCATCTCCAATATCGACCAAACCAAGCTCTCAAATCCTGGAAGAAATGTGTACATCTGGAAAACAATTTTAAGATACAGTGTTCCTCTTATAAAACAAATGTAGATTATAAACAGTGTATTTGTATTATACTATGGAAAAAAGAAAATACAACCTTTTAACTAAATTAAAAGAAATAATAGAATTGAAGGCCTCAGATGAAGCAGTTGAGATTCACTGGAAGATGTGACTTAAACATCAATTGTCTGGTGGTTCAAATCCAATTCTGGTGTAATGAATATTTCACTGTTATTTTAAATTCTTATTCATTTCCCATAAATAATGCCATTAGCAGTAAAAACTAGAACAAAAACAACATCCATGTAAGCAGCCCAAGGGGTGCAAAATACAAAAGTGACCTCACCTTAGTAAGTGGATGATCTGCTACAACTTTTCCAATTCTTGTATAAGGAGCTTCGAGGATTAAAGCATCAATGATAGACCCTGAATATAAAGATATGATTAGAAGAATTTAACTGATGGGGTATGGAATTAAAATTTCAACTGGCTCAGCAAAAGAAGAGTCAGATAAGTAATATGAGTAATAAACGGTTATATAATCCTTGAATTTTTAAGCAGAAGCAAACAAGCTTCTATTTGTGGTGTGAAGATATTTCGTTCTCATCCAAGAGGTTTCTCAAGCCTGAATTGAACGAGCGTCTTCTTGGGTAAGATGTTGCTTCTGACTCAACCTCTGAGGAATCTACAAAAACATTTTGCTGACTAAGAAAATTCTCCCTACTTCCCCTCAACCATTAATCAGTTAATATTAATGGCCTCATGGTATAACAAGGTTAACTAACCTTGCTCTTGTACTTTGATTGCAGTATTGGTTGCTACTCTAAAAGAAAAACAAATGAATTCAGTTTTTCAGTGTTTTTACTAATATCCATCATGGCTTCTGACCATGTCTACAGATACTGACCCAGTACCAAGCGAGTGTCCCCACAGACACACAACACTGCCACTGGTTTGCTTCTTTACCCACTGGTACAGGTAGAGGGCGTCACTGGTCAATCCTGCTTCACTTGGCTCTCCACTGGAGTCTCCAAAACCTCATGAGAAGACATTCATGAAACTTCACAATAATGGATGATGGAATAGAGCAATGATGACATCATACACGAACTATTTAACAGCTGAACAAACTTAATAAAAATGTGGTTTTAGTTGTTAAAATGTGAATTGAGAGTTGCAGCAGTCACTTGAAATGCAAAAATAAGTATCTTACCTCTGTAGTCTAAAGATAAGACATGATATCCTACAGCACTTAAAATCTGAAAAACACAAAAATCTAAATTATCCAAAGTGAGAACTGAAACAGAACTAATAATAATCTGGAATTAAATCTTTCACCTTCACCAGTTCCACTCTGTGGTGTATAGCCCTGCAGAAACAACATGAAAATATTTGTGAACACAAAGCAGCATTTTCTCATTTGCCCACAAACCCCACATGCATTGTGGTTGTGAATTAACCCCCAGGCCTCTAATACCCACTAGACTCCGTTTGGACCAATTCAAATGCCTGTCTAGTGATCTCATCCCACCTGGTCCCTAAGTTGCCGTGGAGATAGATAATAACAGGACTGCCGTCTCCAAGCGTCTCCCAGTACCACTCAGGGCTTCTCCCAGTGGCCTCTTCCCATTGGCTGGCAGGGAGTGTATGCCTTTGAGACAAAACGACAGAATGTTAAAGGCAAACAAATATGGTCCCATTTAATCCAGTAGGGTTGATTCAGCACTCAGGAGCCACATGTGTCAAATATGTGGTCATCACCCACTGTTGTAGCTGAAGACACCAAAGTGGAACTCACAAAAGACTTACCAGACACCCACTGAGATCCCCTCCTCTGTGTTGAGGTAGAAGTTGCATGTATGATTCAGTACATCTTCAGGTCTGCTGAGATCCACAAAGAATGGAAACCTCACTGCGGATCAGAGAAGTGAAGGTCAGTTTGATTTCTCTGTCTTGCATTTCAGCATATCCCATAATCACGCCTACTACATTGTGTTACACCGTATAATAGAGATTTTTATTAAACTGTATACATTATATGTATTGCAGCATGTACAGTATTGTTTCATATCATACTGCATGAGTATGTTGACCAGGAAGGGAATGTTTCCCCTTCCATAATCCCCTGCTTTGGATTATGCAAAAAACTGTTTCAAAAAGCTGGATTTTCGTGAAACATAGAAGGGTTTGGATATAGGACAGGAGAGAGGTCATTGCATTTTTAAGTGGATTAAGAAAAAATGATAAATGATGTAAGTTTTCTTCTTTCCTTAACATATCAAGAGATGCTTTTTTGATATTAATTATACCTGAATTATCTCACAGATTTTGAAGAAACATGGTGGATTGAATTAGCCTACACAAGAAAGAATGCACACAATTTTAGAGTACATACATATAAATGGGGTAGAGTCAGAATTATTTTTCTATGTAAAAACATTTAGTTTTATCAATTACATAAAAATTACCAGATTGATTTTCACAAAACTTGGACATAGAGGATTGCAGCCTGGGACATGGTGGATATATTCATGTGACTATTCATATGTTATAATTTGTGTTAGAAATTAATGTACTGTATATAAAAATTGATTGACAAAGGTATGCACTTTGATGGATGCCCTTCTGATTTCACACTGAACCATAACATATTTTGTCAAAACTTATCTTGTCCTAGATGACTGGTGTGGAATAAATAAGCCACCTACACAGCTGTTTTTCCACATCTCCTTTTAGGCCAAGTCTCCTATAGATAGTTACTGTATTTCAGAACTGATTTCAGAGGTGCGCACAAAAGTGTTGGTTTGGTTCTCAAGAGTGCCCATAAATGTTGATTGGTCCTCAATTTTTGCAACGGATGAAGTAGATATATTTAAATCATGATGACCACTTGTCTTGACGTTGTGACAAGTGGTGTTGGTTCGATTGCACGCCTCATTGTTTACTTTGACTGCGCATGCGCACCACTGCCGCGCATGACTGGTTAGACTGCATTTGGAACAAACAGGGGTCGATAGGGACGTTTGTGTAGCACGAATATTGCCTTACTTGTCAAATATTGAACCATATGCTACTTACACAGATGAGAAAATATCGCATGTCCCAGAATCCATGGAAACAGATAAAGAACAACAGGCGCTGAGACATAAGCAGTGATCAGAACGAACATGAGTCGCTTCATTCCCGCTCCAAGACTTTTGCAGGGATAAAAACTGGGGTGGTGGACGGAATCCTTTTTCCCTGTTCCGGTGCGGCTTTTCTTCCTGATAACATCAGAATTATGAAAGGAGGTCAAGGTTCAAAGTTCAACTGCAACGAATCTCGTCCGCTGTTGCTATTGGTTTACATCCAATACAGTGACTCAAACATTTAAAGGAGAACTTGTGTCAGTATTGGTGTGAAGCGTATCCAATAATCGATATCTTTCAGTGACATGTAGCCTGACAACGACGATATCAATGTTAATGATACTTTGTGTGAGAACACGTGAAACTGCCACTATCGCTTTAAATTATTCTTCTACGGTACAATCCCAAACAGAACACACCCAACTGATAGGTAACCTCAGAAAACAGCAAGGCATTGTGGGCATTGAAGTTCTTTGGACTTGACACACTCGCTACTCATCTTCTGCCGCTTCATCCGCCCTGGCGGGTCACGGCGGATGAAGCTGGAGCCTAACTCAGCTGGCATACGTTGTGAGGCCGGGGACACTCCGGGCACGACGAAACTCGCTATTTAATTGCTTGTTATTACTATCATTATTATTTTTTATTCATTTATTTATTGTCGCTTACGTGAATACATTACTTTTCCTTTCAGAATTTTATAACCAAACCACTGCTACTGGATCTGATTTTGAGGCATTTCCTCTTATCAGTTAAAGTTTCATACTTATAACTAACAGAATCAAAATATCTCTGCTGGGAAAAACGGAAAGAACAAAACTGAACAAGCCTTACATCAATCCGTTAAATGCAGATTGATTCGTAAAAAAAACTATTACATTCAAAGACAACACTTCTCAGAAAACTGATAATATATCTTTTTATTTACATATGATGTCTGTCTTCCTTTTGAAACCCTCTATATTTACTGATTCAAACTTAATGATGATCACTAGTTCCCGGTGTAAGCGAGGCCTTCGACGATTCACCGCTTCCTTTTTGACTGTGCGCGCTCTCGCTGAATGCGCGCGGTTTTCGGCATGCACGCGCCCCCCCCATCGGCGCGCGGCGGCTGGTCGGGCTTCCAGTCACCGCCCCTTCCTCCTCCAGCCGCTTTTCAAAATCCGCTACGGACGAGAGGAGGATGAAACACCGCCGAGGACACAAAGCTTGAGCCAGCGCCCGAAGTTTTGGGAATAAAACTACTTCCAGCTACGAGGAAACCACGACGTCACAAAGAGAGACATGTTTTAGAGAATGTTTTATTAGTTTGGTGTAAATTTGGAAGAGGAGCCAGCTGTCGTCCACATTTTGAGACTTTGGTGAGTGTTTGTTTAGCTGCGTCTTCTTCAGTGTTCCAACAGTTTTAAATTGTAGGATGATGTCAGCATCTCGAAGCTGACCGTTAGCTTGGTGAGCATAACCCATCATTTCCTTGTTTTAAACTACTTTTAACTGGCTTATCATTCCACATGTAGTTAGTGTTTTTATCGTCACATAACTAACTTAAAAGCGAACTCCTGATTAGCTCATGTGTTACTCTTGGAACTGTTGGCTATGTCTTCAATACTCACTGTCAGTATGAGATCGTTTGCTTTCAAATGTTAAAATGTCCATGTTAATGTTTTTCCGAAATTTTTCAAATGGCACATGGGTGATGTTGCCTTTGCAAAATGTTCAAATACTGTAAGAAAAGACCTACTTAAAAGAAAGCACAAAAAATGCTATGTTAACAATTCAGAAGTAAAAATCCTGCTTCTACTGGATTTCTGATTCTAAACCAATTCTGATTCTACAAATGATAATTGTTTGAATGGGTTGGGCTGTGTTTTAAATATATAAACATTTTGGAGTAGCTTGAAGTAGAAAAACTCAAGTAAACTACAACTGCCTTTACATTGGATTTACTTACTTTGGTTAAATAATCCTGCAGCACTGGTTTCAAGACTCCAAATATGATGCAAATAATCAAAAACAGGATTTTTAAGAGCAACATTCGAGTGTCTGCTTGATTATTTCTGTTGGGTTCTCTCCGCGACATCTCAGAAGATTTTATTACAGAATTAAGATATGAGATTAACAACAACATTTCTGAAAGGTATGCAGATGATGTCCAAAAGTATTTGCTCAAATTCATCATAGATTCAACAGTTAGTACCAGTGAATAGTGTGAAGGATTTACCTCTCTGTAACCAGGGCTAGAATGCTTCTTTGACTGCAACAGATGCCAAAACGTCCTCAGTGACCAAGCTGAGCAGGAGGGCCACCAAGATAATTGACTCCGAAAACTTCTCAGAGGATGTAAACTGAATCAGTGTGACAACTAAATTAAAGTGTGTAGGGAAAAACATCATGTTAAGGTCAGACTACAGCATTTGTACAAAAACATATTTTTTAAATGTCTGCACCATTTGCTGTAGAGAGGCTGCCACACTGCTGAGTGATGTTTCTTCTTGCATTTCATAAGCAGCTGAAATGTGCAGATGCAGAAGACTGATTTGGTTTCTGTTTCTATTGTTTGTGGTGAATGGGGAGTCCAGGTCTGGGATTGAGGGGGACACCTGCCCAACCAGTTGATGATGTCACAAGCAGCTGGGGTCAGGAGGGGGCTCTTTGTGTGTTAGGCCCAAGCAGAGAAGTTTCAACTCATTAGATTTAATGGTGTATTCTCATTATCAAAGGTCTTAAACTCAGGATGTATGAAATGAGCTTGTTTGCATGAAGTGATTCAGGTGTTATTCAGCAAAAGGTTTTATATTTGTACCAATGGCAAATTTGCAGCAATTAGCATGCAGATTGTGCAGTTAAGAAGACTAGACTGAATTACAACAGTCATGCCTGCTGGATTCTGAAAGTCATTTTAAAGTGAATACATCTTACATGAGTCAGTGCTCGCTTTTCTACTTTTACATTGGGTGTGTTTCTGACATGAGGCTGAACCGGACTTGGATTTGTTTGGATCCACAAAAAGGTTAAACGTTTCTCATTGTTTTTCAATTCCAGCAATGATGCATCTGACCAAAAAGTTTGACAACTTTGTCCTTGTGTCTGGGACTGATGCTACCCGCCAGCAAATTCCGTTTATAGGTTTTAACCTTTGTAATTAATTCCAGCTGCATTTTCCATTTGGTTCAATGCCACATTGGCCTTTAGTTTCTTAATATTGAGTATAACATGTGTGTAGTATAAAGAACATTTAGTTTCATATATAAAAATTTACCATTTTAATGTTCATCATTAATAGACATTTCACGTGCAACATTTTTATTCATTTGTACCAATTCTGACATCTTAAAATTACATGCAAGTGTGTTCAGTGTGACATTTCCCTTTCATGCAGACAAAGGTGTTAACACAGAGTCATGACCACGTCTATCACTTTACCTGGTTGTGTAATCATCCTAATTAGATTAGCCAAAGCCTTGGCCAGAAGTGACGCTGGCCAAGGCAGCTCAGTCGCTCAGATAGAAGTGCTGATAGGAACAGATAGTGTTGATTAATGTTTCCACTATTTGTGAGGGTCTTTTAACAATGATAGGATCTTTTATGCTGTAAATTTCCAATGAAGGGATTTTGACTTCTTGTTCAACTTTATTAAATATTTTTTTTGTGAAGATGTGGAAAAATGGAGATTCTTCTTTCCTTTTCTTTCAGGACAGGGTGCTGTCCCGTGGAATGGGTGACACCCAAGAGCAGGGCTGCTATGAAGAACGTCTAAAAGATGTTTTTAACAGTTTTGATGCCAGTGGGTCGGGCTCGCTGTGTCCAGAGGAACTCTCTGACCTCTGCCAATCCCTGCAGCTGGAAGACACTACACCAGCTCTTCTACACATGTTGCTGCAGAACCAGGACTGCCTCACTGCCAGGGTTAGTTCAATACCTTTGGGTAACAACACATTTTAGTCTGAAAGCATCTTTTTGATATCATCGGTGTATTTTTTGTGTTGTAGCCTTTTTGCAGGTGCTTCTGTAAAGCTGCTTCGGCTCTCAGTTCTTTTGTGTCTTGAGGCTCATTGATGCTTAGTTAGGTATTTTGTTGAGGAGAAAATGTTCCCCCATCAGCCCTGATTGAAGGTGTCTGTCGTCAGGACGACTGAGGCAGCTTGTCAACATTCACAGATGCCTTTATTTGTGGCTTGAATGTATGAAATTTGAAGGGCACTGGTTTAATCTGTGCAGTTGTTCTGCGTATTCACAGGATCTCTAGTGGGTATGGTTTCAGCCAGGGTTTACGCCACACTTTTCAATCAGGTTGCATTTTTGTACAACCATAAGCGTGTGGACATATGGATGGCTTTTGTTTCGTGTGTGTTTGTGTGTGTTTGGAAAGGACAAGTGAACTGAATGCTGTGCTATGCTATTCAACAATGAAGTCAAAAAACAGAATCCACCCACAAAAAGGTGGCAGCCGCCGGCCTCAACAATGAGAATCACCATATTCATGGTTAGCAGCTGTTGAATCAAGTGTGACCTCCCTCCTCCACCCAGACAGCCAGCCTCCACCCTGCTCATGCAGAGTTCCATCTAGTCTAAGGAATTTCCTTCACTTTTGTTTTGTTTAAACTTTTTTTGAACATACTCTGCATTGCTGACATTTTCTCACATGTATGGTCTTCAGTTAAAAATCTAACCCTTTCCCTTGTTTCAGGTTGACTTTGAGCAATTCAAGAACGCACTGATTCTAGTGCTATCATCATCTAGTGAGCAACCAGAAGCAGGCCATGAAACAAATACAGGTAAAGTCTGGAATTCATTTTTTAAAAGAAATCTCATGGCAATCTGTGAATCAGCCTTTGAGTAACCCTGCTAACAGTCAGCCAGACACACAAAAAATGTATTTATTTTGAATCATAGGTAACAAAACCATGATTCCTATTTTATTTGTGGCCATAAGTGGAGCAGCTTCAGAACAGATTCAGCTTTAAGTCTGTATAAAGAGCCAAATGTGCTGGACTGATGTTGTTAAAATACAGCATTCGTGGGATGTTGTGTTGATTTATGTCAGGCTCCTGGTTAATATATTATTATTTTACAGCGTTCACCTCAGGGGATGTATGCTTTGCATCAGAAATGGTTCCAGTTGTTTAGTTTAATGTCTGTTTTATTGAAGTAGAGAAAATAATTATGAAAGACTTTTTTTTACTTGATTGTTTCTCATCATATCTCGACAGAGTCTCCTGATATTCAACCAAAGTTTGTGAAGGGCAGTAAACGTTATGGACGCCGCTCGACACCGGAGTTTACGGAGCCTTTACAGGACTTGTCTGATGTTGGAAATATAAATCTGGTGGAAGAGACGAACCTGAACGAAAACTATGACTCAGCTGTTCCCAGGAAGCGTGAGGTAAAAAGCTCAGACCGGCACTGCTCTGAAATAGATGCCATCCTTATCACTTAGTGTCCTCGGATGAGCTTTTTTTTTCCGCAGGCACCAACCGGCAGCGTTATTCTTAGCTAATCAGCTTAAAGAAATGCGGGGTTGATCCTGAATGTGAGAAAGAGACTCAAACACAGGATTCACAAGGATGTTGTTCGTCGCATAACAGTATTGACTTAAATTGACCCTGCTGGAATAATGAAGCTTTGACAGGAGTGTTTGTTTAGTATCACACTTAGCATAGTGTCTTATTACATGATTGTGCTGGCTTTAATGGGATATTTACAAAAAGAAACAGTGCAGTGACAGGTGGTTAGTATTTCTCTTTATTGAGATGTCTCTGGTACAGGACAGTAAATGGGTTCCTGTGTCACACGGTTGTGTAAAACTGTTACGTATTTGTGTTCATGTACAGTATTTTCTCCACATTAAAATACACTGGATTATAAGGCGCACCTTCAATGAATGGCCTATTTTAAAAAGTTTTCATATAACAGGCGCACTGGATTATAAGGCGCACTATTGGTTTTTTGAGAAAATTAAATGCTTTTGGGTGCGCCTTACAGTGCGGAAAATACTGTACTTGGTCTGTTTTACACATAATTCACAGACACCATATGGTAAAAGTCAAGGATTTGCTTCCCGTTGTGACCTTTGAACTTGTGATCTGAATGTGGAGGCATGGACGTGATGCAGCAGAATAAATCACGAAAGAGAAGTTTCACCAAAATGGTTTAATGATGGTTCAGCATCAGCTCATGCGTGTTAATATACTGTGTATTGTCCGAGTTCCTAACTCTACCCAGATGCCTGCCATTGAATTGACCCGTGTCTTGGTATTGACTAATTTAGGTTGCAGCTATGCTCTAATGCTTGGCGTGGAGACAAGCAGATGGGGATGGGTCAGGGGGCTGCAGACCTGGTGCTTTGTGAGGAGGAGGGACTGTGATGGAGGAACAATGAGCCACACTACCCCCACCCTCAGAGATGCCTACAAACCATGTATCAAAATGCCACTTGCAGAATCCCATCTGTTCTCCTTTCCCCTCATTTCCAAACAATAGAGCATCATGCTAGGATAAGCTTCGAGAGCAGGGGTCATGTCCAGATAAACTCCTCCCCCTTTTGTATTACCTGACAATCATAAAAAAATGTAGGCCTTTAAAACTGACAAACTTTTAAAGAAAAACTTGTGAACTATCTAAAATCTAAAGTGTTTCCAGCTTCAAAAATGTTCTTTAATTCTTTTGAAAAGGTAGTGGCCTAAACATAACAAAGTCTTTGTAACAGTTTGTGGACAGGCTGGGAACAGTGGCTGTAGAACGTAATAATAATAATATAATCATTGCACCAAAGTAAGACATTTATGAACAAAATGGCCTGCTGAGGATTATTTAACTGTTGGCCTGTGTGTGATGTAATATCTGTTTCTCCAACAGCGCTGGAACTCTCATGACACAAGCACAGAGGAGTATGAGGCAGAAGGTACGTCAGAGTCCCAGTGGAATCATGAAATTTACATCAGTAACCACGTTCTGAGTCTCTTATGTGTATGTGTGCGTGTGCACGTGTAGGCCAGATGCATCTCTGGAACCCAGATGAGCCAAGTACTCCACGGAGATCCAACAACCCTCTGTCGTCCCTTTCAGAGGAGACACTGCGGGAGGCCTGCGATGAGCTGGCGATATCTTGGGATGGACGTGCTGCTCACTCTGAGCTCCTCGCTCTCTGTGAACACCTTTGCCTGGAGGTGAGAATAAGTGTGAATGGAAACAGTTTTTTTCAGCGAAGCTCAACAAATATCACAATCGGTATTTGAGTACAAATGTTAAATAAAACTGGAATGAACTCTGGCTGACGTTACGCAAAAATTTAATGCTTTTTGCTCTAAATGAATGTTGGTTTTAACATCAAGAACATGTTCAATTATTTTTCAGTTAAATGTGGATGGGCTCCAGAGTCTATCAGGAGATGGAGTCATGAGTGTTCAAGAGTTTGTTTGCAGGGTTGCAAACCAAAACAAACCGCCAACTCCATCATCCTCCACCCCCTACAGACAGCTGAAACGACACCATTCCACTCAGGTATTCCTGGAGTTTATGTAATTTTTTCTAAATCATTTGTTTTCCTTTTCAAGCTTTTTGTGTAGACAATCACTCTTAAACAAATAAAGATAAAACAGGTTACATTTAATCCGCAAAAAGTTGGAATTTGCTGATTGATAACCAGATTTGTTTGTCCATCCAGCCCTTTGATGAGGGCGGACGAAGGATAGCTACTCCTTCTGTCCTGACCAGCACCATTGGAATGCGTTTGTTCTCCACCCTCGATGATGGTACAGGTTTCACTCCTGTCAGTCACATCCTGGATGCCTGGCTAGAGGAGGGAATAGAAAACAGCAGTGAGATACTGCAGGTACCAGAACTGTACTTGTCATTACTTTAACACAGAAACCTCTGTGTAGAAATAGGATTTTGGAACAGATTTCATATTTACCTAAATGTTTCTCTAATTTTTTGACTATCTAAAAATCATGATGGAAAATATTATTTGGACACGTATACATATATGTAGACGTGTATACAGGGGAGCGGCAGTGGCTCAGTGGTAGAGCAGGTCGTCTAATATTCCCAATATCCGTGGTTTGATTCCCGCTCCCACCCAGCCACTTTGGAGTGTGACAGTGGAATGTTTCAGCTCACCTCCGGAGCACTTCCGAGGTGCCTCTGAGCAATGCGCCGTCCCCCTTACAAGTTGCTCATTTGGGGCGCACCAGGAAGGAGCTGCCCACCACTCTACCTCCCATTGCATGCTTATAGGCCCTTGTGTGTGTGTGCGTGTGCTACAGGGGCTTGTACACACTAATATGTATGCATGTGTTTGATTAAGAATTAATGCTCTTAATTTCCTTTTGGCGATCGGACAAGTATACAAATTAAAAAATATATGCCTGTTAGTCTATTAGCATTTTTGCTGTCATGCAGATCTGGATATAATACAAATCTGAGCAGCTCAGTTTTATTTTGTCAGTATTTCATTAACCATTTTTGATTTTTGCAGGCCTTAAATTTCAGCCTCGATGGAAAACTGAATCTTTACGATCTCACCTCAGCGCTTGAAAACGAGCTACTCGTTACGAAAAATGGGATCCACCAAGCAGCACTGGCAAGCTTCAAAGCTGAGATCACATATCTGCTGTGAGTCAGCACAATAGTAATTATATCTAATTGGTTAGCTGTATTTTTTAACTAGAAATAAAAGAGGAATAAAAACCTGTACGATTACTTTTGGCTAATTTCTGTCATTATTCCTTGCCTTTTTCTCATTAGAGAGAGAGTGGACAGAGAAGTCCAGGAGAAAGAGAAAATCCGATCTGACCTGGAGAAAGCAGAGAGACTAAAATCTCAACTCGCAACTGAAGTAGATGAGCATCACTCTGCTATTGAGCTCACAAACAACCTCAATCTCAAGTAAGTTATTGCCCCGGCTGCATCATGTTTTGTTTTACCATTGATCTTAGAGCTTCATCACAGCAATTTGTCTCCATACATTCAGGTGTGGATTATGAATTGATTTCATATTTAACTTGCAGGAAGCTTGAACAGGACCATAAAGAGAAGTTGACAGCAGTGCGGTTGGAGCTGATGAAGGAGATGGAGCAGCTCCGGCAGCAAGCTGGTCTGCAGCGTGAGCAACTGGAAGCAGAAGTCCAGAAGATCAGGGAGGATGAGTCTTTTCTCAGAGACCACCTCTCTATCTCTGTGAAGGTGCCTTTTGATTTTATACTGGGCTTCATTTTTTCTCTCTCAGAACACTTATATGCTTATCATAAAAGATGATTCTCAGTAATTGTAAGCATAACCTATGTTGTTGGTATTTATCTTTTGTAGGAAAACAGACGTCTTGAAATGGAGCTGCTGGACAGCAATGAAAAATTTTTGGAGGCACAAAGCCAAATTGCAAAACTCCAGACATCTGTGGATAAAATTATTAAAGAAAAGGTAAGGAGAAATAGCCTTTTAATTCTGTTGTCATCTTCTGTTCTGGTGATTGGAAGATGCTCATAGTGCTACACACATTCTTTCAACCATTTTTTTTTTGAGGAGTTTTCCTTCTGGTTTCTTTGACACAGCACTTTGGTCGACTGCGGTTGTGGTAAAGTACTCGACAAATAAAGATTGGATTGGACACATTAAAAACAGGATTACAAAAAAGTGCTGCTGCCATTTTCATGAAACTTGGTGGAAAGATGTAGCATGGACCAAAGAGAGACAGAAATTATTTTTATGTAATCTTTTTTTTTTGGTAGGGTTCCTTAATTCCCCCCTCTTTTAGCAAAATTTCCAAAATGTAATGTTGCTCCTGTTATATTCCCAAAATTTTTACCACATTTGACAAAAATGTGTTAGTTTTAGTTGTGTTGCAGTCCCACTTCAACTATTCACAACCCTGTGTTGACATGGTTCTAACAGTGTTTACTGTGTGGCGGTTGTACCTGAGGTTTGCTAGTCTAGTGTTTCCTGTTTTTAATTAAATTCTTCAGTCTGTCTATCTCCTCTTCACCTTAGCATATTTGATTTGAATGTTTTTGAACCGAGCGACTACTAACTCCTGTGTGAATTTCTTTAGTTTGGAGACTTGGACCCTGGTAGTGCAGACATTTTCCTGCAAGAGGAACAAATTAAACAACTACACATCAGCTATGAAGCCCAGTGCAGGGTAATTTCTATCAATTCACAAAAAGTGAACATAGTATGTAGTCTGTGGGGCTCTTTTTTTCAATTCATAATTTACATAATCTTTTTAACTTCACTTAACAGGAACTGCAGGATCGTATTGATGAGCTGCAATCAGAGCTGCAGGAGGTCCAAAGTCTTGGACGAATTCATCAGCCCTGTCACAAACCTCTATCTGAAGAGCTGGAGAGTAAAAGTCCTGGCATGGAATCGGATCCAGGTCAGCAAACACACATTCTGACCCAGGGGAACCCATTATAAACTACTAACTGCTTCTCTTCATTATAACATGTATTAAATCTTTTTGCAGGCATTGGTTCTGAAGACGTTCAACCATTTAGCATGAGTCTGGAAGCAGAGATGATGATGGAACAGCTGAAGGAGCAGCACCTTCTGGAAATGGAGGATTTGCAAAACCAGCTGCAAAGCAAGGTGAACCTATTATCTACCTTCTATTTGGTCGTCCCCCCCATAGGAAGTTATGTTTTCACCCATATCTGTTGATTTGATGGCAACTGGATCACCCAAATTCTGCTGGATGAATTTCCACAAAATATGGTGGGAAAAAATATTCAATGAAAAAAAAATCTAGATTAAATGTAGACAAAGCAGACAATACAGGATTTTTCACTTTCCTTTCAAAAAACAGAAAAGATTTCCCTTAATCTATGTGAAGGGGCACACATCAGGCAAACCTGATAATTTGGCCTTACTATATACAGTATATTATACACTCTGTCAGTCCAATACTACAATGTGTCACGGTGCTTTCAGACCTGATAGGAAATTAAATTCCTCTTTGTTCTTTGTATATCCACAGATCAATGAATTTGACAAGATGGTAGAAGAGAAGAATGCATCCCATGAGGACCAGAAGGCTTCCTTAGCCCTCCAGTACCAGCAAGAGATCCAAACTTTAAGGGAGGAGATGGCCAGCATCCAGAACCGTGCACAGAGGCTCCAGGTCAAGCTAGAGCAGGCTGAGCTAGAGCAAACGCAGGCCAAGCAAAGAGAAGAGCAAGAAAATCTTCAAGAGGAGGAAGTGGGAGCTCTTAGACAGGAGCTACTGCAAGCACACACCTATGCTGCAGACCTGGACGGGCAACTTAAAGCTGTAGAAGCCCTGCAGACTGATAGGGATCAAGCCCTTCTCAGTGAGATGGAGGAGCTAAGAACCCAACATGCAATTGAGATTAAGAAACTGGAGAAGGAGCATATAAATCTATGTGATGCCAGGCTGGGAGAGGAGAGAAAAATACTGCAGGAAGAAAAAGCTGAGATAGAGATAAGATTGTTACATGATTTTGAGAGGGAGAAGGAACGACTGCAGCAGGGCCACGAGGTTGAACTAAAGGCCAGGCTCGAGGAGACGAATGTGAGGTTTGAAGAAGAACGCAGTGAGATTGTGCAGAGGCTGACAGAGCAGTGGCAGAAAGAGAGAGCTCAGCTGGACGAGCAACATAATGAGACTCTGCAGTTGCTGCTGGAGGAAGAGATGTTGAGACTCATCAGGGAGCAAGAGGAGAGGGAGAGCAAGCTCAGGGAGCAGTGGGAGCAAGAAAGAGCCCAAATCCTGGAGTGTCAGGAGGAGGTTCTGCTCAATAGAATATTGCAAGAAAGAATCCAGCTTCAAGAGCAGTTTGAGCAAAGGGAGAAAAAGCTGAAGGAGGAGTGGGAAACAGAGAAGCTACAGCTGGAGGAGGATTATGAGGGGATGCTGCAGGAGAGACTGAGTGAGGAGAGAGCCAAGTTTGCATGTGAGATGCAGGAGGAGGAGGAGAGGCAAAAAATCCTGATAGCAGAGGAGATGGCTTGTCTAGAGGCGAGTCACAGGGAGGTTGTAAAGGAGATGACTGTCAAGCACACTGAGGAGAGGGAGGCTCTTAGCAACATGCTGGACAAACTACGAGATGACTTCGCTCAAGAGAGGTGAGACTGCTCTTTTTTTATTCTGAGATTTTTATCGTGAACTTCCTTACCTACGATAATTGCCATTCCCAGGTCAGTTCATACATTTTAAACATGTTGCTGATTAACGCAATGACCGAGAAGGGGAGAGGCAGTTGGCCTGTTTTGTTTGTTTCTAGCTAAGTATGCGTTTAAGATGGTATAACTTCTTTGATTATATCTTTTATTCTTTCAACATCAATCAGAATATAAAAATTAATGGACTTCAGCTTCTAGATTATCAAACAGCAGGTTGTACAAAAGAATTGCATATATCTTGAAGGTGTTGGTAGGCTAATCCCTGGACAAAGCCATGCAAATGTTTTTCAGTTTTTACACGAAGCTAAGATGATCAGCTTTTGGCCTGTAATGAACAAGTGGGTATGAGAGTAGCATTATGTGATCAAACTCTGCAAGCAAAGTCTCCAAAATCAAAATGCTTGGAATAATCCTTGAAAATAATCTCCCATCCGACGTGAAAGCCCATTTTCCAAGTATTGTAATTTTTGCTAATAATATTATGAGGTCAAATATCTGTTGTAACATTCAATGACCATGTACAGGAAGGAAATCGAGATCAGCTTCTCCCAGAGAATCAAGGAAGTGGAAGATCGTTTCTTGGGAGATCAAGAATCTGTTGCCAAGCACGTTCAAGATAATATTTTGAAACTCGAACAACATTATCAAAGTGAAATAGAGGCCCTTTCTGAAAGCCATGTCAAGCAGAAGCGCCACTGGGAGGCAGAGACAGAGGAGGCCGTTGAGAATGCAAGGCAACAAAGGCAAATGATTGCAGAAACCATGGAGCAAGAACAGAAGAGTCTGGATCAACAGTGGAGAAAAGAACATCATGAGCTAGAGAGGCTTCATCAGGAGAAAACGGAAGAACTGATCAGGAAAAACAAGCAGCTGCAAAATGAATTAGATGACTTTATGATCGCAGCTCAGAATAAAGAGATAGAGCTGAGTAGGCAACTGAACGACCTCCATAACCGACTTCAAGAAAGCCTGGAGAAAGGAGACAAGCTTCACATTCAGTCTGAGAAGAAGGCACTTGAGACTGAACTGTTGCTAAGTCAAATAGTGGAGGATTTTAAAGAGGAGAGGGCAGAACTTCTCAGCAGCCAGGCAGAACTTGAAGCAAAAATCAAGATGCTGTCTACTTACGAGAGACACAGTATTGAGAGGACTGAGCTGTTAACCGAACGCAACGCTATGAAGATGAAGCTCGAAGAGATGGAGATACAGCTCAAACAAGTAGCAGATGAGTTTGAGCTGGAGAGGAAGGAGCTAAAAGAACATCTATCCATCCTTGAGTTAAAAAATGGTCAAGAAAATGATAGAGAAGAGCTTCTAGCAGAAAGAGATATACTTAAAATGAGAATTAAGGAGCTGCAGATGGAATTAAGTCAAGGATGGTCTTTTTCAGAGAAAGCTGAGGAAGAAGAAGAATCAAATGAAATCAATACTTTAATGGAGATGGGTGTGGGAAGTTGTTGTGTACCTTTGGGAAATGGTCTCAACAGTAGTGCAAATTATTCAAATAAAGAACATGTTTGTTTCGCTGTTCTGAATAGCTGTTCTGAAAATATCAAAACTTTGGACCATGACACCAATGATGATCCAGAAGAGGGCACACTGGAAGTAAAGAGAGAATGTGAACACAATGGTCAAATATTTGAGATGGTAAACAAGGAAAAATGGGCTGAAAGAGACACCAAAGCCAGCTGTATGTCAGCAGATGTTGGACATGAATCATGTGGAGGCTGCAACCCAGATTTCCCTGATCCAGAAGAAAAGAATTCAAATATTGACACCAGTGTTTCCCAGGAGACGAAATTTGAGGCGGCGGTGTCATCCCTTCAGGCATCTGAAGGTGAAGATGCCAGCAAAGATGAGAACGGAGTGGCTCTTGGATCTTGTGAGAAAAGAAACATGCCTCAGGTTGTCCCAGCTTTGGACGTCGGCAAGCCTTCCCATGAAAATGGACCACATCATGAGACTGTGGTCGACTCCTCTGTGCTGGAGGAGATTGATGATCCTGATACACTGACATGGATGGATGCTGAGGTTACTTGTTTACCAGATGACTTCCATGACTGTGATGCTTTAACAGCTAAGATAGAAGATGATTGTCTACAAACAGATGAAGAGTCTGAGTCTGATTTGGAGGACAGGAAATGTTCTTTCCTTAAACTACAAGCTTCATACGGCACTGCGACAGAGGAGAACATCCTCCTACATGAGAAGATTTCTCTGCTTCAACAGAAGACTGAAATACTAGAGAATCTTCTGGCTCACAATAGTGAAAAGGTCAAATATGTCCACCAGGTACAGGAGGAAAGCTACAGTCTCAAAGTGAAAATTCTTCTTTTAATGGAACATGTCAAAAAGCTTGAGATAAAGACCTTAATGACGAGACATCTTCAGATTAGATATGAAGATTGTATGTGTGAAAATACTAGACTGAGGGACCAAAACAGTGGACTTGAAAAGAGAGTTTGGAGCCTTGAAGACATGATTTTCCATGATTTCCAAGACCATTTCAAGGTTTCACTGATGGAGGAATTTGGAAGGAGAGAAGAGAACAGTAAGATGTTTAGTGAGTTAAAGGGGGACGGTCTTTTGTCTGGACGATCAGAAAGCCCCACTGAGGACATCCTCCTGGATTTCACCTGTCAGCCAGACGTTCAAGTTGAAGCACCGACTGATGTAGGGCGCTGTGGGGAGTTTGAGAAAGAGAACACAAGCATTCTCAGAGCCATCAACGAGCTACAGGACAAGTCACAGACATTAAATGAAACAACGCAAGCTCATAGGTAATGTGGAGACTAGGGTTCCATCCCTCCGTGTCCTCATGGCTTCCCAATAACCCATCCAGTTGATGCTTTTGTTCCAGAGCATAACATAGACCTGTTTCTCCTACCTGTGGTCATATCTGTGATCCCTTTTGAATGAAGAATCCAATGGAGAACACTCGTGCTACCTTTTAATCCCCATAGATCACCAATGGAAAAACAATCCAATCCTGTAGTTTCAATGTTTATAAATTAGGGTTTGGGTACGTTTAACATCCAAAACATCCTGTCAAACCAGGATTTCAAATTCTACAACTGTGTGTGTATTTGATTTACCATGTGCGGTTTACAATGGTTTAAAACGGTTTGTTCAGTGAGTCTGGGAAAAACTTGAAACCTACCCAAACCCACTGTGAACTCTAGAATCAGATGTTTTCATTATTTGGGTAAACATTCTA
Source organism: Antennarius striatus (assembly GCF_040054535.1). Taxonomy (NCBI): domain Eukaryota; kingdom Metazoa; phylum Chordata; class Actinopteri; order Lophiiformes; family Antennariidae; genus Antennarius; species Antennarius striatus. The sequence goes on from NC_090792.1 coordinate 16,018,851, forward strand.
AATGTGACTTTGACCTGATTTTATTGCAAATTATCAGACTTCATTTTTTAAAAACTTTATTGATAAAAAGTTTTATCTGTTTTTAGAACCAAGGCCAGTCGTCTTGCTGAAGAAAAGCTTGTCGTCGGACAGAAACTCACTGCTTTGAAAGAAGAGGAATTGAAACAGACCCGGGAGGAGTTGACGTAAGACACAAAATATGTAATGGGAAAATGATTACTTCTCCATTTTTGTATTGTTTTCTAAACTGATCTTCACATTTTTGATTGCAGACAAACGTTGGAGCTCTTAAAAGAAGGGAGGATTGCAGCTCAAAATGCACAGGGAAATCTCAAGAAACAGGTACTGCTCCTAATCTGTTAAACCATTCAAGCTATCTTTGCTTAAATTAGCATATTAGTGAGCTAACATTTTTCAATTTAGACTCAAAGAAGAGTAAAACGGCCAGTGAATTTGTTCAAAACTAAATAACTTCAAATACTTCCTTCTTTGTGACACATCGTATCCATTTTTTTTACTTTGGTATTCCCTGTTTTCATTTTAACATAGATCTTTGCCAACACATTGTTAAAGTAAAATTGGTGAGGTCACCAAAGCCTTTAACATTCATTTAATGGGGGAAATCATCCGGTGGTATTGAGATGTTTCACAATTCCTTCATCCGGAATCAGCTGATGAGACGTTCGGATTCTTGTTCTTCAGATCTCAGACCTCTGTCTGCAGAAGCAGCAGCTTGAGGATGAGAACAGGATGCTGTCAGAGAAAGATGCAGAAAATGTTGGTGAGGTGGAGAATCTACGACTACAGCTGGTAGACCTGATAAAGGAGAATAAAGGAAGGGAGGTATTCCCCACCGAAGAGAGGACGGAGGTAAGCAGTCTTGTGTGACAGTTTGATGGTTGTCGTGGCGTTGTAGCAAGTAGTTAATTGATGGTTGTTTTGTGTTAGCTGGAGGCTTGTGTGTCTGCTCTGAAGATAGAGCTGACCAGAGCGCTGGAGGGCGCAGCAAAGCTGGAGGAGAAGAATACCCAGCTGTCCCAGCAGCTCTCTGGTCTTAGAGAGAGGGTGAGTGTCAGGCCATTGACCCTCGCTTTTTCCCCATTAAGGCAAACGACAGTGTGGCCTTGATCTTGATAAAGTGATTAAGCATGAAATGTTGAACTTTCATCATTATTTCCTGTAATGATGAAAGTTAACGAATAGTTTGAGTGACCTGCTGAGATGCAGGATGTAATCTGGTTCCTTCCATCTGTGGTCATCTTGTTCTCAGGCAGTAAAAGTTGATCACATGGAGAGTCAAATCACTCACTTGGTCGACGAGCGGAAGAGTTTAGACAAGGAGACTCATGGCCTTCGCAGCCAGCTTGACAAAGCTGAAGACAGGGTGAGAGTCTGCATGAGTTTCAAAGAAAACAAATCGACCTGACAATTTGTCATATTTGTGTTAGGGTTTATATGGCTTAAAACTTAAAGATTCAGGAGAGAGTTGAACTCTGAATGTCACTCAGCCTTCCTGTATCCTCCGTAGGTGAGGACCCTGGATGACACTCTTCAGACTGCCAACCATCAGAGCGCTCGTCTGATGGCAGACTTCCGTGTTTTGCAGAAGGAGAGGGATTCCCTCAAACATGACATTTTGCTGCTGCACAAGCGTTTGCAAATTGTCACTGATAAAGTAAGACGTGAAGAACAGTTCAACCAAAATGACATTTCTGTCTTTGTTTACTAAAGGAGAATTTGCTGCACTCCCTTCAACAAATGAAAAAGCTGAGAACTGTGGTTGTCTTAAAGCTTTTCAGATCAGTCTGCGATCTCAGTTCTTCAAGTATATTCTCAATTAAGTGACTCTTTCAGTTGGTTAGGAGAAAAGTGAACACTGTGATGCTCCAGAAATGTTTTGAGAACTAAAAAATGTCACTTAGCTTTCAGTTTGACATATTAATGAGCTGATAACAAGGATTTAAAGCATAAGGATTAAAAAAAAACAAAAAAAACAATTAGCCCGTCATCGCATTTTTAAATGGAACATTTTCTTTTCTTTTTTTCTCTGGTTGTTTGTTTTTTTTGTTTTTTTAAACTTGACATTTGCGTTGACATTTCTACACAGAACCGTGTTTTGGAGAAAGCCTTGCACTCAAGCAGTCTTCATAATCAGAGCAAGAAGCGCTACAGAAATGAGACATCCCAGCTGATGGACCAGGATCAGCAGCTCCTGAGGCAGGAAAACGAGAAGCTCCATGCCGAAATGCACAACATCAAAGAAGACCTTGTGCAGTCCAAAGAAAAGGTGATGAATGTGTGATACTGTTTGTGCTTGTCTTCTTTCTGTTTGCCTTTGCTGTATTCTACAGTGTATATCCAGTCACTGCAGTATGAGCTGGTGCTGTTCGTAGGCCATTCTCTTGTTGAACTTCAGTAATTCAACAATAACCTATTATCTCCATCTACAACATATAATAGAAATAATCCCAGTCCAGTGTCCAGGAGCCACTGCAACCATAACTGAACAACAAATGGCAGATAGAGAAAAAAAGAAAGCAAGATAAGATCTGTATCCCCTTTATTGTTTGTCTGCAGGTCCGTCAGCTTGATGCCACCATCCTGTCCTTGACAATGCACAAACAGTCGTCTTTGGTGGCAGCCTTGGAACAAGAGAACGTCTCTCTGAAGCAGGAGCTCGAGGAACAAAAGGAGCTCACCAAGGTCTGAACAGCACAAACATACCAAGAAGGTTTTCTCTCCCCAAACATACTGATTGTGTGGCGTCTCCTCGAAATCTTATTGCATGTGCTTTGTGTATCAGGGCCATGAAGCAGGACAAGGACAAGCTGAACTGGAGTCCCTTCAGCAAGAAAATGAGGCTCTTAAAGATCAAATGGCTCGACTGTCAGCACAACTGTTGGATGTAGGTCTTTCAACTGTTATCTAATTAATACTTTATTATAACTTGTAATGGAATGATTTGTGTTATCTCTCTTCAACCTGTTTTTTTGCCAGGTTTCTCTTGGTGTAAGTAGCACAGGGTTATGTTAGTATTGTGTCTGTTTCTCTGTTGATTATTTTTCTTCTTTTTGCAGACATTTCAGGCTCATTTTGTTGGACTTCTGCCTCCATCGCCTCACAGGATGCCCAGGGGCCAACATCAAGGCGAAGATCAGGAAAATGTGCAGGTACACAGCAAACTTAACCGCTGATGGCATAAAAATATGTTCATCTCAAGTGCAAAACAAATGGATAAAGAGCTTTTAAATATTTAGCAAACAGTAATTTCATTTAAATTCAAAACCTGAAAGAGCAGTTGACTACCTGGAGAGTCACTGAGATGCAAACACACACCCATGTTCTTCTATTGGTGTTAGTGGTCATTAAAACCTGGGTCACGACACGTGAATTGTTTTGGGAGATAATGGGAATTAAATGTAAACACTTTTACTGTCACTTTGTGTTTTCACTCAAATCACTCAGTTCTTCTGTTGGAAAAATATGATTTTTAATTTTTTTTTCCTTTTTACTTGTGATCATTTTTTTATTTTCCGTCACCCTCTCATGTTAACACTGTTTGATGTGGTCCTTGTCACAGATCCATCTCAGCACGTCTGTCTTCATCTCCTTATGTCAAATGTTCACTTTGGGTTGGTGTTGAACCTGTAGCTCCTGTGTGTTACTGATCTCATGTCAGAACTGAAGGCAGCTGCAGGCGTGTCTTCATCTGTCTGTCATCAGTGACATAGCTGTAGGTCATGGTTTTGTATATTAGCCCCAGAACTTAAGTAATGCTGCTTCTTACTGATTACAATCAAATGATTCAATGTCATTAAATACATTAAATATACAACTTGATATACCAAGCAAATAGACAGTGTTCAGAGATCCCAAACCTCCAAAGCAGGTTAGTTTCCTTTTGTCATTACACTTCTGTCATTACATGACAGTTTGATCCTCTTAATATGACTCATTAAATACATTAAATACATTAATACATTAAATATACTACTTGATATACCAAACAAATAGACAGTGTTCAGAGATCCCAAACCTCCAAAGCAGGTTAGTTTCCTTTTGTCATTACACTTTTGTCATTACATGACAGTTTGATCCTCTTAATATGACTCATTGACCATGAAAACCTCTAGATTTCAGAATCACATTGATTTTATCTATTTGATAGTAATTTAGAAAAAATATTAACCCTGAAGTTAGAGGGTAATAATTTAGCAGTTGCTCTAATCCCAATGCAGTAAAGAATCCTATAATATTATTGTGGGTTGAGATGATGATCCAGATCACAAACAGTAACAATAATGTTCTTAAATGTTCTTTTGCCCTAACCCAAACTCTCCCAAGTAAAACTGAAACCAAATCTAAAAGCAAAGAAGTGAACATGTCAGTGCAACATTACCTCTTTGGTGAAGCTAATCCTTTTCATGCGACTTATTTACAAAGTAAGTCAACTTTAGAATGTATGCTGCATAAAAACAATTTTAAGTATAAGACTATTTCAAAATTAACAAAACTAAGCTGTTATATTTTTCACATCTGTTTAAATCAAGAAGTCAAATCAAACATCAAATTTTTTTTTGTAAGATGTTTTTTTTAGTTGGGAAAAATTTCATCATTGTGTCTCCAGACATAAGGATCTTTTTAAAATGATAGAACCTGGAAACCTGGAAAGCTCATCACGTGAACAGCTCTTTGTTTCATTCTGTCGTTAAGAGCCGAGTCTTATGTTTTGCTGTGTTTATTCATCATTGTTTCTTGTACATTTGTGCATCATGGCTGGTATTTTCCTAGACGTAACATCCATACAGACTTGTGTGAAGGCTTACTTAGACTAGGAAGGTTTTAGGATGAGAGGACAGGTAGAGTCTTGGTGAAGTGAACCTGCCTTTTCTCCCCAGGGGGCGATGCCGGATCAGAGGGCGGCTCACGCAGACAGCTACCGGCGGATTGGTGGACTCTAACACCAGCATCTTTTCCTGCTCTAGCCTCTCTCTTCTGCTCTTTCTCTGCTATGTTGGGATTTAAGTCCGACCGTGGTACTTGATGCATCCTTATAGGATAGCCAATGTGGCAACTGACTCAAAAGCTGTGAATGTGGAATTGTGTTCCTTTGCTGTGAGGCAGCAGGAAAGGCTGCTAGTTTTTCCCAATGGGATTTTATTGGAATCATCAAAAAAAATCACACCTCACTTGAACATCCTTTTTTAGAGGAAGGTTTTCCGTCCTGTTTTAGAAGCATTAAATAAAGGAGAACTGGTGTGTATTCATCATGTCTGATACAGGGTATGTGACATCATCAGAGGCTCCATCACATGCTGACACCTTTCTTTATGGTTAGCAAGGAGATGAAGCCTTCTGACAGTTTACTGATAAACAGGCAAAATTCACCTGCATTTGTCAGGTAACGTTACCGCCTGTCTCCATTCAGGTTTTATAATTTCCACTCTTTCTTCTGTTGTTTATGTAGGTATTTCTTTATTTGATGCTTCACATTGTGAACATTTTCTTCAATTGTAAACCGTTGTATTTTCTGGTTTCTTGTGTTGGTTTTTCTGTTGCACAACCAAAGTGAATCAATTTTTCCTCTTCAAACATGTTACTCTAAAACTGTTAATTTTTAATGTTTATCTCACATTAATTCTAAGAACAATGTCTTCAGTAGTGTGTCTTCATATCCGTTAATGTCATATTTGGTTTTTTTTGTTTTTATGCACTAAATCTAGACAAAAATGTGTTTTATTTATTTAAATAGTCATGTTGGAGATTGTTATTTATGTTTTAAATTATTTTTGTAGCTAAATACAATTTGATTTTATTTATGTTTTATTTATTTTTGTCCATTGCCTTAGTACTGCATCAGAAGTCATTTAATAGTAAATATCAAGATAAAATAAAAGCATCACTTTTCTTACAGTGTGTCTCAAGTTGATTTTCTTCAGCACTTCCTTTTTCTAATTTTTAAGAATCATATATAATGGTTGCGTTTGCACCATTTGTTGATACTTTTCCATTTCTTCTAACCAGGATGACAGAGAGAGGAAGATGAAGAACATGGAGGAACGCATGAAGGAAATTGAGCTATCGCTGCGTAACGTCAAACTGCTGCTCAAAGAGAAGGTTGCTCAGCTGAAGGAACAGGTCAGTCCAAATACATCGTATTTATCGATAGAGTGGCACAACATATTGTTAGTTCTAGAATGAACTAACAGTTTGATCATTGTGTCTATGTAGGCAGCTAATTTAAATGATTTAAACTTGTTGCTTTTTTTGTCTCGTAAAAAATTACATGAAATAAGATGTTTCCTTGCTTAGGAGGCATCAATCATGCATGCAATCTGTTTTTTAGAGGTGGTGAATTCTGTTAAACTAAATGAAGTTGCAATCTTTGTTTTATTTTATTACTAATCATGATTTGGTATTTTCTTGTATGATGGATTTTTATTTTAGAATTTCTTATCATTTATGACTGACTGCTAACCCTTTTTAGAATGCATTTTGAAGAAAAAAAATATTACTGTGGGTTTTTGTGCAATCTTAAATACGTAATTATTATTTCACTGGTTTACAAAGGTAAAGATAAGAACAAGTGACATTGTTTAATTACTGTTGATATTTTTTTATTTTTGACATTCACTAGGTACACAAGAACGGCAAAGCTGACGTGTTGATCAACGACCTGTACGTGGAGAACACCCAGCTTCTGAAAGCTCTGGAGATCACCGAACAGAGGCACAAAATCACAGAGAAGAAGAATTACCTGCTGGAAGAGAAGATCTCCAGTCTGAACAAGATCGTACGCGAGCTGCACCCTACAGCCCTTGAGACACTACCTTACCACTTTAAATGCTCATCATGAATCATGTGTTCTACAAATCCAATGTACTGTTTGACTGACAACATGCAACTAAATGCACTCTAAGTTTTGCTAACCTCGATATGTTTATTTAACCAAAAAAACTATGAAGAACCATGTTTCTGGAAAGAAAAACATCTTATTTTAGCCTAATTTATACTTTTTTTTTAGCTGCAAAATTTTTCTTTCCTTTATGAAAGAGAAACAATACTGAAGTGCTCTATTTATGAAGTGTTCTTATGTCTATGTTGTCAAAGACTTCAATTACGTTAACCTGTGCTTTCCCCGTTAAGCCTTAATGTGAACCAAAACTATAGATTGTAAAATCATGTAAATGCATAAAATAATCAGGTGACGTTTTCGAGACTTTGATACAACACTACCTGAAGTTAAATTCACTTTTGTTAATATGAAGGTGTGTCATCATGAATGTTTGTGAGTCAGTGCTGCAGCATGAGCACTGAAGTCAAACAGGGTAATGCTTTATTAAATGTGAAAATTAAAATGAGTTATATTTGATCTCTTTTTGGACTCATTTGTGCTGCTATTTGACAACGCCAGCAGTGTTCTTCCTTGTAATTATACAGGTCTATTTTTATTACCTGTAATAATTATGAGGTTTGTATGATTAACTATTTCTGCTTTTTTTTTTTTTCTCCAAACCGAACAAATCGATTAAATGAAACTATCACAAAAGTCATATTGTGTCTCCATACATCATCCAGGACCGATTCTTCAGTTTCAGCTTTAAGTTAATTTAATAATTCTCGACTATAGACGTATTTTTTAATAATGTGTATGTTCCGTCATTATTGGAGCATCTCCTCCAGACGCAGCGTTTCCAGATGGGCTGGGCCGACCAGAAGCGCTCCCAGTCGGGACCAGCGGTGGGAGTGGTGCGCTGCTCAGAGCGGACTGGACCGCTGGCGTTAGCAGGCTGACAGCTGCTAGCTAGTGGCGGCTAAAAATGTCTCCTTTCAGCTCCGAGCTAACTGAACGTGATGGAGTCGAAGGATCGAACAGTGGAATTCCAGCGCTGTGTTGTTGTTGACGTATCCGAGCCTTGAGTTATGCTCTCCCGAAAGAAAAGTAAAAACGAAGCGTCGAAACCAGCCGAGGTACACGGGAAGTATGTGAAGAAGGAAACGTCGCCGCTCCTCAGAAGTAAGCGCAACAAATTGGTGGCTAGCCTTGTTAGCTCACGTTAGCCTGCTGTCGGAGATCACATTAATGGCTAATAAACTGCTAGTTAGTTTCAGTAAACAAGTTAAAATGAATGCGAGTAAATATGAGTTGTGTTAAAATGTCTCTCATATTTTTAAAGAAACTTTTTAAAGGACTTTCAGAACATCGTAACTTGTTGCTAACCTGCTAGCCAGCTAAATGCTCATCTTACATTCGCGTCACCCGCAGATCCGAAGAGGAGTGGAGAGGTAGCGGTGACCTCTGAGGAACAGAGCTGAGACCGTGTTGGGGTTTTATTTGTAACATTCATTAAAAAGTTGGTGGAATGGTTCACTGATAACTTTTTATCTCGCTGTAATTATATTTGTCCCACCAATTGAATGAATTTGGTCTGTTTTTGACTTGTTTACACTCGTTTTATCCATCCATCCATCCATCCCTCTTCAACCTCTTATCCGGAGGCAACAGTCTGAGCAGGGATGCTCGTTCTTCCACTTTCTTAGACACCCCATCCAGCTCTTCAGGGAGGATCTTGAGGTTTTGAGCTGATGTTCATCCTACTCCCTTCACGCTCAGCTGCAAACCGCCGCAGTGTTTGCTGAGGCCAACAGGACAACATCATCTGCAAAAAAGCAGAGATGGAATGCTTTATTACCCAAACCTGACTGGACTTTATTTAAGCACGTCCCGGTTTATCACAATCACCCCCTCCAGTTCTCAGCGTCACAACCCACGGGAGGCAACGGTGCAACCCACTGTCTCACCCTATTATAATATACATCCATCTCCTTGAAGATGAGACGACTGTAGTTTACTGTAAAGCTTTAACTGACAGAGCGATTTCATAATAATTCAATTAAACCATAATCCTCATTCTGGCTGTCAATCTAATCTTATAAAACAATCCATATCATGACTGACCGTAGCTGAGGTTTTTGCAGTGTTTAAAAAGGTAGATCTAGATCCACTACTTGAAAAAGACTGTACTGAGTCACATTAATCAATAACTGTATTGATCAACACTGAATTAGATGTTTGTCTTGTGTACCTTCTTGCAGATCTTATGCCTTCATTCATCCGTCATGGACCCACTATTCCCAGACGCACAGAGGTCCCTCTGCCAGACATGGGGCCCTCTGCCTACCCTGTGGCGCCTAGCCGGGAGCCTGTGGTCTCCCGCAACAAGAGCTTTCTCCGTACCCCCGTGCAGAGGCCTCCTCACGAGGTGGCCCGCAGAGAGAGCCATCGAATGTCAGCACCGCCGTACCTGCCTCGCAGTCTGGGAGACCTGCCCCGCGAGTATGGAGGCTCTTCACAGTCATTCCTCACTGACATAAGCCCCATGTCTGAGAACGGCGACGCTGCCCGGTATTATTACCCTCCTGAACCCTACTACGATAACCAGCAGCACCAACAGCGCCAGCCCAGGAGGATCCCAGATCGCTTTCCTGAGGACTTTAGATACTATGAGCACAATGAACACAACTTCCAAAGACTTCCCCGACAGCACACTCCCCCAGCGCCAAGCAGACCTCGTTCAGGTAAACCTAAATGTGTTTTGCCTCTCTCTTTTCCACAGTCGTGGTTTAGATTTTTCTCCTTCATATGAATGTAAACAAGAGGCAGTGAGAGAAAAATTGGAAGGAAATGAGACTTAAAAATGTGACATCAGGAATAACATTGTTGAACTGCACACATGGTTGTGAAAGTATGTGACAGACAGTGATAAAAGTAGACCAGAACTGTTTGATGATTACCCCAGAATATAGAGATTTTACTTTTCAGATATCAGGAAAGACTCTCTTCAGGAACAATATATTTTGCATGAATTCCCATAAATCATGTACAAGATAACTTTGTACAATATAATAAGGTAAAACACAATTTGAAACAAAAAAAAATTTGGAAAAAAAAATCTTGGTGGCACTATAAAATCCAGTTACTGCACTAACACCACTCCTTGACCAACGATATTATTCCTGGTTTATCTGGAGATCATGTCGTTTTCAAGGCAAGACAATGTTTTTTCCATCCTGGGTATCGGCGCTGCCTGGTTCAATTGCCCAAGACAGACCATATGATGACAACCACAGGTTGTCTATGGTGCCCCCAGCTATCCTCTGGGGTTATGGGATAGGATAGGCTAGGCTAGATTTTTCCACAAGAAAGCCACTGCAGAGAAGTAAAAAGTCCCTGCGTACGCGCCATTCATTACCGTTGATGGCTTGTTACATGTAGACGTGAAAGCGCTACTGCCGGCTACTGTAGCGGATGTGCAATTACACTTTATTCTGGTACGTCTAAGACAAATCAAATACATGTAGTAGTTTCTTTGAGTATTTTCCTCAGGAAAACACACACCATGCCCCAGATACCTCATCACACCCCCTTAGAGGGCACAACCCACAATTTGGAAATCACTGGGTTAGAGTAATATAGGAGCACTGTGTCAGCTTGTGAACATCGCAGCAAAACACAGGAAATGCCACGCATCACAACACGGCGTTGTTGATTCATTTTTCTTGATCTCTGGCTCGACTTCATCGTCAGTGCTGTGGTACAACTCCTGCATCACCGTTTGTAACTACAGTAGTCTGAATGTATCCAGACAGATTCCTGTGATGAAACTTTAGGTCTGTAGCCAGGAGGATGATGATGTGGTGGTGGTGGTGGTGGTGGAGGAGAAGGAGGAGGAGTACATTTCTGTGAATCACTCGCACATTCCGTCCCTTCACTCAGCAGCTGGCAGAGAGCTCCAGCTCCTTTGCTGTCACTCTGGTGAAAAATGCATCAGATCGCAGCGGCCATCTTGCTGAGATTACTTAATTCTCAGCACATTTCTCTTTTATTCTCTGATCTTCCCGAATCACTCCAGGCTGATTGGATCGGACGGCTAGTTAGTTAGTTATCACTCTGAAAGTTTTCAGCAAGAAAACTCCTGCATTAACCCATTCCGTCTGCTCTAACAGAGAGTATTAGATTGATTTTTTTTATGTCACAACACTCCCATTTCCTCTCATTCATCAGAAAGTAGTTACAAAATACCGTCTATTTAAAGTTAATGCGTCTCCCCTTTGCCAAGTAAAACTCATGTCTTTCAGCTTTGGTTGAAACATTATTTAGAGAACCTCCCGCGGTTATCACCACCCTCTCCCCTCGCAGAGTTATAGACAGTCTCTATCAGACATGAGTCGAGATTTATTATGTTCTTGCCAATGTTAAATGTGTTCTGTGGTAATAATTTGAACACCTCGCTCAGCTCTACCCATTCACATACATACATGTACAGAGCGCCCTCGTTCCTCGCGATTAATGCGTTCCAGGAACCACACGCGAATAACGAATTCCGCAATATAGCGACCAACTATTTATTGTTTACGAAAAAAATCCACAATGAGATGAAGTCGCGACTGTTAATGTGCGAATGCGTGAGGGATTACTGTATATGAATGCACAAGTGAGAAATGGAACATAGGTGTGCCAGCGATGAACTGTACACTTCACAATTCGTTCATTCTGCTCCGCGTTCAGCTGCCACATCACAATGATTTTTTTTTATGCGCTTGACATTCCTTTCCTTTAATTTTTCCCACACAAGCTGTTTTTTAAGAAATTTCCCAAAATAAATTTTCTTTCCCAAAGGCGCTATTTGCTGGCAGCTGCTCTGCTGGTCACACACCTCTTCCTCTCTCCGGAGGATTCTAAAAGAAAAAAAGTTTGTTTTCCTCAGGCATAGGTCGAATACAGGCCAAATCCCTCGGGAACCTCTCCAGTCTGACGGGAGAGGACCTCCCCCTTCCTGCTGGCTGGACCGTTGACTGGACCATCCGCGGCAGGAAGTACTACATCGACCACAACACTAACACCACACACTGGAGCCACCCTCTGGAGAGGGAGGGGCTCCCTCCAGGCTGGGAAAAGGTGGAGTCGGCTGAGTTTGGCGTCTATTATGTGGATCACATCAACAAGAGAGCTCAGTATCGTCACCCTTGCGCTCCGAGGTATATTGTCTGATCGACTAAGTTTTTAATCTAATTCAGTGTTCTTAATACTACCATTTACTGTAACCATCATCTCTCTGCACTCCATTGAAGTTTACACATGGGTTATTAATACGACACTACACATACATCAAGCTGTGCTGTTTATTACCCGTCTATTCCAGTGTGCCTCGCTATGACCAGCCTCCGCCGCTACCGCCTCCTGTCACCTATCAGCCGCGTCCCGCAGAGAGGAACCAGCCGGTGCTGGTGCCGGCGAACCCGTACCACACGGCCGAGATCCCCGACTGGCTGCAGGTTTACGCCCGCGCCCCGCTCAAGTGAGAAATATTTCAGAAGTAGACAAATTTCTTCTTAGAATCCGCCTGCGCGAATTTATCAGGCCATTGGTTGATTAATCAATCATCTTTTTTCGTCTGTGTATACAATGCATGCAACATTTTAATTTACTGCAGATTTATCAAACTTTTTTAAAGAACTTTGGACTTCTGTCGGTTGCTCCTTTTCCTCCAGGTACGACCACATCTTGAAGTGGGAGCTGTTCCAGCTGGCCGACCTGGACACGTACCAGGGGATGCTGAAGCTGCTCTTCATGAAGGAGCTGGAGCACATCGTCAAATCGTACGAGGCGTACCGACAGGCGCTGCTGTCAGAGGTCGAGGCCCGCAAACAACGGCAGCAGTGGTACACTCAGCAGCCCGGCAAGAACTTCACAGGGAACATGTGACGCGTCTGAGCAGCAGGGACGCCTCGAGGGGGGGCGGGGGGGCACGCCTCTCTGAGGTCTCCACAAGTTTTGGGAGCGGTCAACTGTTTCCTTTGAAATCATGATTGACTCTTAATTGCCTCTTTACCAAACACATCTGTGCCTTCGCTTGATCCAAATATACAGCCACCAAATCCAGACAGACGAATGTGGAGGGGTTTCCCCCCACCACACGTGACACTCAGTTTCTGAATGACTGAACAGAAGCACTCCAATGAAGAAAGAAAAATGAATTGCGCTCCATCTGGAGAGTCAGCTTGTGGTGCCAAGCTGAGGAGAAGTGAATCTGAAAACTGTGGATATTTGTTCAAAAACATCCTGAAACTGTGCCTTTGTTTAAAAAAACAAAACAAAAAAAACATAAGTATAACACGCAGGGTTTTTACAACGTCTGCACTCGCCTCGTGTAAACCAGTTATTTTTTCCTGTGGGAGAAAACAACCGGCAGCTTTCTTCTAATTTGAAATACTTCATGACTTTTTTTTTTCCTGTTGCTTTGTTACTCTCATAACCTGAAATCACACTTTTTTTTTTTACATTTAGAAAAAAAAGTGTGTTTTTCTTCGTTTTTTTTAATAATGTATCCATTATAAGACAATCCACCAAAACTTTAAAACAAATTTAGTTTTGATATGAAACATGTCATTATTTAAAGACCTTTGTTCGATGAAGCATCACATTTGATGCAACGGTTGGAGCAGCTCTTGGCTCTTGGCATTATTGCAAGTCAGGAATTTTCTTGTGTGTATTATGAACATAAATAAGCTACTGGAACATTTCAAAGACGCATTAAGTTTGCCAAATGAGTGCAATTCAACTTCGTTTCATTTTTTGTGGATATTTCTTGCGTAGGTAATGCCTTATTGTTATGGACTGAGATATTTCTTCAATGGAAGAAGGGCAGGTTCTTGGAAACATTCTCCTGATTACTAATCAGTTGATTTACACCTATTTTTTCAAGATACTCAGTAATGTTTCCTAGTCTAGTTGTGCTTTCAGTTAACTGACGTCCTAAAATGGGCAAAATACTATTGTTCTGCTTTTCAACAAAGATTTTACCTGTTAGAAAAAAAAAAGAGGAAACATTTCTGAATATCCTAACGGGGTGTGTGTGACGAGGTAACAGTGGATTGGATGTGAAAAGAACCTCTCCTCAGTGAGTTTCACTATGCAAGACTTGTATTTTTTTTTTTTCTTGAATGGGCTCATCAGTTTGTACATATCTGATTTTATGTTTTGCAAATACAGGACATGTAATAAAGTCTGCAGTGAATTAAAACATTTCTGGTTGCTGTTTGTCACGTTCATCTACACTTAAACAACTTTTTTATGGTAACTGAAGCAGGTCGTATTGAAAATCTGGCTTTAAACGAACATGACACCTTTCTCCTGAACGAAAAGATAAAAAAAATTTAAAAAATACAACTCCGTGCTGCTCGTGTTTTGCAATTCAAGTCTAATTCATTTATTTTTAACATTTTTTTAAAGAGGGAATGTTCAGGGTTGTTCATCAGCTAAAGTAGTTTGCATGCACCCCATATGAGGACTTTGTCAAAACTCTGATGCACGCAAACAAAAGGAACAAGCAAAATAAGAATGCTGAACACACCGTGAATTATAAGATCCAGAGAAAACATGGGTCAGACAGTACAGCGCTTCTGTGACATCATCAAGCAGCCTCCTTGGGGAGGCGTTCTGTGCATGTCCCACTAGGAAGACACCTCCGCAGGGCGCACTGGAGGGATTATATCCCATGAGTGACTGGGGAAAGGGAAGTTTTATGCTTCTCGGCTGAAACCACTTCCCTCTCCTCTCAAACCCGGATAATTAGAAGAAAATGAATTAATCATGTTTTTATTTTAAGTTTACAGTTTCCCATCTCTCTTTGGAATGAGGGAATGTAAACATGCAATAAATCACACATCCAAGCAAATCAAAAAAGAAATTACTCTAGTTTCTATTGTTTTGGTCCAACTTTATTATTAATTTCCTTGTAAATGAACCTTTGCAGTGCATGTGCTGAAACAATAGCAGTGTTGACCTGGAAGAGTTGGATTTTACCATTCAGTGCTCTGTAGCTCCCTCGACATCCGCGGCTGATGTAAATTTGATGGAGGCGACTTTGAGGAATGTGTGTTTCAATCCAAAAATAACATGTTTTCATAGGTTGTTTTTTTAATAACAAAAAAAACATCAAATATTATTTACAGATTGCAACACAATGTAGATAAATCTCTGACTGCACACAAAGCCATGAGTGGGATGTGAAAACCCTCGAGTCTTAAAGGAGCAGTGGGTGAAAAATCCAGTCCTTGTCTTCTCACTAACCCACTGATGAACAGTTGGGTGAATTTTCTCCATCGACACAACAGAATTTCAGCATCCACCTAAAACAACTGATGACGACAAGGGCTGGTTTTAAAAAATGGGAGCCCTGAGATTCTAAACTCATCTGAAAACGTGTTGGGGTTTTTTTAAGATGATTTTTTTTCTTTTTTTTCAGTTTCTTGCAGAGTCGAAGCAACACTAGTAGTCATTGACCCAAATTTTATGCCTTTTTTGTGACAAATGTGCTGTGATGCTCCCACAGGTTTGGAACCAACTTTATGGATAATTATCAATGGCCAAAATAGACAAGTGGAGTGGAAGTTACTTTAAATATGTGAGAAGGTTGTGGTTTGATAATTGTACCCTACATTGTGAACACATAAATCATGAGCACTGACTTCACACTACCACATATACATTTGCCAGAAGACAAGATATACGTAGCCTCCTTGGGAGGGGTGCATGCTAAAACCTTTAGCTTGAAGGTTACATTTAAGCTTAAGAAATAATGTAAATAACTGTTTTGGATGTCAAGGCTTCTGAGGACTTGAACTAAACCATACAAACATTGAAATGTCATATATTAGTTTGTTTGATTTTTAAAACAAGTCCCCGTCTTCATTTGTTCCGAGGAACTCTGCATCACTGTTTTGCTCTAAAACTCCAGGAATGTTTTGTGGACTAAAAAAGTGAACCTATCTTTTATCATCACAGGGGTGAGCAGGTAATTTCTGAATTTTCATGTTTGGGTGAACTGTTCCTTTAACGTAGAGTTAGATGAAGGCCTCACTGATGGTGATTATATAGTATGGAAGACTCTAGAAGCCGCAGCGCCTCTAAACGTACACCCCATTAGGCCAAACCTCAGTATAAACTTGCTAAATATGCATGACTGTGTTCCTGTTCTGTTGGTGATCAAATGTACGCGGTGCAGATGTTTTACAGTTAGATCTGTGATCCGGTGAGTCATAAACAAGTAGCACAGTCCTACAGATCAACAGTAACAGTCTATGAAGTCAAAGTAGTCAAACACAAATGCAAGCTGCTTTGTCCTCTTTCACCATGCAGCAGTTTTTTTTTGTTTCATAGATTCTGCGTGTGAAAGATGATGAAACAGATGTGGAATGACGATCCTTTCCCAAAGCGGGCCGGTCGCCCCGCCTCATAACAACCAGCTTTGATTCCTCAGTGGACACAGAGTATAGTTACATTCCTTGGATCTGCTCGAACATTCAGTGAGAAACACAACAATGGTTTCGGCATCACAATGTAAAGCAAACACTGTTTCCCCTCACACACACACACACAGACACACACACACACACACACACACACACACACAAAGGATCAGTGCGCGATTACAGCTCTGCAAACAAAGTGAGAGATAATGTTGACTGTAACGTGTGAACCTTTTGTCTTTTCTAAATGTCAGCCCATCCAGATCTAAAAAAAAATAACAACAAACTTCCAAAACATTCAACTAATCAATGAGTTTCTGAATGGAACCACTTTGTCACAACCATCAAAACTTTTTTTTTAATAAAGTATACCTGGTTTTAGCAGACATTAACCATTTACCATGCTGATGATGCTTGTCACGCTTCATCATTTAACATACAGTATCTATTTTGGCTTTCAAACAATGCAGATCATAGATATTCTTATAAATAGCACTAATAGTCAAAAAACAGAACAATGGTCACAAATGGAGATTTCACAAGTTTGGCTATACTTTGAAAATCAGCGATGAAAACGACCTGTTTGACGTGAAATCAGGAGCTGATCAGAGGTCGTGGTCTCCTCTGGCAGAGTGTCTGTACAGGTGTTATTATTTCACAGCGATGAATGGCAGAGTAGACGCTCAGCCTATGAATGAACATTATACAGTCTGTTATTATCAGGATTAAAGTAGTGGATGTTTTGGTCGGCAGTGCCAGCCAATTCAGAGCGCCTGACAGGTGTCCATCACCAGGAAGTCCCTGCAGCCTCATCCTATCAGTCCCTCTTCTTGTCCCGCTCCTCTGCACCCTCCTCCACTTGTGGCCCAGGGAAGGCGTGCTGGTACAGGTGCCTGTGATTGGCCGCTACATTATACAGCTTGTAGAAAGCCTGTGGCTCACAGAACAGAGATGCAGAATTCAAATAGTGCTGAAAAGGATGGATTGAGGAAGTTTTGTAGTCCATAAAAATGTCCGACATATCACATCCGAACTGGTGTCATAAAATTCTGCAGAACAACTGCAATTAAATTTCCAAATTTAGGATTCTTTGTGAGATTTTGACTAATACACCCAAATCAATAAAGCTGTATGCTGGTGTGCCTGAAGTGAGTGTAGGACTCTTTTCTACAGTTGACCCATTTTATTTCTGAAGCAGCTAGTTTACTATTTAACAACCACAAAAAAACCCAGTTAAATTGTTGTAGGTTTTCTTTGAAAATCATGAATAACTTTTTTTAATTGATCAAGACATATATGTAATTTACACACTGTCTTACACTGAATTCCTGGTGTACGATTGAAGCTTAAAGTGTTAGCATGCATGTCTGAAGTTTCTGAAGTGAAGTGCTAACTTCCAGGTAGCA
This sequence comes from Antennarius striatus, assembly GCF_040054535.1. Taxonomy (NCBI): domain Eukaryota; kingdom Metazoa; phylum Chordata; class Actinopteri; order Lophiiformes; family Antennariidae; genus Antennarius; species Antennarius striatus. Next base: position 16,036,568 of record NC_090792.1, read on the forward strand.
GGTAAACACGAGGTATGCAGAGATTGCAAGTTCTTGTTTATCTCATCGAGCACCAGAGGCACATGCGTTCAAGCTTGTGCATGTTCCTTAGACACAATCCATCCTAACACTTTTAGCTTAGAAACGTATTAAAGAGGTTGCATGCACCTTCCTCAAACAGCGTGCTCCGAAACACTGATAAAAACAGATCTGAACACAGAAATACAAAGAGAATCTTCTGTTCATGCTCTGCTTTGAATTTGTTTGTATCTATGCATGTTTTTTGAAAGCTTAAAGTTGCAAAAAGAAGTGGAATGGTACCACCACAAATGGGTAAGTCCAGTGAGAACATGATGGAAAGAGTTGTGGCGAGGATCTCAATGACAGACCCATAAAGGTTGACATAACATTTCATAAGGTTCTATTTAAATGCTGCCATATCATATTATATCATTTTCCATGTCGAATTTAGTGCAGGCTATGTGATCTCTAGTACATTAAGAGTAAACTACTTGCTTTACTATTTATATGCATGTCAACACCTCTGAGAAAATTGGAGCCCATTCATGGTTTCCCAAAGGAGTAAATATAGCTGGTAAATAATCCCTCCAGGATTGTTCCTCTTACCTCATTTGTGCTTCCCTTCAGAAGCAATAAAAAGAAAGAAATACACAGACCATGAGCAAATAATAAGAATAACATGTTCACCAACAACTCACCATTACTGAAGGAGTCTGATTACATTTAAAGCAGACTGCTGCCCTCTCGTGGTGGGTAAATTAATCTTAATCATATAGAATACATTTTTGCCACTAATGTAGGGGTAAGAGTGCATGAGCCCTTTGACTTTTTCAAGTGCTTGTGTATTATTAATGACATTAACTTCAACTTTGTGTATGATTATAGTTGGCAGATTTGTTCTCAATCAATGTTTGTATTGTAATTAGATTACCTGGTCCCACAGCGCACCAGCCACCTGGTCGATGACAGCGCCAAGTTCTCTGTATTCCCCGGAGTAGCGGATGTACGCCCAGGTGCAGAGAGTGATCAGCGCCAGACCCAGGATCATGTTACACAAGCTGGCGATGATGTCCACACCCACAAAGCCCGTGATGCCCGCGGCCACGTACATGACAAAGATGACCACGAAGAGCGTGGCCGGCGTGCGGGCGGCGTGGAAAATGTTCTTGGAATCGTTGTGCTTGATGTACTGAACAAACACCTCATCGATTTCTCCCTCCAGCTGCTGCAGGTACCGACGGCTGAACTCCTCACCTCCCATCTTCTTCACGCCTCGGAACACCTGCAGGGCCTCCTCTCTGATGGTGCCGTGTCGGGCCTGCAGCTCGTTCGGAGCCAGGAAGGGCCGGTCCCCCCCGCACACCTGTCCACAGAATGGAGAGGGTCAGCGAAGGATTAGACGGCTGCTTTAGGATTTATTTTACGTTGTACACCCACCTCCTCCATTTTCTTGTTGTACAGATCCTTTGCAGCTGCAACTGCTGCCAAGTTATTTGCCTCTGCTGTGGCCTGAGAGGAAGAGAATAGAGTGATAGTTCATTTAAAGGTAAATCTGTAAGATGAACCATAATGTGACAAATGTATCACAGCAGAAGTATCAAGGATGATTGGGTTGTCCACTATACATTAAAAGGCTGATAGTAACTTTAGCTTATTAAGTCAAAAATAATCAAAGACGTCACAACAAGAATTTCAATACACAAAATACAATGTAAATACAACTGGAGATGTACCTGCAACATGGATTTGGGATGTGGCAGCTCCTCACCTTGGTAAATTTTGATGTATGCCTGCAAAAAAATGAGAAAGAACTGCATTTTAGTCTTTTCTGTGTGCAGAACCTCAAGAAAGTTTCTACAACCAGCACAAAGCAGCGACAGGATGTCACCACAGTTACTTTCACTTTCACATCACGTTTGTTGCACGCAGAATATAAATGCAACTGTCCACGTAGTCGTAGTAGGTGTGGCGCGTTGTTGTGTTCAGATGGAGAACAAATTATTGAGAAGGAAATCGACTGTCGTTCGACTGTCTTGGTGGGTTTTGGTTTTTTTTAAATCTACAAATCAGAGCACCAGAGGAGTCTGAGATGAAAGTCGAAACAAAAGAGCACAGGGTGTATTTAGGATGAAAATGTCTCTGGGGGTGTCCAGAGTGTCACCGTTCATCCAGTGAATAAATTAATATGTCAAGATATATAGGTATTTACAGAGAGCTGTATATCATCGGAAACACAAGGTATGTCCAAGGTCACTGGTGAGAAGAGCGAGCAATCCGGCGCTTATCAGTGAGACTGCAGACGGTGTTGTGTTTGGGGTAAAGGTCGTCCTGAGCTCTGACCTTGAAATACTCCACCAGGCCTCTGCAGGTGATTTTGCTGCCGTTTATCTCCTTCACGTCGATGTTACAAGGACTGAGGAGCCACGGGACCAGAACCTTCAGGTTGTTTAAGAAGTCTCCATCGATCTCTGGACAGACAGACGGAGAAAGAGAGACTAGATTGTATGATATGGTTTATAGTTCAATTTTATCACAAACTCCCTGTAAGCCTTTTGGTTTGTTGTTTGCTAAATTTTATGTTGTGTCAACCCCTGTTTTTAGTGGGAGAACACCAGAGACGAGAAGGAAAAATTCCACACCTGAAATTCGTCCATCAAAGTGTGGGTTGGTGGCCACTTTGAGGCCCGGGTGAGGCATCAGGAAACAGGAAATGTTGGTGAAGCAGGAGTGGATGTGTTTACGTACGTTCTGCAGCTCTTCATGCTGGTTCTCTGAGATCTGGACCACAAAGAAGAAGACCTTGTGTGTAAGTTACTAGAAAATGGATTCATTTGCTTGTGTCCATCAACCACAGATGGTTAAAACTAACCTTCAGCCTCTTCTCTAGAAACTTCATTCCTCCTTCCTGTCCGTAGGGAAACTCGTACGGAAAGCTCCAGTCTCGAACGAGAAAAATCATGGACTTCAAGAAAAAAAACAACTCTTATTAAAGATATCTTGTTTAATATGTCATGGTCAAATCAAATAATTTACTTTATTTTTACAGTTTGAGCATCCGTCCACTTTCAAATTCAGTGATGATTTACACTTCTACATTATAAACCTCATTTCATTATTTCAAGATATTTGAAACAACCACAAATAAGCAGCTTGACAAAAATAAAATTATCACAGTATTTCAAAAAAGTTCTAACAAAATGTATCAATGTATCAACAGCGTGTGTAATGAATACTTTATAAATTTAAAAAGTAAAAGTGAAGTTCACTACCTGAAACGGCTTGAGGAAAGTCTCCTCCATAGCGAGTCTGCCGTACTCAGTGAAAAGCTGGAATAAGAAGGATAAACAAAATATGAGAAAATGTCAAATGTGATTTAATAAAAGATCAAACTGAATGCTTTACACAGCCACAAGAGTCCATTCAGTTTAGAATTTTAGTTTAGTTGTGTGAGACCTGTGGATTCAGTCCTGTTTCTTCTACACAAAAAGCCAAACACTACTGCACACCTCTGTCTGGCTTGTGGTATTTTGAGCAATTTACCTGCAGATGCTGAAGGTCATCCTCTTGCACATTCTGTGAGATGTTGTAAACCTGAATATAATGAATTGACATGATAAATTTATTAATGCTTAGAAATGGGAGCTCACTTATTAAAAAAAACATGAGAGAGGTTTTGTTGTTGTTTTGTCTTTCTAACATTATGTGAATATGTGAATAATACAGTTGTCCTTTGGACATTTCATGACACCCATCCATCCATACATGCTGAACCAGTGATTTGATATTAAAAGTTCAGCAGTCCTTGAGTAATTTAAAAATGATTTTATCAGGTATTATTATCACTATGTTCACCAGCTTAATTTAGCAGGCTAAAATTAGCCAACTAGCAATTAATTTACACAACATCTGTTAAGCAAATTAAAAAAGCTGATAATGGCAGAAGAAAATCGTCAATCAAGTCACTCAAGAGACAACAACTTGTCCTCAAAGGGTTGTCTGAATGTCTTCCAAATTAAATGGAAATCCATCCGAAATCCACGGCTATAGTCGTCTGCCTGATGATGCCGGAGGAAAATCTTAACTCATCCGTTGTATTTCAGTATGGATCAGTCTGACTCGTTCATAGAAGTAGATCTGAGTCCGCTGGCCGAACGCGGCTGTACCTGCATGGAGCTGATCATGGTGCTCAGAGCGAACACGGTGGCTGAATCCCTCAGGGTGGACTGGCTGTCAAACGTGCCTTGTGTGTCCATCAGCAGCACAGCGACCTGCGACAGTAACACACACAGACACTGACCTCTGTTGCATAGTCAACCCGTCTCTCTCCCACCAGGGGGAAAAGAGTCAGAGTAGAATAATGATGAAGCATTAACATGAGCGAGCTCTTCATCCAATCTGAAAAATAGGATCACATTTAAAGCTGTGTAAGAGATTTCACCTTTCTTCCATCTGGCTTGTCCACCAGGAAGACCTCGCTCCAGATCTGGATCCCGGTGGTCTCCCTCTCCGAGCCCCCCCTCCAAGAGAAGCCGGTCAGGGGCTCTTCTCTGTCTCCCAGCCAGCTTTCAGCTGCCTGAAGACAGCAAAGAAGTCCATAAGTCTTCATTCATATCTATTTTGTATTCCTTAAATTTGTAAATGTTTATTTGGTTTGATTGCCTTTTAGTTGGATTATGGAAAATCGTGTGACCTAATGTGTAATAAAAACAAAAAAGCAAAGAAATAAAACATTTTTGGTGCAGAATCAGATCAGAATTTAAAGCCGAGAGTTTTTAAGACTTTTGTTCATTATTTTACGGTTGTGTCGATACATTGAAAGTATGATTTCAAATTCCTGCATAATTCCTTATTTATGGGCGAAAACTACATGCAGAACATGATTATAATTAGAATATGATGAACTGAAAATGAAATCGCATCTTTAAGGAAATTTTTTTTTAATTTTTTGGTCTGCTGCTTTTTCAATATCTGCTGCAAACATTTAATAAAACAAGCTTCTTGGCAGAAATAAATCCAGAGTAGCGAGACTGAATTTATTTGAGACCCATGAATATTATGAATACAATGAGCAAATTATGTGACGTTAAAAACATCGTCGGACCGATACTTACATGATTGTACATGTAACGCAGCATGAAGTCCATGAGGAAGGACTTGCCCTTGCGGAAAGCTCCGGCCACGGAGATGGCCACCACCTCCCGGTCTCTGACTTCCTCTGCCAGCAGGATGCGGCTCAGCGCCCCCTCATCCAGCTCAAAGGTGTGGTCATCCTTTACCAGCAGCACCTGCACAGGCCGCGCTCGCCCGTCCGGCTCCTCCTCCTCTGAACTCCAGTCATAGACGTTTTTGTCACCGAGAGACCCTGGAAGACAAGACAAATGGAAAAAAATGAGACTGATGCGGCAGCACAGGCCAGTAGGAAGACGAGTTCTGCCAAATTATCATGAGACTTATTTGAGAAGCCAACTGGTTATTTTGAGATATTAAGTCATTATATGTAGATGATAAATTATTGTTTTTCAGAAAGTTCACTAATTCCCCTGACTGATGATTTACAATATTTTTTAGAGCATTCCTGGAAATGGGTTTCCATACTTTGGAGCAGAAAGGATCCTAAAGGAGGGAAGATAAACTTATTTCTGCTGATTTGTACAGATAAATGATGTTGCTGACATTTATCTGCATAATTTATTGTAATTAACAGTAAGATAAAATGATTTTTATGTGATTTAGTGAACAGCTAGAGCTAATTCACAAAGTTGAGAAGGAAACTTAGTGGTCCATTAGACAAGGAAACAGGACATTCGAGTCCATTATTCCTTCCTGTTAGCCCCAGATCAATAACATACAGTAGTGTGTAAGCTTGTTCACACTTATAAGAAATCTAGCCGTGCTTTTCATCCCATCTGTTTGAATCCAATGAGATCAGCTTTTTTCCGGCACCCGCCAGCTCTGACTCAGAGTGTTTCAAATCTCTGCCATCTCATGTGGAAACAACAACATGGTGCAGATTTAGCCTCTAAACCTCATTTGTGTACTTAATGCTTTTTGAGATGGCAAACTTTTGTCTGGGCGTGTAAACCCCCCCAAAATGCAAAAGGATCCCCAAATTTAAAAAAACAACCATACATATATATATGGCTCTAATCCAGATTTGTAACCTCTGTGCATGGAGCATGTTTTCCTTCTGTTTTTGTGTGGGTTCTTTTTAAGGGTTTTGGTTTTCTCCTGCAATCCAAACGCATGCAATATAGATGAACTGGGGAATAGAATTCATCCATAGGTGTGAATGTGAGTATAAACAGATTGTTTCTCCTTGTGGTGAACTGGTGGACCTGTTCAGGATGCACCCCGCCCTGGGATCCATTCACCATGACCCTGTAAAAGGATAAATGTTTCCAGAAAACTGATGGATGGACTGTGGCAAAAAAAAAAAAGGATGAAGAATGCCAAAAAAATTAGAATGAATAACATAAACAGGAATCGTCCTCTACGGCCTGAAGACTATCAGTTTGATTTCACACCTATTGTCAGAGGCCTCTCCAGGGCCCAGCAGAAGCCTGCCTGGTTAACCTGATCATGTTGCTGCTGCTGCCTTTAACCGAAGACAGGAGAAAAGTGGGTCAGACCGGATAAACAGCAGCAATTTCCCCCCTTTCAGTCCTGTACACAAAGTTAACATGGGCCACAGAGTGACGTCAGTGATGCTAGTTGTCCTCATAAACATGATGGTGGTGGAGATGATGATGATGATGATGATGATGAAGATGATGATCATAGCAGTGAAGATTAGTAGGAATATGATGATGATGGCAGTAATGACAAGCTATTTACTGATGCAATATTACATCATTTGATTCCAAACGCTTCACAGACCATCATGGCCCACATAGAGTATGCTGATTATTGTAAACAGCGTTCACCACAGGGTTAAATTGTGTAATACCGACCAATATTTACGTATAATATTTACGTGCATTTCTCACGGCCAGTAGATATTAGGATAGGATGATAAATAGACACAATTTAAGCGAAATGATAAGCCTTTCATGGTGGAGTCAAAAACAAATAATCGGTTGCATTGCTCGTAGCCTCGCCTCGACAAGAATAAACCTACATGCGTCAAGAAAATCATGAAATATTAAATGTTACGTACACTCACCCCAGCTGTCTCTGTCTTTACGGTGTTTGGCCATGATCCTGTCCTTGAATCCCTCTGTTTGTCCGGTAATCAGGTGTCCTAGTCCGTTGTCATGAGTGGAGGGAGGATTCTCCACCAGAACGATGCTCGCACAGCAGGACGATGATGGAGCTTTTATTCAGCGCTATGTGTGGGTCACTCGTGCCGCCAGGGGGCGCTGGTCTCTATTGTTCCAACGTGCTGTAAATTAACAGCTTGATATAATTTTAAAAAATATGATTGTGTGTGACTACGTTGTATGACAAATATTTATGACTGGCTGGCGTATCTCATATTTAGTCGCTGTTACATTGGGAGGAAATACATTTTCAGATTTTATCGATAGGTGGCGGCAACTACAAAGACATTCGAACTCGTGCTGCCTTCACTAACAATCGTAAATATCCAAACTTTAATCTGCAGCACTGCAGAGCCCTAAAACTAAACCAAGACAAGCTAAAACCAAGATAATCGTGCATTATTCAAGGATGCACAAGTACTCACTTCTATATAAAATAATAATAATGTGACAATTGCAGGGGTAGTTTTCCGCGTAAGTGGCTTTATTACATTCAATATTATCTATATTTTTTAACTGTGAAACACATGTGTGCCGTTATTGAAGTTGGAAAGTAAATACAGGGGTGATTTTAAAATAATGAATTGTTATTTCAGTTTAAAAAAATGTTACCACAGGTCTAAAGTATTTTGGAGGCATATAACCTGTTACTACTCGCTTATTACCATGTAAACAGCATTTAAATGTTTGAGCCAGCTAGGTTCAACCTTATTATTAAAGTTTGTATGTGCTTAGTTTAAGTTATTCTGCGCACATGCACTGTTTTTATATTTTGTCATTTTAAATACAAAATTATGTTAATTCATTTAAATTAATGGAAACCATAAGTATTCCTCTTAAAATGTACCGTAACAAAACAATTTAACGCTAAGTGGAGCAAAATAAAGAATAATTACAAATCACGGTAATTGGAGCTTTAACAGATCCGGTTGGTCTGATTAAACCTTTAATGGATTACCATGAACTGAATTAATGTGAATCAACATCAACAATTAATGATAACGATAAACTTCAAAGTGATATTTTACTGTAAACTACATGAACTTTAAAATAATCATCAACGATGCACAATCTGAACGAAAACATAAAAGAAAACATATACGTTTTCGTGAATTATTATTTGCTGTGTCCATAAAATCTTCCTGCACGTGAACGCATCATCAGGATACTGTAACTGCGACTAGGTGAGATTAGAAACAGTCTTTTTCGGTGGACTGTTTTGGAGTGAATTTAGGAGCACTACCCAATACAGTTCATGTATTTTACTATTCATGTTTTATAGAATAATCTGGGACTTCTCCTAAACTGTCACCAGTGGGAAATGACATATAGACGTCTAAAGTTAATGCTGGAATTCTTCAACTCGTCGCCTGTGTTGCATTTAAACTGAAGAAGTGATCGGCAGCAGCCACTGAAGTTATCCTCGATAACAAAGGGACACGCTTCTCTATTTGTGCCATTATTCGACGGCTTCGTGTGGTTCAAGAGTCTCCTAATCATTTAAAATGCACGACGTCTCCCTCCAGGGTGTGTTCAATATAAAAGGTAGGCACACTTCAAGTAAGAATAAGTGTCGAAGCTAAGTTTGCTAGCTAGCATTAGCTGCTAGCCGGATTGTGAGACAACCAACTATCCAGAGTGATATTAGAGATGGCTCTGGCTAGTTGCTGGATTGACCACAGTGGCCATGCTAATTTTTTAAGCTAATGCTATTTTGCCTGCTTTAGAATAAACTCTCATTGGTATTTTTCTTGGTTAAAATTAAGTTAAGTAACGGATGTATGTCGCTTAATGACCAAAATATCAGCACATTACTTTTGGCTTACACGTTATACGTTCGTTATATGCCCTTTTTAAAAAAAACAAAAAAAACAACTAGAAGTCTTTATTGTCTATTAAAAATTAAATGCTAAAAAGTTTTTTTTTTTAAATTCAAAGTAGCAGAAAAAAACCAAAACATCCGTTAAAGTATTGAACCGACTTCCAAAAATTTTCTCTCCCTCAGGATATGGAACACCGTCTGAGTAAATTGATTAATTTATACTGAAGACCAGTCAGACGTCACCAGGTTTAGATCAAGCCAACTAAATGTAAAGGGTCGCTTGGTTCAAGCTACTATGGACATCTTTCCCCGGCCAAGCGGTGAAATCCAAAGGAGAAACCCTCAGCATGACTTTGAGCTCATCCAGAGGGTGGGAAGCGGCACATATGGAGACGTGTACAAGGTACAGTGGCTTTCCAACAGACTATCACCAGAGCTGGACACGACCCAGCTCGCTGTCACGTGACTAATCATCCTAATTTATGACAGTTGTTTGATTTGGGGGTCATGACAACGTGTGGGGAGTGAGTTTCACAGTAGCCACAAACCACGTGAGGGGAGGCGGGGGATATAGGAATGGTTCTTCTGTATGTAGTCCACCACGTTTCTTTTCTGGAGCGTAACTTGATTATTAGTTATTGGGGGTTTTTTTTACACAGAAAGTCAGTGAGTCTACCTTGTAGGAATTTCGTTTTGTTATTTTTTATCTAAAGTGCAAACGTGTCCTACATCATAGATTATGTCAACTATGTAAATCGATCAATTTACATGCTGTTTAGATTACTCCCTTAAGAAGGTGGCTACTTCTGCTTCTGAGCATGTTGAAAATGTAACTTTATCCGCAAAAAGAATTGAACCCGGTTGTCCAAAGTGTGGGAATTTTTTGAAGAGAGACCTAATGCTTGCTTTGAAAAATAGATGTACTGCAATAAATAACTATTTTGGTGCTGCAATGATATTATTCAGAGCCAAGGTCAATGTTTGTGTCATCTTACCTCCAGTGTCTTACATTCACCTTATAAGCATTCGAGAGATAAGAACAAACACACTCCGCCATATCCAGCTATTGTCCTGCAGTTCCCCTTTCTGCCACAACCCCCGCCGAGCAGCACCGCTGCGTTCACACAGTTGCAACACTCGTCTCCCCGTTTTGTTGGTTGTTCTTACATACCGCTTCAAAGCGGTGATGTATTGTAATTGTAAGCGTTTGTGTCTTTGTCCGTCCGTTAGTCCACCAAATATCTTCGCAACCGTTGCAGACAGAAAGATGAAACAAAAAGCACATTACTCGGGCGGCACAAGCAATGAAAATGAGATGATGACTTTGATCTTGAGAAAACTAGGTCAAGGTCAAAATTTAACTTTTGTACACTCAGGAACTGGATAAGATAGAAAGATGAGGGAGAAGGCCAGTGTAAGTGAGACCATAGCTTAAAGCTAGTGCTTTGATCTATGAAAGTAGGTCAAATCACTAGCTTTAATCTTTGATCTATGCAAGTGGGCCAGGGTAAAAATTTTAATTCAGGGGTATCGCAGGATGTTGCAGTCTCTGACTGCACTGGTTCTTGTTTATTTTATTATGTCTTTTTTTTCATAGCCTGTTATTGTTTCTGCCAAGTCCTTGGGAATTGTACTTTCATATTTAGAGTAGTGATGACGTAGAAATGGTAATTGTAGGTTGAAATTTAATAAGTAACGGCTTACGAACAGTTTAGCGTAGAAACAACTTCTCGGAACCAATTGTGTTCATATGTTGAGGACTACCTGTATATTTGTGTTCCGCTGTGTGTGGAATGAAAGATCTTGTTCTAACAACTGTTTGCTCAACAGTAGTTCTTTGATTATATCAGCAAACCTAACAGGCTGCTGAATTTTGAAGTTTCGAACAGGTAACTACATCCTTTAACTCTTTGACTGCTGGTAGTCCTCAGTATTCTTGACATATCTCTTTCATTGCATCATTAACTTAGCACTTGCAGCAACAACAGCATCCAAAATGTAACAAAGACTGCAGCATTCTCAGCTCAGTTTTGAGAAAAGAAGTTAAACGGGATATGATTTGACAGTGAGACAAAGGTACAAAATATATGTTCCTGTTCAACACCAAGATTGACTGGATCACATTGAAAGAAGTTCAGCTTTGTTATCAGAACTAAATGTTCTTTGGAAATTTCCAGCTGAACCTGTTGTCTCAATATGACTATAAACTTAACATAATAACACAGTCATAATATATAGCTTTTTTGGGAATATATTATTGTATAACACATTTTAAGCTTATGTATTGCTTGAGGCACTTTTCCTTCTCTCAAATCCAAAATGTTGAATACTCAAACACAAAGATGGCAGTTTACATAATTTCACTAATTATCTCGAATTCCTTTGACAGCAGAGACAAGCGGTGTTACAGAAGGAACAGGGTGAGAATACAGAGGGAGAACAAATCATAGGGCTAAATCATGCGCTGCAACATTTAAACTTATCCTCACACATAATTGTTTGGCAGATAACATTTGTCACCGCCCACTGATGTGGTTTTAAAACTTTTGTTCTTGCTTTTTGCTCCCGGTGGCTTTTCCTATGGTGCGAGAGTGACTGCATGATTACGTAATTACTGCTGCTGTTTGTGTGGATGGGTGTATGCTGGCTTGTGTTGAAAAGCCCTTCAAAGGTAATATAAAATGGTCTGCTCTCCACATCTGTTGAAATAATTATATAATTGCGTGATCTTGAGTCAACTGCAATTATTTTGGATAGTCATTAGAATGACTTTCATTCATCTGTGAAAATATATGGATAGAACAGAAATCATATTTCTATTAGTGGTGGCCTGCTTTTTTTGTACATACAGCTCACACAACAGCAACACAATGAAGACCCTTCTCTACCACAACTTGTTTGTTTACACTGATTGAGAACTGTAGACCAACTCCATTACAGTGTGTGATTTTAATTAGAGCCAGGGTTCTGCAAGCAAATTGATTAGGTGTCTCCTACAGCGGCATCTGCATTTAGTCTAACATAATGTCTCATAAGTGTTTTGTAAATAATGGACTAAAATGGCAAAAAAAAATAAAAAATCACCCTCTCTGTTATGTGAAGTTGCTCTCATCCTCCAGTCAGATGATAAAGAGATCCCGGTGTTTTTATATCGCTCCAGTTTGGATATATTTCTGCTTGGATGCCTTCTTCTTTGAGTTAGCCACTAAATGCTACTAGCTGCTTTTAAGTCTTCTAATTTGGGCTTCATGTAATGGTTCACTGCGTTTAAACAGTGAACCATTAAAGGTCCACGAGTCAATTTCCAGCTGTTAGACGCTTTTCACTGATATTTCCCATGATTCCCACTTCTGGGTCACTGTTGCTGAGGTCAGTAAAATGAACTAACCACAGTGGTAAGAAAAATGCCTCGCAAGAGTGATAGTGTGCCTCAATCAACTGAAGTTCTGAAACTGGTCAACGTGGATGCCCTAGGACCGACTGAAGTCACATATTGGTACGATCAGTTTAGTCTGCAATACTGTGATTCTTACGAGATGGAAAAATACAGCAGTCAGCAAACAGGAGTGTATGGACAATCCTTGTGGTCATCTGTTACTGTCATTTTCAGATAACTAAATTTGAAGAGTGCCAATGAAAGCCTCATCTTTTTCTTCATGAGATAAATGTTTATATTTCTAAACTGTGATAAAAGTCATACACTGATGGTACACAGTGAGCCAAAGAGGAGCATTTTGAAGTTGCCACTCTGTGTAGTGAAATAATCTCCATTTTTCTGTAGACTGAAAATGTATGCTGAATAAATTGAATTAGGGCCGTGGATTAATCAATAAATTTTAAAAAAAAGAAGTCAGCCCTGCTCCTTTGCTTGTGTTAAAGGGACAGGAAAGTCAAAATGAACCAGGTGTATTATTTAAAGTATATAATGAAAGAAAACTTTTGGTGGCATTATTAACTTTTTTATGATTAATGGGGACCTTGGCCAAACAAAATATATCATAAGTTACGATGTGCTCCCTCCCAACGGAAGTGACGCAGTCGTACACGTCGGGATGAATCCATATCATCGACCTTATATAAATATACAGCAAACGACAACATAACAAGCCAACATTATCTCATTTATCTATCACAAAATCATCTCAAATCATGTCATCATCATCATTGAGATGTGACGCTAGGCTAATTTTCACAAATTTAAGCACGACTGGTCATTTCCTGCTAGTTTTTAACCTACAGTTTAGCTGAAACGATTACCTGAACTGATTTGGCTGCTCAGCCTTAGTGAGCAGTGAATGTTTGCACCAGATTGTCCATTTTATCCACAATGACCATCTTTCATATAAAGCAGGAGGAGTCCTCCTTAATCCAAGTGAATATTGGCATATCATCAACTATTTAATTTATTTATATTAAACTTTAATACTCTACCTTGGTATTAATCTACTATAAGAAATGTTTTGAAGGTTTTCATTTTCACCTTAACATTCTAGAAAAATCTGGGAAAGAGTGAAGTAATTTTTATTCACACTTTAAGAGTCAAATAGATACAAAGGGAAGATGAAACCTGAAACAGTGCTGCAGCTGAAAATGTAAAAAGACATACAGTATGTAAAAATAGTTCTTAAATGCTGCAGTATTCTTATGCACTGGAGAGTGATCTTTCTTCAGTGAGAAAAGAGAAATTAAAGTCTGCACAGACACCATTCATCTGAACAAAATAATCCCACTGGATGTGTTGAGCTGTGTTCCCCTGCAGAATCTTCTTGCAAATCCATCTTCTGCAGATAAACAGGCGATCCATCTGATTCAGGGTGTGATAGCTCAGACAGTCTGTCGTGGTCCCCCACCACACAAAGCCTCTCTCTGGCCGGCCCCCACCCCCAGACAGGCTACCAGTGGAATGCTGCGCCTGGTATTCTCATGCAGCACGCAGGCTGTGGGGCTGCAGTGGGCCTGAAATACGAGCAGGCCCCTGTCCAAACATGTGTTCCATTATGGGTGTGCTCTGGGCCACGCTGACAGCGGAAACACCTCTGATTGGGGGACGTCGTCCTCTAGCCTGGGTTAGTTCATTGGGCACAGCATTCTTCACTTTGAATGTTTCATTGCACATGATTTGTGTTCATTTAAAAATCACATGTTGTTTATCGTTGTTATTACTGGTTGTAAAGTTTAATCTGTCTTCATTATAGTGTGATAGTCTTGGTTCTCTTTGCAGTTTGTCATTTTAATATCCAGTCACAAGCTGCTACTCTGTGCTTGTATTCATCATTTGCATAAGTGAATAATATTTAAGTATGTTTTGTCTGTCTGAGTTTTAGTGCGCACAAATAGCATCTTTAGTGTTGTGAGAGTCACACCGATAGTGGATCAACTCCTGTCAGATGGCAAAACAGGAACAAACGAGTCACGCACACCTCATCCCTTGTTTCACAGTGTGTAAGGACATTCCTGAGAACAGTAGCTGAACTTTGGATCCATGTTAACAGATGTTACTCAGTTTGACATAGTGATTTGTCTTCTGTCAGATCCTGTCTTTTTTAGACTCCTGTTAGATGCCTGATTTCTCTTCCCTTCCTTTTGTTGAAGGAAAGAGCAATCAAGGTTATGAAGCTGTGTTTGTTTCATCACGTATGTGAAGAATCTCTTCAGAACTTCCGTTTTGTGGGTAATTTGTCAGATTGGCTCAAAATATTGAGGAAATGTTAAGATAGACTCCAACTCTCAGTAAATACTTGATCATTATGCAAGCACACCACAGTCCATCAGAGTGACAGACGCCATGCTAAAAATGTTTTGTAAGAAATGTTTATATGTTTGCACGCATGTGTGGCGTCAGCCACAGATACTGTTTATATGAGTCATCAGAACGTTCTCTGTTGGCCATGCTTAGAGGGTTTTATGGTTTATGGTTGATTTAGCTCTTGGTTCCGTCACTTCACTTCCACGGATTAGAGAGCATCTCATCTTGACCTGGATTCAGAAGTCAGAGCAGCCTACTAAGGAGAGAGATCCTACTGTACATGCATGATCTGTTGTTGAGTCTTGTAGCCTCAAATCGTTTCTATTTTGATTGTCACATCATTGACAGTCAGACAGTATAAGAGGGAAAACAATAAGAGAAACTGAGTGAGGGACAAGATTCAAGAAATTTTATTAATCAGGTACCAGATAAATAATCTTCAAAAAATGTATAAGTTAAGTTAAAAAGTTACCAGTACTTAAAAAATTCTCTGGCATTGAGGGTATTTTCCATCGTTTTTCAACTAGTTTCCTCTAAACATGTGAGCTAACTTGTGTTGATTTATTGGGATGTTTTGGAGGTATTTGCCCTACTTAGTATTTAGTCACCTACTTACTGCCCTATAAACTATGTCGGCTGTATTAATGTGTGTCCAATGACTCAGATCTTGTCTATCTAACAGCAGAGGACACGATATAATCATGATTAAGAGTGGGAGGTTTCATGAGCAACTAAATTACATAACTGTTACATAACTGTTCACACATGTGAAGTCCTAAAATTGTTGAAATAAATCTGAAAATCATCACTGTATTAATGACTTATCAGTTATTGATCAACATATGCTAAACTACCCAGTTATCCAAGTTGATTTTATACCACCACTAAGTGATAAACATTTGGTATAAAATGTTGGAAAATGATCATAATCCCCTAAAGTCCAACATGTAATCGATTAAAATTTTTGATTTGTCTGTCCAATATGCAATGAGCTGTTACAAAAAAAATGGAGAAACAAAGAAAGGGCTAGAGATGTTTTTTGATTCAAAGATTACTGAAACACTGTAATTTGTGTGTAATATTCTGTAGATACACAAAAAGACCTGTCAAGAT
Source organism: Antennarius striatus (assembly GCF_040054535.1). Lineage (NCBI taxonomy): Eukaryota > Metazoa > Chordata > Actinopteri > Lophiiformes > Antennariidae > Antennarius > Antennarius striatus. The sequence continues at coordinate 16,052,508 of NC_090792.1, forward strand.
CTGGAACCTGATTCATGATTAAAGCAGAATCACATGAAGTTAATAGATATTCCAGCCTCAGTGACTTTTGTGATACTGTGTCTTTCAGGCTCGAAATATTAAAACCGGGGAACTCGCTGCTGTGAAGATCATTAAATTGGAACCAGGTAAGTGTGATCTTTTTTCCTTCACACTGCTGTTGTTTCTTTTACATACAGTATGTTGATGTTTTTAATATTTTTTTCACGAAATAATAGTGTTGGGTCTAGAATAACAGCCATCTTGCAATCTGTGGAACATTTTGTGCATCTAGTGCAAATAATCACATTATGAGTGACCTGATGTGTGAAGGAGGCTCACGGGTCTGCACCGACAGTGACCCACTGACAGAGTCGGTGTGATCCAGATTAAAAGGATTACAATGAGGTCTTAATGCCATCAACAACTAGACTGAGCTCAGCTGATTACCAGTGAAGCTCTGCTTTCCTTCTCCATTCATCAGAGGTAGGCTGCTGGTAGAGGAGGCAGGACGTGTGTGTGTGTGTGTGTGTGTGTGTGTGTGTGTGTGTGTGTGTGTGTGTGTGTGTGTGTGTGTGTGTGTGTGTGAGTGTGTGTGTGTGTGTGTGTGTGTGTGTGTGTGTGTGTGTGTGTGTGTGTGTGTGTGTGTGTGTGTGTGTGTGTGAGAGAGAGATCTAAGTTAGAAGGAAATAAGAGAAAGGAAAATAATTCACTTGTCATGATTTTTGAGAGAGAGGTTTTACAGCCACATTTTAAAGATGTAAATTTTTATTCTTTTCATTGTTGATTGATGAAAGTTTATTTATATAAAATGCTCTTCAAAATGCGCTGCCTGATTAACAGTTGACCATAAATCAAATCTTATTTATTATCTACTCTTACAATCAACAAAGGTAATAAAGTGTACATCTCCAGATTGAGAAGCTCTATAGAATTGTCTACTCTTGGTGGATGTCATTGTAAGGAACAACGTGAGGATGAGGGAAAATATTCCAATAGCTTATTTTGCAAATTACTTTTCGATGGAAATTGTGTTGGGGCACATACTGGATCTGCACAAGGATGATGTTCGTAAGGATGGGTGAAAATGTTTTTAGATTTCCAGAGAAGTCCCAAGTTAGAGATTTTGCTGTCATTTCTGGGGTAGTTGGATGCCACTGATATCTGTCTCGCTTCTCTCTGCCATTTCCTGTGATGCTCATGTGTGTTAGCGCTTCCTCTGCTCTATCTGACAGATCTGTATAGGTGTGGGAGAGACCTCTCTTTTATATATATAAAACCAGTTATATGTTATGAAACTACTGTTATAGGCTATTAAATAATAGTAATAGTGATCATGGTATGATAACCACCAGATTTTGATATTTGATAACAACCTTCCCAATGTCACCATTTTTTTGTTGTTGTTTTTGAAACTTTTCAGTCTCCATTGACTTGTGATCTTATCAGTGACAACACAAAGGACACATGCAGGCATATGGGCTTTGACATATTCATCATTTCTTTTTATATATGTATATTTTTTAGATGGAATAATGATAAACTCAGGTTATCCTGTTACAACACGACAATCTTTTCTATTCACACCTTTACACGCGTCGGTCTGTCTGTGCCTCAGGTAAACAGTTTTGGGTGGATCATAAATTCAAACAGGTTTGACTGGGAGGAGTGGCACTGGCGTGACAGACGGTACAAACAGAGAAAACGAGTTTACTGTAGAGGCCGCAGGGAATAGAGCAGGTTCTTTTGTTGTCAAAGCCCAAATAAGTGTCACCCTTTCCCTGATCATTGAAGCAAAACGGAGAAAGGACAAACCTCTAATTTCAGCTAGTTGTTCTTGACAGGCACCTTTTTTTATTAGCCCACGTTGTATTAAAATGTCTGTTTATGTGTGGAGAAATGTCTGCAGCCTCTGAATTTAGCTTCAGTTGTTTTCAATAACGCCAGAGAAGTAGTAGTTTTCAAATCCTCACAGATCTCTTCACATGGCTCAGTTTAGTTTTTAAGAGAAGTGATTTTATTTTAAGGGTAAACTGGCAAACTTCCCTGTATCAAACCATTTTGGTGTGAGGTTGGTAAAAAAAAAAAAGTGTTTATCTTCAATGCACCGAAATTTGAACTCTGAGTTTGACAGGAAGTGGCTGCATTCTCAGGCCTGAACTTACCAAACAAGAAAAAAAACTGATGTTTGATGGATCTCATGCCATGTCACTGAAATAATTCCAGTCACACACATTTATTTTTATCAACAAACTCCATTTAATCAACAATATCTTGTTTTATCTCTGACATCCAGACCCTGTAGAACTCAATCCCAGGCCATTGGTTAATATTTATGATTCAAATATTTATAACATACAGTTTATTAAAGGCTCAACAAGTAAAATTAGAATGTTTTCCATCTTTTTTTTTTGAGACCTTAATCAATCACCCATCTTTTAGATTCATGTGATAGATCTGCTTCATTAAAGGAGGTACGATGAGTCTGAATAATATCTGACAGTAGCTTTGAGCAATTTTTACTTTGTTGTTTGTCGTTGTGTTGGCTTTACTTCCAGACTGAAAGTCACATGTAGGAGAGCCTTACTCCTCCCAGACAGACTGAACTCCAAAAAGCTGCTGTGGTCCAGGATGTTCCACCATTTATCGTGTTTTCTTCCAGAGATCAAGTGTTCCTCCATGGCTTTAATGAATCCAGACCTTTCTGTCTGCTGAATTTTGACTGATGTGATAAAAGAACATAGAAAACAAGACTTGTCCGTGGTAGTTTCTTTCATGGGTAATGTTCATTTGTAAAAGACTGATTAAGCCAGTCAAAGTGCTTTACAACCAAATATATTACACAATTGGACAGTGAGTCAGATGTAGCTGCAACATAGAATGCATGAAGTCATATTGAACAGTGAGACATAGAAGCCTGTGTCAGGAAAGTCATGGCGTTACTTTCACACAGAATAATGATTACTATTATTTTAGATTCATTCTCATTCAGCAAAGGCATTACTGCTCAAATGTTGGTATATATTTTAGCTGAGATCATTAACTGCTGATTCTGGGTTGATGTGATGACAGTCTTTCAACAGTGGACTGAAGCTGGCCGACTGGTAGATCGTAACCCCACTGTGAGAGCAGCTCGCCTTACATAGTTTTGTCGTCTAACTTCCTACTTGTCAGATGTTTTTGAGTGCTTTGCTGAACTGGATCCCAGCCTTAACCGCATAATGTACGAGGTGTTTCTCCTGTTGTTTCTTGGCTGTTCTGTGTTTGAGGAGAGATGAGATATTGAACTTTATAGTCAGAAGGAAATATGGGAAGAGTTTGTTCTGTGGCTTGGCAAACTAAAAGGAAAGTTTTCTAAAGCCTACAGTTTAAGGCGTGCACAACCTTTGTGTCAACCAAAAAGCTGTGAGAGGTTATTTCAGTCAACTTGTCAAATTCATGGTTTGCTGTAGTGTCAAAACATAAGGTTTGTAGTATGTATTTTGTATATGAATCGTAAATCAAGTTGTCAACGCCAAATGTAGAACTATCATTTTGGGTGCTGTTTGTTTCCAAGTGGAGATTCTCCCACCCTCAGCCAAGGAGGTCACATTTTCACTGGTATTGTGTTGCTTGTATGTTTTCAGTATTACACAAACAGATTTTCACAGATCTCGTTGGGAGGGTTTGGCATGTGGCAGGGAGGAACCCATTCAATTCAGGAGTGGGTCTGGATAAAGGGATGGATCCAGGATTTACTCTTCCACATAATAAGATTAGGCTTCTTTCATCATTTCTGTCTTTTATGCTTAAAGATTGACTTGAAACTGAAAAGATGGATGTCCCAAAGAGGAAACATTGGATGCTGGAATAGATCCAGATAAAAGCATAGTATCTCGATGTAAACACAACCATTGAAACACAGATCAGTGTTGACCCTGGTTTTAGATAATGCTACAAGGTAGTAACACTACTACCAGGATTGTGCTGTTGCCTCTTTGTGTTCTCATGTGCAATATGCCAATTTTGTATGATTTGCAAGGAGTAATGTGTGCATTTGTAGGTTGTGATTTATCACAACATATGTTTGTGTTTATGCTAGTACAAAGTGAACTGACAAATGAAGTTTGCAAGGACCTTAATATAATGTAGTGAACTGCCAAAAAAATTTTATTTTAGATATGGCCTCTTGAGGCAAATCGAGTTCATGTTGTCCCATGAACAGGTTCGGTTTAAAACTCATGTGGAAAGAAGAATTAAATTAATTTGTAAAGAGGATAGCTTTCTCCTTTTTGCAAGATTGTGCACATTATACGCAAACATCATGTGGCATGTGGGAATATTAATGGCTATGTCTTTGATTACTTTGGACTTTCATGTTAGATTGACAATTGTAATTTGGGATTAGTCTTTAATTTAATTTAAGTGGACTGCTTTGTCTTCCTAGAGATGTATATTTCAATGGGAGCCATCACGACTTTAAAAAGAGGAAATTCCATGTAAAAATATCTAACTTTTTGTCCATGTGTGATTTCTCTCTGTTTCCAGGGGATGACTTTTCCATCATACAGCAGGAAATCTTCATGGTGAAGGAATGCATGCACCACAATATCGTGGCCTACTTTGGAAGCTACCTCTGGTAATATCCAGCTTCAAACACCCTTTTGCTTTGTCATTTTCCTCTCTCAGTTTGTGGAATGGGTACACTGGTGTCAAAAAGGATTTAACAAGCCGCTGCCATAAACTCACATGACATATTTAATTGTATTATGGCGCTTATATGTTAGAGTATGACTCAAGCTCTGGAACTAGGCTGCAATTTGCTGACGAGGTGTTTCACTGGCAGGAGTTAATGTTTTAATGGAGCCTGCATTTTGTTCTTGGTATCTTAGAGGAAGTAGGGTCGATCCGCCTCTAACTTCCAGCAGGTTTAATTGGAATATGAGCCTCTGATCTAGTTTTTATGACTGTTATTCCAGAGAGATGCATGTCTGATCCCAGCAGGCTTGTCTTAATGCAGTCTAGCCACATCAAGCACGAATAGTTACTGTAAAATGTTAATGAGCAACACACCTAGTGTAATTTAAAAAGCAGATTAATCGCATAAGAGCCTAATTTTTCTTAAAAAGTTTGAGTTTCATCCTGTTTCCTTACCTAAATTCACCTCCATGTTCAGCTTGGAAGTGTGAAATGCAACACAACGGTGGTAGGGAAGCTGTGTCCGTGTAGATTATCAATTTTTCTGCTGACCAACTCAGATGAACTCAATAAGCAGCAGTTCCTAACATAAAATGTTTTCTCCAATCTCTTCAGTCGAGAGAAGCTTTGGATTTGTATGGAGTATTGTGGTGGAGGATCGCTGCAGGATATTTATCACGGTGAGCTTTTTTCTTAACTACTAAGATGTAGTCATTAAACGTTTTAAGTACTGCTCTGTCATCAATCCATCATTGCTTTATTCTGGAAATTAACCCCTCACCCTGGAAATGTGCAATGAAATTGTGTTTTTATAGTTACGGGGCCTCTGTCAGAGCTCCAGATAGCTTATGTTTCCAGGGAGACCTTACAGGTAAATTACACTTCCAAAGAACATTCCAAAGTTAGGAATTTCATTTTGAATAACATGAATTACCTTTACAGGGTTTGGAATATCTACACATGAAGGGCAAGATGCACCGTGACATCAAGGTACAATGTTTTTTTTTGTTTTGGTTTGTCAATATTTGTCTGCCACATTGACTGAAATTATAGTTATTGAAAAAAGGGCAGGATTTGTATCGATGACACTGGGGTGCATCATCACGTTTTTTTAACCAAATTAACCTGGTTGGATTTAACTTTGGCTGTTGAGTGGAAAAGGTATTGAGCAGATAATCAGACCCATCAGCTACATTCTATTTTTGTTGTATTTTAAGTTGTCATTTTAAAATCTTTGAACAAGAAATCTCACCACATTAGAAAAAAGAAGGAGGACATAAAAAAAGTAGAGCATAACCTTGGAGTAGCTAATGTCAACTGTTAGACTATGAGCATTCTGCAGACCTGAGGCCTCTGCAGGAGTGTGAACTGAATTCAAAGGGAGATGTGCTAACTCATAGTCATAGTGATTTTTAGGCAGAGCCAAAGTCAGTGTTGTCTGATGCGCACACGCACACAACCTGAAATCTCAGTCTCATGTGTTATCACAGTAGGTCAGGGCTAGACCTATTATCTTTACTCTGCTCTACGCAGCAAGCACTTCCTGTTTCCTTTACTCTGACCTCAAGATGCCACCAGAGACCCTGTCAATAACAGCCAACACAAACAATATGACTGTGAAACTGTCAGAATACTGTGGTTTCATCAGGTCGGCAAATCTGTAGTAACACCAGATGTTATTGAGAGTTCAGTTCACCAGTTCACCTCAGTGTTTTACACTTTAATTTTGGATTGTGAGTCTCTATAAAGTTAATGAAATATTTTTACAGGGTGCCAACATACTTCTGACAGACAACGGTGATGTGAAGTTAGGTAAGATGCTCTGTGACTCCTTACTTCATGACTGGAACTCCTCTGTACCATTCAGTGAGTATTACGTAATCTGAACACCTACAAATCCTTATTACAGCTGACTTTGGAGTGGCAGCCAAAATAACAGCCACCATTGCTAAGAGAAAGTCCTTCATTGGAACGCCTTACTGGTGAGTCAGGCGAGCCTTTTAAAACTTTATGATCATCCACAAAAATGATTTCCTGTCAGGTTTTTTTGTGTAAGATGCTGAATCCACCACCACTGTTCTGTCACTGAATTCTGAACACCTCTCCACTTAAAGGAGGATTACCTTTCTCTAAAGAACCAGTTTATCCAAGGAAACACAATCCGTTTACTTCAGAACACAAATCAGTTGAATTTCACTGCTGAATGAATGTTACTTTTTACAGAACAGGTCTTTCCCATTGTCACTGAAATATACTCATTCATTTGTGTAGGATGGCTCCAGAAGTTGCAGCAGTAGAGAAGAATGGTGGCTACAACCAGCTTTGTGACATCTGGGCCGTTGGCATCACATCCATAGAGCTGGCTGAGCTACAGCCTCCAATGTTCGACCTTCATCCAATGAGGTATATATAATGAGAGCTTACTATGATGATTGTGTAATGAATTTGATTATGATGGACATTCAGGTTGGCATTAGAAGAGGCTGTAGGACTCATTTTAAAAACTGTTTTTATTGGTTTCTCCTCAGGGCCTTGTTTTTGATGTCAAAGAGCAGCTTCCAGCCTCCAAAACTAAAAGACAAAAACAAATGGTGAGTGCTGCGGCATATCCCTGATTTGTACTTTGATTACGTAAAGATACTGTATCCTATTGGAATATCAATTGTGATATTTGCATTAAATCATCTTGCTCCCCAGGTCAACTGCCTTCCACAACTTTGTCAAAGTGTCTCTGACAAAGAACCCAAAGAAGAGGCCGACTGCAGCAAAACTTCTCTCAGTAAGAAATCATAGTTTTCATTGCAGTTGTCATTACTTTCATTTAATACCAATAAGAGATCTTTGCACTATATTTTTGGCTTTTTTTAGACCCGCAAGCCTCATAGATAGATAGATAGATAGATACTTTATTAATCCCGGAGGAAATTGCATAATCAAAGGTCCAAAGCCGAGGCTTGTATTTGTTATATTGTACTGTATATGCCTGAGTCATTCAGTTTTGGTTTCACATTGTGGTTTTTCAACTTCAATAAGAGCTTTCATAACATACAGTACAATAGTACCTTGAGATACGAGTTTAATTCATTCTGTGACTGAGCTCGTAAGTCAACTAACATTTCATTCATTCATTCATTCATTCATTCCTTTTTTACTGTTACAACTGTGTGTCACGGGGAGCTGGAGCCTATCCCAGCTGGCTGACGGCGTGAGGTGGGGGAAATTACGGGTGCGACGCCAGTGCACCGCAGTCAAACATCTTTAGATTTCTCTAGATATATTATGATAAAACAGTGATTTCCATGTTTTCATTGCTTAATTTTTGCAGAAATCTATGTAATATAATTCAACATTTTTTTATATTCTCAACTTCTTTATCTAAAAGCTTTGTCCTTGAGCTTTTCCTGAATTGTTTTTTGTTTTTGCTTTTTTGCTAATGGTGGGTGCATGGGAGGGGAAATTGCTATCAGGCGAAGCTGCAGCCATGAGCTGCTGCGCTCTGTCTGCAGCCGTGTTTAGACAGGTGGTACTTGTCTAAGAAGATCCACATGAATGTCGGTACCCACATAACAGCATAACATTGAAATATAAAGACTTGTTCAATGTTATCCCATTACCTGATGGTGGACTTAATGTTTTTGTTGATGGGTTATAAAATCAAAAAAATAAGTAAGTGAAACTTACCACATATGGAACCTTTTTAAAAAGGTCAGTCATGTTGGACCACTAGTGTCAGATGTTATTCTCACATTCTGCTTTATTTCTTGCAGCACGTTTACGTGGCCCAGACTGGTTTGACAAGGAGGCTCGCCGTCGACCTCCTAGATAAGATGAACAACCCAGACAACCACCAACATTACAGTGAAGTGGACGATGATGACCTTGAGGTAATTCTCTGAAAATAGTCCCAAGACTGGAGAAAATTTGTTTTTTCTTTGACAATGAAGGGAAAGGAAATTCACAGAAAGTCTGCACAGTTCACAAAGAGGCGATTAGAGATAGAAAGATTGGAAACACATTTACTTTGTGCGTCACATAAAAAGAAAATTAGCTCCATTTGTTGATGTTGAAACCAAGTTTGCTGGAAAATGACAAAAAAAAACATTTTCTTAACAAATCAAGTGAACTTTCATGCAAACATTTACAGACTATCAGCAGCGTGTGTAAATATTAGCATAGTGTGTTCAGCAATGTGGCAAATAAAGATTAAAGGTGAGCTTTGCTGAAGTTCGCAGGAAAGCTTCTCATCCCCCTCATCTTGATTTTCTTCACTAACGTAATTCCAACTGGAATACACATTAAGTCTATGTGGCAGCCAAGAGGTGGTACCAGTGCCTTTTTAAAAGACCATTGTGCTTTTCTCTCCGTCACAGCAGTAGCACTGTGTAAGCCACAATGACTAGAAGAAAAAAAACCTAGAAGTCGTGCAAACAGTCTCTGGACTGCACAATAATGTGATGATGCATGTTTAAAGGAACAGTTCAAACAACGTTGTTATCTATCGTCCTATACCCACATCTTTTTAACCTGAACTCTTCACACTTGCCTCTAAACTAAAGGCATTAGCGTGAGTCTTGTCTGAGGAAAGGTAGATGAGCATGAAAGCAGGACATGCACCACTGGATGTCAAGAATGAGAACCTGCTTCATCTGCTTACCTCAGAGTTTACCTGCTTTCTGGAAATAGTGGCTCACAGAAAGAATTTTAATGGAGTTGCAGCAAAATCTGTTTCTGTTGGCTCTGACATTTTTTGTGAGCTATGTGGAGATTACAAGTTCTCATTGTGCTTGTCTTAATGTTGCATCAACCCACATTAAGGCTTTTATTACATTTTGGGTACAGAATTTCACTTTTAGCTTAAAGGCTAGAGCAAAGAATTCACCCTAAAAAGCCTCTAAGCTCCACCTGACTTTCCATCAACATGAACTTGATCAGATAATGAATATTTATTTTTAGAGTTACTTTAAGTTGAAGTAAAGGATTTGTATCATGAGAAATTGTATCATGACAGCAATGTCATGATACAATTTCTCTACACTTCACTCACTTGTCAACCGGCACTCATATTGTCAAATCTAATTTTCTGTTTGTTAAAATCTTGCTCCGTCGCTCTTGTTTCAGCCTCTCTCTGCGGTTAGACACACCATCCGCTCCACCAACAAAGAAGCCAGCGCCGAGAGGACGCGCTCAGAGATAAACTGTAAGTGAACAAAAGTTGAAAACCCACCACCACCAAGACCGGTAGCCAACCCCCACCCTTTAGTCTGTCTTGTCATTGGTCAACATGTCCTGGATGTAAAGCTTTGTAGAGGTCTGGCAGCTTGTGTGAGGGTCGTCCCACTAATCCTGAAGCAGTGACTGGCACTCGTCCAGACCACAGCTTCCAGCAGTGTGTCTGAAAATAGCCACTGGAGATTCACAGGAGAGAAAGTGTTTGTATTAGAGTCCATGACGCTTCTCTGCGCTGTGATATTTTTGATTCAGAAGTGACTCAGATGGGGTCATAAGGGCTTTCTCTTTCGTGGAATGTTTTGTGTGTGTGTGTGTGTGTGTGTGTGTGTGTGTGTGTGTGTGTGTGTGTGTGTGTGTGTGTGTGTGTGTGTGTGTGTGTGTGTGTGTGTGTGTTGTCATCAGCTGTTTTTAGATAAAGTTATTTGTCATGTAAACCATCATTTTGGACTGACGATGGTGACAGTCCAGTTGTGAGGTGTGTATTTGTTGGTTGTGTGTCAGGTTGTGTGTCATACTTATTTGTCCCTTTATGTAGTGTTTAGTGTCTGTGGTTGTTTGTCTCAGAACCACTTCCTGTTTAGCTTCATCTATATCTATCTCAATTACGTCTCGACTTTTCCTCCTTCATGACGCAAACAATGGGACAGACGAAGAAGGGCCACGCTCAAGCCCTAGCTTCACTGAGGGAGACGGGGGGGATGCAGGTTAGTGACAGCGTAGTGGTGAGACGGTGTGTTTTGTGTTCCCCAGCTCACTCCTCAGACTTCCTGACAAATGGGATGATGTTGCTGCTGAAAACAGAATATTGCGTTTGATTTTAAAGAAATAGTTTGATATCTGTTCATCCCCTGTGCCGATGGAAAGCTGAAAAGACATTTTGGAAGATTTTTAGCAAAAGTTATGGATTAAAAAAAAACTTTACTTTCCATTGATATTTGGCATGAATAGATAAAGACCGAGTTTTAATTTCTGGGTGACCTGTTCCTTTAGATGGCACGGGCGGGGCTGGGGGAATATTGACATTGTCACGTCTTAGTTCCTGTTCGTCTCTGACTAATTGAATCCTTAGAGGGAAGTAAAGTTTTAGTCATATGACTCACCTGATTCTTCCACTTCTCACTTTCAGCGTGCTGGTGCCTGACCTCCTCACTGTTAGGTGTTTAAATCCTGCTTTGCCTCCAATGTATGACCAGAAAACAAGACCAGAAAGGGAAAAATTCTTCTGTCTGAGCTCTTGAATACAGAGCGTCTTTGTTAATGAGAAGCTGATTATGTGGCCGTATTAATGGAGGGTTGGTTCATGATTTCACAAGGAGCATTCCATACTCATACTGGACACAAAACCATCAGCCGTTTGAACGAATGTGACCTCAAACCTAAACTAAGAGGAGTCTGTTTTTGCTCATATCAATATATCTCCAAAACGAACAGCTCTGGTCAGCGTCAATAGAAATCTTTGTCTTTGGTCGTCAAATCACCATCAGACTCCAGACCAAACACTCGCATAGCAGTGGGACTAATCTATGAATGACCTCTGGGATGTCTGGCAGGCACGTAAAGATGTTTATTTGCTCTTGGTTCATTCTGACACCTGACTTGTGATCAATCTTCTGCTACTAATGCGTTAAGAATACTACTCCCATGGCTGTTGTGTGTCTTGAAGTGCTGGGCACTGATGCCCTCTAGTGGCAGATATGTGTGGAAGACGGTTAGAGGAAACTAATGTATTGGGGGGGTTGTAATTTTTTTTTTTTTTTTCATTTGCAGTTGACAAGCTGCAGTTTGAACCACCGCTCCGGAAGGAAACTGAAGCTCATTCTGAAATGGTGAAAATCATTTTAAATATAATCAGGATAGGGATTACTTTAATTTTCTCTTTACCACCAAGTGCATTTTCTAGACATCAGAAAATGCACGTTTATTAACAAAAAAATCTATTTTTGTGCTGTTGTGGCATCCTGCAGGATGTGAGTAAAGATAATGACTTCTCTTCTCCCTGGAGTCCATTCGCAGAAGGAGGAATAACAAGCAGGTAATCTATGGAAACTGTTGTTATGGGAACTGCTCTTATTTACTGCCCTTCCCCTTCCCTCTCTCACTCTGAACTTGGCTGCGTGCGTCTCTTGGGATTGTAGAGAAAGAAAACAAATATTGTGGTTAATTGCAGGATTTGCTTATTTCTTTTAGACTTAAAATATGCTGCTCTACTGGTTGTAGAAGAAGGTGAAATTGAGTTGATAGATTCTCGTTCTTTCAGGTTATGATTGTCCTTGAAGGATGATTCTGTAGAGACAGGCTGATTTCTTCTGATCGTGTCTCCGGATCTGCCTCCGCAGAGACGGATTGTTTCAAATGAGCTAACCCATGCAGCGTCTTCAGCGCCTGTGCACGTACTCATTCTCCTCGCCTGCAGTTTCAAGTGTTGCTCTGACCCACGACCTCTTCACCCATCTGCTTGCTTTTGACTGTTTTTCTCCTCCCACTTCTCTTTTGTCCCTTTTTTGGCTGTCTCTCATCTCATTCCTCCAAGGAGCCTCCTCAAAAGCGTTGAGGACGAATTGGTCCAACGGTAACACTAACATCGTGTGAACCATAGTACCTCACGCCATCCAGTCCACTCCTTGCTCGATCCCAATATGTTTCATTCCCCTCATGTTCACAAATCACCTCACAGACACCCCTCCTTGTATTCCCTCTTTGCTGTGATAATCGATCAGTTGTGTTTCCTCTGTGTATTTGAATCTCAGACAGGCAGTGTGATGAGTAAACACACAATCACAATCAGCAGCTTGTCATTTCCTTTTTTTATTTGTAAATGGGGCTTCACTGTACCACTGAAAACTTTTGACATTTAATTTTTAAAAAAAATTAATTTTATCTTTAGATTTATCTATGTAAGTGTTTTGCTCATCTTCTAACAATTATAATTTTCATAACCACTATGCAAAATGTCAGAACTTTGTCTTCAGACCTCTTTTTACTCCTTTTTTTAAACTAAACTCATAGTAAACTGTGAATGGTGACAGACTTCAGAGTTGTTTGTGTACAGCATCGTCTACTTTTGAGCAAATACCTGACTTTCCATCGCATGATGCTCACCAGGCTTCAACCAGCAGAGTGAATAAACCCCCACGAGTCACGCTGTCTCTCTGAGGAGGATTTTACACAAACATTCGCACCATTACCATCTCTCTTGAGCACTAATGACTCACATATTCCACACTGACTACAGTCTCTGTTTCCTGCAGGGGACACGTCGCCCACCTGGAAGATGCCTTTGAAGACGTGGAGCTGTGAGTGACGTCAATACACTTAGAAGCAAAACTGTTGAACTCTGTAGTGTGAGGTTTATCGGCAAAACATGCGAGCAGATGTTTGCAATTATTGTATCAGAGAAACCTAAATAGCTCAGTGCTATTTTATTTTTACATCCTGAAAAGTGACATTAAAGGGACAGTTCACCCCAGAATAACAAGTAGAATCATGGGGAGCTTCACACTGAGCTGCTCTCTACATCTTCAGACCACACACATAAAACAATGTCAACGGCATTATCCTGCACCTTCACCTCCTGTTCACACAGAAGGGAGATTTAGTGCCATAAGGACCTCCACTGAAGTTTCAGAGGCAGAATAAACAGGCACCCCGTTGTGACCTCATTGTATTCAAACAACATCTGGGTAGAATAAAGATGCCCGGCTGTGCCTAATACGAGTATCAGAATACTATATTTACAAATTTGGAAGGATAGAAATAGGTCAACATGTGTTTGTGTGTTTGTCCAGGAAGTTATTTGCAGCCTTGATGGAAATTCACACTTGTCTGACCTTCCTTTATTTAGTGGTTTTAGCAAAATAATCTGTTTTGTCAAAAGTGGGGAAACCTTTAGAACTACGTACATAAGACTTAAAAACAGATTTTTTGATCCATTTGTCCATTTAAAATTTCATCATGGACACAAACATTGCCGTAGTTTCCATCTTTTAAACCAAATTATTCATTTCAGGCCAACCCTCAAGCCAGGGCTTCCTCCTCCTCTGCCTCCAAAGGTGAGACCCAAAGTGCTTCACACAGTTTTGACTAAATTTATCTTGGAAACGTGGAAAATTCACGTTATTTGACTGAACACCACATTCCTCCCCTCTCAGCCACGAATAAACAGCCCATCAGAAGAGCTTGGCCTTAATGAAGAGCGATCCTTGACGGTCCGGAGGTTCCCCAACGCTGAGAATGGCCCGAGTCAGGTGACCCGCAGACAGAGCTCACCTGAGCAGGGCAACAAGGTGGAGCACTCAACCCCGGATTTCCTCTCTGTTAGCGTCAGCAGCCCCGGCCTTTTATCTCACGCCTCTGATCCTGGTGAGTCTCAGTCGCTTTAGGCACACAAACCCATTTATGTGTCTCTCGTTGGTGCTTTTCTAATAACTGTGTTCCATAAACTGAGTTTTTAAATTAGTATTCATTCTATTTTGCAAGCTTTCAGTAAATCTGAGTATAAAGGTGAGAAAGTTGGAGGTCAATGTGTCTTTTTTGAGGGGTTTAGTTATGTAGTTCTGACAGCAGTCACGTGTTTTATTCATGACAGATAATGACTCTGACAGCAGTGTGAATGGAGGCAGTCCCAAGTCACCACCCAACCGGCACCGGAAGGAGAAGAAGGAATTCCCTGTGAGTCTGAAGATATTCTTCTTCTTCATCTCTTGCATTGTTTTTAAATCATGACGAGCATCCTCTTCAGATTTTGTTTCATTGAGTTTCAGGTTCATTGAAATTGAACAGATTTGTTGCTGCTTTGTCTGCATGATCTGAATTCCATGTGTTTTTCAGAAACCAGCAATCAACGGTCTGCCTCCCACTCCTAAAGTACTGGTGAGTCTATCTCCTCATCATTCCCTGTCGGCCTGTTCCATAGACCGCTATTAAACTGTTTGCTTCTGCTGCTGCAATACATTCTGTAGATCTTTGGGGTCCTTGGAGGTTGGATGACATTTCTGCGCTCCATAGAGGCCTCCTGTTCTGAGCCTCTCCTGCTTTTCATTTCAGATGGGAGCCTGTTTCTCCAAAGTGTTTGATGGCTGTCCACTGAAGATCAATTGTGCCACGTCATGGATTCATCCAGACACTAAAGGTGAGACTTTCTACAGTAAATACTTAGAATGAATGTATATTTATCTAAGCTAAGGCTTTATTTGATGTAATCTTTTTTTTTTTTAGATCAGTATCTAATCTTTGGGACGGAGGATGGCATCTATACACTGAATCTTAATGAACTGCATGAAGCTACAATGGAGCAGGTAAAAGTAACTTGTATTAGTTTTGTATTAGTATTATCCCATCAAACTCACAAACAGCTGTTACTGTGGCCCAAGCACTAACTCAGAAGACACCACCATCAACTTTCACAAGCTGTTATTCTCAACCTACTAAGCTACTCAATACCATAGAATTAAGGATAAAAGGCACAAGCAATGATGCAGTAAAAAGGCCAAGTTGGAATTTGATGTTGTCATGATGTATTTTTTGTGGTAGTTACTTAAAAGGCAGCGAGTAGCAGATTGCAGCTGAGTCAAAGTAGACAAAAATGAACTGGAAACGTTTTAATTGTGGAGACAATATGGCATAGGCTGTCTCTGGCAGGCCGTAGTTTAACTGTAACTACATACGCTATGATCAAACACCTACACTGGATATCTTGACGTTGATTCACCCCCTCCTTTGAGAGCCAATCAACTTAATGGTGATTGTTCATGTTTGTTAAATTCTTTAATTCAGCTGTTCCCGAGGAAATGCACGTGGCTGTACGTCATCAACAACAACCTGATGTCTTTATCTGGTGAGTCACAGACTAAACGCTGCCCGATGCTCCACTGGCCACTGTCATAACCTGCTCCTTCCTTCTGTCCAGCTGACAGTCGGTCCATATCTGCAGTCCTGAAATAATTGTTTCTCCACCACTCAGATATACTGATCTTGGTTATAACAGGTTCTTGCTGACCAGCTTTTAAGTTTCACATACTAGAACAGTTGCAGTTTGTTTTTTTAATTAGAAATGCAAACTAAAAACTCTTTGTTTGTCAAGATTTCAAAGCTTTTCTACAGTTTAATTGTTGAGGAATGGGTTATGAATTATGAGGTTAACTTTCGGTTTTACCTTCAGCAATTTTCCCCTTTCGGTTTACTTAACCTCTTGTCTCTTTTTCTCTTCCCTTGGACATTGTCCATCCTCCTCTCGCCTGACTTGATATGATATTCTACTAACTGGCCTCATCAGAAGGTAATCATGCCTCACATCATCATTGCCATTCTGTTGTACATCCCTGCTCACATCTAACCATTCTACCTCCATCGTAGAATTTATTAAAGAATATTCCAAGTGGTGTAAAGTTTTCTCTTTTCTGTCATATTTGATAACCACATCTGCGATGGTTTTGATTATGACTACGCTGTTTAATGCTTTATGACAAACTATTTTCCTGTAGGGAAAACCTTCCAGCTGTACTCCCACAATCTCATTGGGTTGTTCGAGCAGCTACGGAAACCCGGCCTGGCAGCTCAGTTTCAGACTCACCGTTTCCCAGACAGAATTTTACCCAGGTGAGACGTACAAGCTGGGCTGGGAATCCAAGCATGCTTATCAATAACACTCCTGTCACGTCAGTAATAAGGTCACGAGTCACGCTGTGCAGACTTTTTGTTCTTTACTGTCTACCACCTTGACAAACTATTGGTCTGGCTGACTTCCCTGATTCCCAGCGTCATCTGGTCTTTTTTGGACTGCCATCAAAACAACTTCACTGTTTTCTCTCCTCAGGAGGTTTGCCTTGACAACTAAGATCCCCGACACAAAGGGTTGTCACAAGTGCTGCATTGGTGAGAGGCCTCCTTTATTTACTCACCCCACCATCATATTTAAACTGTGTCAATACACAAGAACAGCTCTGTGCCAGGAAGGTGTGCCTTTACAAGATATAGCAGTGCTCCACAGATGATGGATGGTTCTATTTGTAAAGAATTATTCATCCCAGGATTAAACTGTAGCACATTTATCACTTTCAAATGAAGAGGGCTGACAATCTAGGCAAAGAAAGATTTATACCAGAACAGCTCTGTACAAAGTTTGGTGGAAATCTGTTCAATAGTTTTTAAGGAAAATGTTGTAAAAGCAGTTTTTATACAATCCTGTTAAACAAAACCCAACAAATAGACATGGGTGAAAACGTGACCTCTTTTATGGATTCAATAAAACACAAAATGTCTCTGTTGAACCAAACAAACCAGTAAAGTCACAGTTAAACAGCAACGATGCAAAAACAGACAAACTGCTCTCAGTTTAAATATGTATTAAATCAAGTCAACAGAACAGTTTTTATATGTGTGGAATAATTTTGCAGAAAGTCATGTTTGCTGCAGTGAGGCTGATTTTAAAAGATACAAAAACAAACTTCTTATGTCTCTCCTCCTTTCATCAAACAACTCTGCTGGCTGTGAGAGGCTCTTTGTTCGAACAGCACCTGAATGCATCCTTAAACCAGATTAAACTGCCCCCAATCAGACTCTATTTTCTTTTGGATTAGGAAGCACCAAAGTTGTAGCGTGATGTGTTTGAGTAGAATGACTTCACTGTGATGTGACTCTTGCTTGATGCAAGAGTTTCATATCACACAGCTCTGTTTGGAAAATAATTCTTTGATTCTTCATGACATACTGTGAATTTGTTGAGCACAGGTTTTTAAACAATACGTGGGTTTTGACAGTCTTTTCTCTTTCACAGTGAGAAATCCATACACAGGCCATAAGTATTTGTGTGGAGCACTGCAGTCTGGGATTGTCCTGCTGCAGTGGTACGAGCCCATGCAGAGGTTCATGCTCATCAAGGTCAGTTAGCTTTTGCTTATCACATTTCGAACATTAAAGTTCCTCAATACATCTTCACAGTGAGACATTATTTACACTTCATTTCCATGTACCCTTGGAAACCATGTGCAGCCCATAATAAGATAACATAATAATATAACTGTCCAAAGACATCACTGCCAGATTGACCACATCACACAAGCTGTTAACTCTTCCTCTGTTCATACCTTTTATTAAATTCCTTCTTCAATGCATTCATTTTAGTCTTTTTGATAAAACTAGACGTCCGCTGGTTTCACAGATGTGAGGATGCTATTTGAGGTTCCTAGCAGAGGACAACAATGTATCTCGTCAAAGTAAAGCTACATCGTACCGAATTTTGTCAACACCCTCCTCTCCATCTCTCTCCCTGCTGCAGCACTTTGACTTCCCACTCCCCAGCCCACTGAAGGTGTTTGAGATGTTGGTGGTCCCGGAGCAGGAGTATCCTCTGGTGTGCGTGGCCATCAGTCAGGGCTCTGACCCAAGTCAAGTGGTCCGCTTTGAGACCATCAACCTCAACTCCAGCTCGTCCTGGTTCACAGAGATAGGAACAAGTAAGTCAGACACACGTTCAGATGTAGAGACCTGCATCGTGAATGAGCAGACATGCACTGGACACAGTAGGTTTGTGTTGTTTTAGGTCATCAGCAAGTCGACGCAATCCACGTCACGCAGCTGGAGAGAGACACAGTGTTGGTGTGTTTGGACCGTAAGTTAAATCTTTGTTCTACATAATCTGTTCAGTCCAGATGTGTGTGTTTGATGTCTCTAAAGTCATGTGGTCCTTTTTTTTCCTCCCAGAAAATTTGAAGATTGTTAATCTTCAGGGCAGACTGAAGTCCAACAAGAAGCTGGCGTCAGAGCTCAGTTTTGACTTCTGCATCGGTTCTGTCGGTAAGCTTTCAGAAAGACACTGAACTGGATAGAAATGGAACCAATTTTAATCCTAACTAAATTTTACATCTTGACTAAAATTATTGAATATTAAATATTTAAATTATTTTAAAGAATTATTTCCCTGAAAGGGAAGTATTAAGAAAAGAACATGGTCATAAAAACTGGTTGTGTTTTCAGCAAAGTTTTTACCTTCTTATCCTTCTGCTCTGACAGTATGCCTTCAGGACAGCGTCCTGGCTTTTTGGAAACATGGCATGCAGGGGAAAAGCTTCAAGTCTAATGAGGTAAAATTCCCCTGAAGAAGAAGAAACATCATTAATCCCCTTGGAGAAATTATTTTTTCCACTCATTAGTCTGTTTCACACAAATATAGAGTATATGTATGAGCAAAACTGCTGGGTTGTACCTGTACAAAGCTGATTCAGTTGAGCTAATTGGATCACTAGATTTTTATCTTGTCAATTTTTGTTAGTTATAGTGACAAAGAGCCAAAATAGTGCCTTAGTGCTTTGTTTTGATGCTGCACTTCTTCACCTTTCTGTTGTCATTTATTCTTTCTTCAGAGTGAAATAATTGTGAAATATTTTATAGGTTTTACACCTCAATCCGTATTGGTATCAAAATATCAGCTGGTTCCATCATGAGCCCCCAGTGGCTGCGGTGTTGAAACGTAGAATGCACTTTTAGTCACGTTCTCAGTCCTCTGAATAGCTCCTGTCAACAGAGATGCTGAGCGTTTAAACAGTGTATGTGTCAACATGCCGAAGGTGATCCCTAGATTAGACCTCAGGTGAAGCCAGACAAGTAATGAATTTGTCCCCCTTTCACTCCGCGAGAACCTGATCACAAGTCACGCTCAGCGGCGGAATAAAAGTCGAAGAGATCGTAGAGAGGTGAAGCATTCCGCTTTTATAAAAGGCGATACGTGATCGCCGCTGCCCTTTTGGAAGCTGTCAGACGTGGTCCCGTGGCGCTCAGATGAGACAAGGTCCGTTTTCAGAGGCGGTGACCACCCGGCTTGACAGTCCTCCCATTGCAAGGATTTTTAAAATGTCAGCGGCCATGCAAAATTCATTCACGATCATAAACAGGACCGTCACACAACAGGGAGCAGCGCTAAATAATTCAGCGTTGGTCTCGTTATGATTCCTCAGTCAAAGGGAGGTGGGCCTATTGATCCATGCTTGCCTCGGTGGGTGCTTCTCTGAACACCCGAGACCTTGTTCCCATTCAACCAGATCCCTCCCCGGGCCAAGGACTTACACCCAACAGGTGTCACACGGCAACCGTCTCCCATCTGTCGGTTCTCAGGACATGTCAACATGAGAAAGAATGTTTTGAAGGGGCACTTGTCTTTTACACAGCAAAGTGTCATTCTAGGTCACGTGAGTCCATAGAGACACACAGCTCGAGCTCTGTTCTGTTTAAAGACAGATTGTTTAACACACGCTGACTGATCCAGCAGTCAACAGTCACCCACGATGAGAACTGACCCCTAAACAACAGCTAAAACAATATCAGTCAATAAAACCACAAGTTCAGCCTTAGAGAAATCGCAAAAGCTGCTGAGAGATCATGGACATTAGTGGAAAACAGTAGAGGGCAGTAATGTGTCATTGTGACATTTAGTCTGCATCTATCGGCAGAAGAAGAAAGACAGCCATTGCTGGTAAACCCAGACATATTTCCTTTTAACTGACACATGTTTAACATGCTGTGTTTTACCTATGTCAGATTTGTTAATTTTTGTGATGATTCATGTTTTTCTGGCTTTACAGAAACATCAGCATCACTGCTGTCAGATATTGGTAGACCACAGTCATCTGTTAAAATCAGTTTTTCTGTTGTTTTTTTTCTTTCCCAGGTGACACAGGAGATTTGCGATCCAAGCCGAGTGTTCCGTCTGCTTGGATCTGACAGGTAGGCACAGAGGCGTTTGCATTTCATCAGCATTAGTTCTGACTTTTTTTTTTTTTTTTAATTGCTGCTCTTCCTCAGCCGTTATCGCCTGGAAACAAGCCCCTCACCTGCTGTGTTGTGAGTCCACAGCCCTCATCTGTTTCTACCTGACCAAGAAATCTAGTCCGCAGTCCCCATCAGATTTTATTAAACCCAACTGTCCCTGAATGCATCAGACACTGGAAAGGAAGCACTGCTTGATCAGAGCAGCGCTATGTTGTAAAGTTTTATGTCATACAGTATGATGTGTCTGTGATTCTACGTCTTCTGCTGAAGATGGACTACTGCCCCTGCTGGTCTGGAGAGTAATTGCCTCAGGCCATCTGTCATACTAAAGGGCGTGTCCAGATCAAACTGTTTTGGTTGCACTTTGTTACCACTACCTCTGATATTTCATTTTTGTTAATTGAAGCATTTAGTTACAAAGAAGTATCAAATTATGAGGCAAAGAAAAACATTAAATAAACTGTAAACACAACAAATACATTAAATGTCTTAGCTGTGCCCTGATATCATGACACACGTCCCATCTTTGACTCCTCATGTAGACCCATGGCTTTAGAGCCCACACACACACACACACACCCACACCCTATGTTTTATTCACTGCCAGCTGGGCACTGCCAGGCTGGTTTGAGTGTCTCTCCACGCCTCTGTAATTCCATCTGGTGGACTGTAGCGTCCTTGCTCAGCTGTCACTGCCATGAGACGGGTGGCATCTGAAGATGCACTCGTCTTAATGTGACGGTGACTGGTTACTAATCTCTGAGTCTGCTGCCAGGCAGTTTGGGGAGAACTATTCCTTCAAATAATGGAAATACTCATGAACTAATCAATTTTAGAAGTAATGATGGTCAGATCTAGAGTTGCCACGTGGACATTAAAGTGCAAAGACCACAGTTGTTCAGCGCTGCCGCTTCGCATTCTGACTGTTGTGTCTGTTGATTTTCAGGGTGGTGGTTTTGGAGAGCAGACCCACAGACAACCCAACGGCCTTGAGCAACCTCTACATTTTAGCAGGTCACGAAAACAGTTACTGAGCCCCTCGCCGACTTCAGACTCTCCACAGAGAAATAGAAATGACTCCTCAGTTTTTTGGAGAGAAAAAAAAAAGAGTTGGTCTTTTGTTACTGATGCCAGGAAGGACATATGAGTGAAAAGGCGCCTTCAGTCTGGACGAATCAGTAGCCTTACGCCAGCAACACTGTGGCAAGGAAACTTCTGAGCCGAAGGTGGAGAAACAATAAAATCTCAAATGTTACTTAACTTTTTTCTCATTTTTCTGTACTATGGGCTGAGTTACAAACAAGTTATCTAGAGGTATTATTTACAAAAGTGCCATTAAATTTCACAAAAAATATTTGTGATTGTATTAGCAAACATTGGGAGATTTATTGTGTCTAATACTCATAATCAATGCCGGCAGCGAACGGTTTTAAGCTGAGGGAAGGTTTTACATGACTAATAGATCCGTTTAAACTGAAACCCACGAACCTTGTGGGTTATTTAAGCAATATTTATTAACCTCATGTTAAATAGCAGGGTATGTTTGATTAACACACCTTGCTAGCAGACAGTGACAAAGCTGTCATATGAGGATTAACTACCTGAGCAGCTTTGGGTTACTTTCACCGCTGTGTAATATAGTTGCAACTCTCCTGTTCTGCTGCATTTCTAGAAATTGGATGTAATGTACATTTGTTTCTTTACCCTCTAATTTTATAGCCTTTTTACTTCTCATTATTTGCACCATGTAAGCACTTTTGTACATTGTTTTTATTTAAAATAAAATGACAAAATGAGGGACAATGCTCGGTTTGGTTAACATCTTTGCATTCCCTTTGCAAAATGTTTAATGTATGCTGTTTTTGTAATAAAAAAAATGTTAACAAGATGCAGTGTGTTTTCATGGTGATGTTGGACTGATGGAACAGATTGGGAGAAGACCAGTGAGAATTACTTTTCCGTATTTCCCTCCTCAGTCTGTCGCCCCTCTTGCCAGCCTGCTCTAATTGGTCTCAGTGCAACATGACAGCATGTCAGGCTCGCTATAATGGAATTATGATCGCGACAATATTTCCATGTTGAAATATTAAGAGGAAGTTGAGTGCAGCACAAATTCATCTATTGATTTCAGAGTCGTGAGGGGCTTTTCCTCAACATTCAATGGTTTATTTCTTTATTTTCATCACATCACTGACATGCTATCAGGTGTGAAATCTACTAACAAGATTCTGCTCCTTTTCTCAGAGGTAGTGAAGGTGGAGTCAGCTGTTCCTATGGGAACTGGGGGATAGGGGTGAAGGAGAAGGTGTCAAGTTGTGTTAAGTGAGAGTGGTTGGTCAGGCTGGAAGCCTCCTTCATAACAAAACTCAGTTTATTCAATGAGTCGCTGAAAGTAAAAATGATCAACTTTGTGTTGCGTTTTTCATACAAAATATTCTGTTCAATGTCCTTCACACAAATAGATTACATGCACACGGACAAAAAAAATTAATGGAATAAAGAATGAATTTAATGTCACTGTCGAAAAACAAAACACTATACAGTATCAATTGTTTTTTCTGTGTTACTACTTAATCATTTTAGTTCCTTTGTGGAAAGTTCTTTTGTTTCGTTGCTTGACTGATAGTTCAGGTATAGAACCAATATACAGCAGCTATATTCACATATAATGATACTGTAAAGTAGTTAGATGTATTCTCAATGACTCATGATCATGAGAAAATTGGTGAAGAGAAATATTAAAGATAAAACAAACATGAACTAGATTACAATAATGTGTTAATGAGTCATACTTTGATAAAGTCAAAATTATATAAATTATAAGAAAGAAGGATTTTATTTAGCAAATCACATGTCTGTCATGAAAATGTGTCAAAAATTAAGTCAAAGTTGAAGGTTTTCAAGCATAGTATTTAAAATTTCGGGGTAAAACAAATAGTCTTAGATTATACATTCTGATGGATTAATTCATTCTACTGAAATTATAGTTTTCACATTTTTGGCTGTAAATTTTCCGCTG
Organism: Antennarius striatus; assembly: GCF_040054535.1. NCBI lineage: Eukaryota > Metazoa > Chordata > Actinopteri > Lophiiformes > Antennariidae > Antennarius > Antennarius striatus. The sequence goes on from NC_090792.1 coordinate 16,076,188, forward strand.
CCATAGAAAGTTATTGGATACAACGGAAGTGACGTACGTAAATGTGTATCTTATTTTGAAAACCGGATGTCTCAGTCAGACTTGGACCCTTTAAATATGACTCCTGTCGTCTCTGCTCAGTCAGTTGCGCTCCAAAGGTCCACCTCCCGTTCTCTGACGGATATCTGGAAACATTTTCAACTCAAGTAAGTTTATAAATTTAAATTCCGAAACTGTTTTTACAGAAAAACGTTGCTAGAAATATTAAAATGTCCTGCATTTTTTTTTGTTTCATCTGGATAACATCCGAGCTTTCTTTGTTTTCTTCATCAATTATAAGAACGTTGCCTTCAGGATGTTTCCATTATCCATTCTATTGATAGTCTGTAGAGAAGAGTGTGATTTTATTTTTCTCAATGGTCTCATGAACAAAAATGACTTCATTTACTTTGCATTGCAAATGTTTTTGTCACACGATCTACTTGCTCAGAGACAGGTGTAATGCATCCTGTTGTCTAAACAATAAAAATTGTGATTTGGGGGGAGTTTAAGAGGTTATGTTAACATTTTGATCTCCAATCTGACTTTATTTAAGTGGTTTAGTAGATAATTTTGTGCCATCAGCTTTTTGTGAAGCAGAAGTAAATCATTTCTCTTCTAAAATAAAATAAACAAATAGAGATCCAATTTATGCTTTTAACAAGTCAACAAGTCAAGTAGGCATCAGGTGTTTTTATGCACCCTGCTGTGAACCCCCTCCAGTGTCCCTAACCCCCCCCTCCTGTGGTTGACTCCAGAGGCCATCCTCCCTCCCCCTTAGATCCTCCCGGAATTGTTTGCACCGCTGGATGTCTGCTGATCCAGCCTAAGGATGGAGAAGTATGAGAAGATAGGAAAGATTGGAGAGGGTTCCTATGGTGTTGTCTTCAAGTGCAGGAACAAAGACACGGGCCAGATCGTCGCCATCAAGAAGTTCGTAGAGTCAGAGGACGATCCCATCATCAGAAAGATTGCACTGAGGGAAATCAGGATGCTGAAGGTATGTCAGAACCCTTCAGCTTCACATTCACACTCCTGACACAAAGTCCTTCATTAATGCAGCTGCAGACAGTTGAGGCATACATATAATATCATCAATAAAAAAAGAGAATGTATGCTGGAATTATAGTCTAAAACATTGTTATTTATTGACTCATAATTCTGAGAAATTCGATAAAATTTCAAAAACTGCACATCAATTTAATCTAATTTGTATCAGGAGATGTATAAATGATGAGTAAATAAAATATTTTAATTATCTGATCAACATTATTATTCAGTAGATAAATAAATTATCTGAATTTGTGATGTTCATGTCTTGGATAAGAGGGGCTAAATTAAAATCATGAGATAAAATACATAGTAATTGATCAGTTGTCAATATAGATTTTTAAGTTGTTATTCTGACTTTATATACTAGCTTATGCCTTTTTGTCTTCACTTCACCTCCTCATCATTTAACTAGTCATAATCTTTATGTACTAATTTAGATATTCTATAGTTTTCTATTGTTTGATTGGTTCCTGACCTAATAAATCACCTGATTCTTTAAATTTTGTTTTTATTTTATTTGCTGTTCCAAGATGACAACAGTAGAGAAAAAAACAACCTATATTCTACATAGGAAATGCTATGTAATAGCACACAAATACAATCCTGTTTTAGTGTCATTAAATAGAGAAATTTGCCGTACAGACAACCAGCAGCCATTTCTGCACCAAGGAGTTCTAAATAAAAGGAGCAGCGTTTAGAGGAGGTTCAGAAAATTGAAGCTGAATGAGGGAGAAAATGAATGAATTATGAAATATCTTAGTTAAAATGTGAAATTTAATTTAACTGCAGGAAAAGTTCTGGGTTTACACAGTTTTAAACTGCAGCTAAAAGTTCTGTCTGTGATAAAAAGCCAAATTTGGGCTGAGGAAGAAACAATGTGTTGAGTTTTCAGTAAAACACCAAACATAGTCTTATTAATTAAGAGAAAATAAGAGAAAATAATTATATTTTTAGCTAAAAATTAAAACTTGTTTGATTTTCTGTTTTTCAATCGCGTTTTTACTTTTTGTTTCTTTTCCTGATTTGGACATTTTTTTACCTCCTACATTTCTTTTTATCAGACACCGATCTAAAAGAACCTTCTGCGTTATATTTATCAAAAGTGCAGCGGATCAGTTGTTGGTGGTTTAATTAGTCATGCAGTTGGTGGGAGGGATGGTGGCCTGCTGGACACCACAAGCTCATAAATAGGACAGGATGGGGACAGGTTGCCATGGGTAACAGCATGTTTATTTGTTACCAGCTGTTAACAGCTGAGACGCCAGATGCTCCAGTTCTGCATGTGTTTGGATGTCACAGCATTTCTCTGACCAGCTTATTTCCATCTTCTTCTTTTTTGCAGCAACTGAAACACGCCAACCTGGTCAACCTGATCGAAGTGTTTCGGCGCAAAAGGAAGCTCCACCTCGTGTTTGAGTACTGCGACCACACGGTCCTCAACGAGCTGGACCGCCATCCTAGAGGGTGGGTGTGTGTTTCAACAGGCACCGTTGTAGACGTGCTCAGTAAATTTAAAGTACTTTAAATTTCAATTTAAAGTACAGTACTTCATGTTGTCACATTCCCTTCTGCATGTAACCAAAAAGTAGGTCAAATGGAGAAGGGATCATCTGAACAAATTTGGCCAAAACTAAGCTCCGCCCACTGTCTGGACTGTTTCCTGAGCCTGTGTTTTGCATTGCATTCTGGTTGTTGTAGGTTTCTTACCTGTTGAGCAAAATAGAATATTATATCATAGCTATTGTAGTTTTTATTACCAAATATTTCTTTTAGATTTGAACAGCTAGCTGCCACTGTTAGCCAACAATTGACACAGTGAACGTTTTTGGACCCTTTATTGTTCCACGTTGTCCGACCTTCCCACCAAGTTAACTAGAAACCCGTCCAGGTGGTTTGACAAAATCTTTCTTACAAACAACCAACAGGTTCTGCTTGATTCATATCATAAATATTTTACTTTAAGAAACACAAACCTCACAAGGATTTAAGAATAAAATGGAAGTCTAATTTAAATCTGTGTTGTTAATGGAATAAAAATAATCTTGATGTAATTAACGGTTTGTATGAAAGGAGCTCACAACTCTGTCTGACATCCGCTGAGATCACAAGAACATAAATCTGAGTGAGCGCTTCTCGCTGTGTGCTTTCTATTACCTCTACATTACATGTATACCACACTGTAACCCCCCCCCCCTGCTTTGTGCGGGTCAGATGGGCACAACGCTCATCTCCTGGGAAGCTGCCCTGCACACTGTGGAATGTTTACAGCGATCGTCTCCCAGAATTCTTTGCAGGCGAGGAACCATCAGGGCTCCTACAGCTCAGTCACATTTTACAGGGAGTGTTTTGGCTGTCTGGTCCTGGCCTGTAGCCTCCTGGGTTCAAAAGAAGGGAAAACAAAGTGGGTAGAAGGGGCGGGGAGAGCCATCAATTGTCGCTGACAAGGCTCAATTTAGCCATTTCCCTGGCAACACTGATAGATGACAGTCCCTGAACTAACAAGGGCCTCAGTGTTGGACATCAGGAAACGACAGGGCAGCTCGCTGTCCTCCACAGCTGACCGAGAAACAGAGCTGGACCCCAGTGGAGGAAGACATGTTTGTGTTCCAATCCATCTTGTAGGTCCGTGCTCCTTTTTATTGGATTTATTTAATCCTGACATTCCCTCAAGATGAATTATGATAACACTGGTTGAAATAATCCCATTGATTAAAGATATAAATGCTTTTTTTGGATCTTTAAACCTAATTTTCATTCTCACACCTCTGGAACAGATGTTGTCATGGTGACATCTGAACACAAGATGTTCAAATTGATCAAATAATAACTTGATTTCCTTCCTGTCGTCCAGGGTTCCAGACCACCTTGTTAAAAGCATCACCTGGCAGACACTTCAGGCTGTCAACTTCTGTCACAAACAAAACGTAAGCACCGTTAATTTCTTCTTTCACGTCTCCTCGTTTCTCATCCATCAGACATTTTCCTCCAGCTTGTCTTTACATTCCTCACGTCTCCTCCCTCCTACAATTCCCACCACGCCATACGCTTTATGACTCTTTTTTTTTTCTTCTTCTTTTTTTAACAAGAATTCTTTCCCCATGACTGGATAGCAGTTAATGTATCACCTAGACACAACGAATGCTACAATGCCCCCGTTTAACAGGATGGCATGAAGTCCCTGAAAGCACCGTCGCCTCTTTCTCACTGCGTCCTTTCATGGTCGACGTTTCTCAACCACCAGCACGTGATTGATTCTGTCCCCGCAGTGCATCCACCGAGACGTCAAGCCGGAAAATATCCTCATCACCAAACACCATGTCATCAAGCTCTGTGACTTTGGCTTTGCCAGGATTCTCAGTAAGTCATATCGCCATCTGGTGGTAATTTAATGTTCCACTGAATGTTTTGGGTTGGGTATTGGTTCATTCAAAAGCAGAACTTCGTCGTTTGATTAAAGTCTTCACCCATAAAATCAGAACAAAAATTTTTGTCTAGTCAGAAATGTTTTTAAAAGTTCCCACATGAAAATTAAATGTAAATATTTTTCCTAAAATATTTCGGTGACAGTGAAACTCATCAAATAAAAGTACACTAGTCTTACAGTATCTGATATTGATGTACTTAAAAATCAAAGTAAATTATACATTCATTTACCTGAATGTCACTTCTATGTACTGACCGTAGATTATTGTTGATTATTGATATTCAGCATCATTAGTTTGTTTTTTGGGGGGTTTTTTTTACAGATAATTTAAATTAATCCAAACTTGCTTTCCTGGTCTGGAGCATTGGGTCAAATTGTTCTTCAAACATTTACTAGTCTTCGTTCTTGTGTATTCTGTGCCTCCAGCTGGTCCATGTGACTACTACACTGACTACGTTGCAACTCGTTGGTACCGGGCCCCTGAGCTGCTGGTGGGCGACACGCAGTATGGCCCCCCAGTGGATGTGTGGGCGATCGGCTGCGTGTTCGCTGAGCTGCTGTCAGGGATCCCTCTGTGGCCCGGGAAGTCTGACATGGACCAGCTGTACCTGATCAGAAAGGCCCTCGGTGTGTGTGTGTTTGTGTGTGTGTGTGTGTGTGTGTGTGTGTGTGTGTGTGTGTGTGTGTAACCTGTGGATGAATACTAACCAGCTTTAAATTGACTCACGTGAGTCTCGTCTCGCTGCAGGAGATCTGATCCCGCGGCACCAGCAGGTCTTCAGCAACAACCAGTTCTTCTGTGGAGTTTCCATCCCAGAGCCATCAGAGATGGTGAGGGATGAAAAATAAGAAGACAATGAGATGTGTGACTAATTGTTTTCTTGCTTTCCTCAATCTATTTTTTCCCTGTAAACCAAAAAAAGTTTGAGCTGATCAGACCGGATACAGAGAGACGGGCGCTGACACTGATTCTAGAGCAGCAGAAGAACTGCTAACTAGCACCAGCGGTTAAGGACACGTTGAGAAGCTATGGCCAGAAACCCTCACAGATGGCAGATGACATGTCAGGGCCTTTATTCAGGCCAAAAACGACGGTTTCATAGTTTTTTTTCTTCCAACAGGAACCTTTGGAGAAGAAATATCCTAATCTTTCACCTCAAGCTGTGAGTCTCATGAAGGTAATGATGCCATCTTTAGATCAGTCTAAATACACAAACAAGTTTTTATTTTAATTCAATTCAATTTTTTTTTCTGTGAGAGATTAACATTTGAGATAACAGTAACTCAGACACTGTGTGTCCGTCGTGGGTTTCCGTGGTGCAGGGTTGTCTGAGGATGGACCCGTCTGAGCGACTGACCTGCGAGCAGCTCCTACAACATCCCTACTTTGACAGCCTGCGCAGGAGGAGCGAGAGCTCCTCTCGAGAGCAGGAGCACCTCAGCAACAAGAGGACACGTTTACCTCGTAAACACCTGCCTCCTGGGGTAAGCAGTCCTCTTTTCACAGAATCAAGGAGAGGATTAAAGGCTTAATGACATTAAACATGATCAGCTCTACAAGTCTGGAGCAGAGATATTTTTTATTGAGAGAAATCAGGAGATAAACAATAGATTTATTTATTAGCTGATACACAACCTCCAAAATTAAAGGAACATTTGATCACCTCCAGGTTGAGGATTCTTGTCTCTTACACTGTTTTTCCTCCTCTTGGTAGTATTTGCCACAGCTGACCAGCAGCAGCATCTTTCCAGCTGTGGACAGTAAGAGGTACTACAATAACCTGCGTAAATTCAACTACCACCTCCCAAACATCTAGACCTGCTGCTGCTGAGCTGGACGAGGCGTCGCTGACCAGCAGCGTTTTCTGAAAAATACTCAGGCAGTGAAGCAGATTTTTTTTTTTCAAGAGGATTCAACCATTTTGAATATTTTTTTTTATTTTGTGGGGCAGGTCGGTGTCTCTTACTGATGTCAGTCTATGCACTAAATCCCATCATGTGGACTTAAATATGTTGTTGCCCATATTTCCAGCTGATTTTTTTCATCTAGGAGTGTAAAGACAAGGAGCAACGTGCCGCTCCGCTCGTAGCTGCCGGGTAGAAAAGCTACGGCGTCCTGCTGTGCCTGGTTTGCCAAATGTACTGTAGTTTTATATAACGCTGGTTTTTAACTGTTGACTTCTTGTTGTTTCAAATAAGTAATAGTGGAGAATCAAGATTTTTGTTAGCTATGATGACTCATGAGCATTTCTGGAAATATTTATTGATGTCAGGAGTGAACACATTCTCATATTTATAGAATACAGCAGTAATAGTAACACGTTGTAATCATTATGTCTTGGACTTTGGTGCTAAGGACGTTCACAGCCATCTGTCTGTCCTCAAACATAAATGCCAAATTAATCTGAAGAGAAATGATCATATTCACAAATTATTTTCCCTGTGTACCTTTTTAATACCTTGAGAATGTAATTAAGAATATTTTATCAAGGTGTCAACAGGATAAAGTGCTTTAATGTTTCTTTTTAACTGGAAACATGTAGTTCGAACTGGATATTTTCCCATGGTGTCGTTCTCTCACTTTATTTTACAAAGACTTAATAATTCACATGAAAATAGCCCTGAAGGATAATGGTTAAAACTCTTGATGCTTTGGACTCCTTTGAGGTTTTACTTTGAAAAGTGTCTATTTTTTACAAAGAGGAAGTAGTTTGTTGGTCAGAGCGAACCCAGTGAGATGTCCAGACGTGGAAGTGCTGTCTGCAGTCGTTCAATTGTCTTCAGTTTGTCACTGATTCCAGGAAGATCACTGAGAAACAGATACTCCAGATTCCTGTGTGCAATCATTACAAGATATCAGATTAATTTATGAAAAACGTTTGTAAAAAAATAAATTGAATGATATCATTTAATCACTTTTTTTTGCAAGAAAATAAAGTTGTAGAAATCAAACTGACTTGAGCTTGTGCAGAGCGATGATGCCTTTATCGGTCACGTTTCCACATGAAACCACCTCCATCATGTACAAACTCTCCTGCAGATTTTCTATGGAGCTCAATCTCTCCAGGCAGGCGTCTTCGATATATGTGCACTTGTTGAATTTGATTTCCTCCAAATATTTCAAACCATCTGTGGGGGGGGGGGAACAAAACTCAGCAAACTGTCCATGGATCACATTTACAAAGATGGACTTTACACTAAAAAAAAAAACAACTCAGTTTGGAGTGTCACTGCCAACAAGGTCAGAGACAGCGCTCTCTGTGTGCCTGCTCAGCGTAAAGGATCCAACTCGCTTGCGTCACTTTTTTGGATAATCAGCCTGGGAGCGATGCACTTTCACCATCCCTTGTTCTGAGGGGAATCACTTTCAGGTCAGCGATCGAGGTCAAGCTCATGTTAACAAGCTAATGCAAAATTTACACGTTCTGAACACGCCTTTAATCTTTGATCCCATCCTGCTCTTTAATCTGTTAATCCAGTATGTGAATTATTGAATGGACTGCCATTACATTTTGTTGTGACTTTAGATCAAGTGTCAGCAACACTTTGTACCACAAAATTATATTATTTCCATAATACTGTTCATTTCTAAACAACTTTTAAGATTTAAGAAGTTCCTTTTGTTAAATAAAAAATAGGTGTTTCATTCATAAACAGGTAGCAGTAACAATCTACAAGTCAAAGTTCAATACTTACCCCCCCACCCCACCACCACCCATAGATGGTGAGGGGTTAAGTTTATTCATCTAAAAACATTTCTGGAGCTTCTTCAGTTGTGTTGAAGAATGATGCAACACCATTTGGGTCTAAAGCTAAACCTCAAACTTTTTTTCTCCTACCAATAGAATGAACCTAAACTAATATTTCACTTAATTTCTCCATTAAAATAATGTGTTTTTCTGGCACGTGTTTGAGAGCTTTGACCTCTCTGGGTCAGTTACGTGGTTTCACTCATATTAAGTGGAAGGAAAAGAAAAAAAAGAGTGGAACAATCCAAAAGAAGGACAACCTAATACTCTCTGCACTGTAACACTGACCCAGGTGGTCAAATCCTGTGTACATGATGCAGGATTCGGTGGCGTCAATTGCCTGGATCTTGTATCTACCAAGAGGCCCGGTTGGCAGTGCGTTGTAGTCGTGATGCCAGCGCTCCAATCCTTCAAACCTCACTTTGGCGCCACACCTAAGCAGCCACTCTGCAGCAGCTCGGTCTGCACCAACCGTTTTGATCCTTTCATAGTCCACCCTGAGGGAAGATCAACACACACTAAAACAGCAGCACAGCACAATGATGAAATACAACATTTGGTACCAAAAGTGAGTCAAGACGATAAAAAAACTCACAACCTATCCATTGGCCAATACCATAGTACCACATTACAACATCAAAATATGTAGGATCTCTTTGTTGAATAAAGGATTCTGCAAACCTGTGATGACATTATTGATCATTTCTTTTAAAAAATTGGATCATGTAAGAAAAAAAACTGCTGTTGCTTTTAAGTCTTTAACATTACAGTTCTGGATATGTTGGCTTGGTGATGGTGTGTGTGTTCTCCATAGACACACAACATTTCCTGTCTGCTCTGTCATCAGCTGGTTGAGGAATTACTGGTTGTGTAAATATTTTATACTCTTATGTCAGCGAATAATTTTTGGGACTTTTTTTTGTTACTTATGAAAGCAAATTAATTCAAGGAGGTACAAAACATGGATTGTTATTTTCATGCAAAGAGAAGCAAACATGTTTGTATTTAAAACAAAACAAATACGTTTTTAAATCCCTTGAGAGAATTATATTATAATAAACATTTTTGGCCATGCATTACCGCGTAGCAACTACCTAAGATACTAAACCTGTATTTCTTACTTGTTAAAGACTGCATTCAGCCAGCTCCAGAAGTGTCTGCGGCTCCAGTCCGTTCGGCCCACGGCCGACCGCACCGCCCGCGACAAGAGTCTCATATCTCACAATGTAAGGATAAATAAACAACAACTTAACCATAAATAAGTAAATAACAATAAGCATTATCAGAATTTAACATTCCAATTCAACAGGAGGCTGAAGAACTCCTCACCTGCCCTTCAACAAATCGCTCTATTTACATTTTACACTGCGTCCATCGCTGTAACCTCCGACCTCATGACGTAAGGAGAACCGCTCCCTTCCATTGGCTGGTCGTACAAGTCGGTGTTACGTTACGGAAGGCGTGGCCACAACTCCAGGAAGGGGGGCTGGCCTGGATGAGGAGACAGGACGAGGTAGCGCAGAAGTCCGGGATTAGTTGGACTTTTGTAGCATGAAGACGCGTCTTTGAGGAGCTGTTCAACTCTGACACGATGATTCGGACTCTGGGCAGCGCGTCTGTCAGGGGTGTCGGGCCGGTGCTGCCCAAACTGATGAAGGACATGAGGACCAGACAGCTGCACAGGTGAGTACTCCGCACGGAAACGAAGAAAACAACCGCCGTCAGCAGTTAGTCCAATGCTAAATGGAAAACAAACACAATAATCGTATTGCTGGAAATAAATTAAGATCTGGACTTACATAACCTGCATCTGTCTTTTTAACTTTTGCTCTAAACCACGCGTGAACGGGGACATTCATCCACCCACAACGCGACTACATAATAGAGGACTGTAGATCTGTTGGCTGCACCCGCATCACTTTATTATCCTGTACACAAAATGATTCCGTCTGCACCGTGTCGATTTCACACTCCTTCACTTCCAGGCGTCAGTTTTATCAAACAAACGCGTTGACTTTCACCTGCAAGTGTGTGTGTGTGTGTGTGTGTGTGTGTGTGTGTGTGTGTGTGTGTGTGTGTGTGTGTGTGTGTGTGTGTTGAGTAGTCTGCTGCAAGTTTTGTGTGCACTTCACCTTTAGGAAGTTATGCCTGCAACATGTGCTTCACATTAACTCAGTCCTCCAGATTGTTTTACTTCACCACGCGGGAACCATTACAAGTTTAATTTAAGATTTCAAGATCTACATGTTCCCAGAAAAAAAATACAAAGGAAGTTGAAATGTGTTTTGTATGAATAGTTTTTTTTTTTCTTCTATTTTACATTGAATTGAAATTGAGAGAAAACATTTGAGAACCCCAGCGCCTCTGTGGGTTGTGGTATGCAGATTATGTAACACACTCCTCCTCAGTTTATAAAATACAGATGTTGTAACTTTAGGTCTATCACAACAGAATCTTTTCCTTTTGTTTAAAACAAGACAGTCGTTTTTGCAATCTGTGCAGTCCCTGTCAGAACCCTTATAGAAACCTTTCTCTACAGTTTTTGTACACAATTCTTGAGGTGCTCCATCCATCTGATGAGATGGTCCTGAAAGGAGCAATGTTGGTCAGATCATGAGCATCACAGCACTTTGCTTGGTTCTGATATCTATAATGAAAATAAGATAGGCTGCTGACTGTCACCAACATTCAGAGCATTGAGAAGAGCGCAGATTTTAATAGTAATAACCATTACTTTAATTGTCCCTCTTGGGGAAATTCTTTTTACGCATCACACTTTCACATGTACATATATGTTTTAATTACACACACAGCGGTTACAGGCCCCAGAACACAGCACACACTAGGGACCTGTAGGCATGCAGTTAGTATGGAGAGGACATACAGAGGTACAGGGAGGTGGAGTGACGGGTGAGCATCTTGTAGGGGGGACTGCGCCCTTGCTCAAGGGGGCCTCGGCAGTGGCTGGGAGGTGAGCTGACGCCTCCCACCGTCGGCTCACACTCCTGATGGTTCTTCTGGTGGGAGCGGGATTCGAGCCCCGATGTCTGGGCGATCCTGTCTTCAAGACGTTTTGCTCTACCGCTGAGCCACTGCTGCCCCAGTGGCTTAAGTGTTTTTCCATCCCGTGTTTGCTTCCAGCTATTTGCAATCTGTGTTTGATCGTGCAAAAGTTTGATATAAAAATGACTGCCTGTCAGTTTCTAGTTTTACTTTGCGTGACCCTCTCACCTTGATATTCTTTTAGTGGGTCCGAATAGCTCATAACTGTGACATTTGCTTACAGTTCAAAAAGTTTATTAGCAGTCACAGACTACGTCAAAATTGGACATTGAACTGCTGGCCTACATTTCATCTTTTTCACATCTGTGACCATGACTTCTGTGGAGCTGGCCGGTTATCAGTAACCATTTTCAATATGAACTGTACAACCCGATCTGCCGTCTGTATTTCAGCACATATGACGTGGCCATAGTGGGAGCTGGGATCGTGGGCCTGGCCACAGCCAGAGAGCTCATCTTACGGCACCCTTCGCTCAGCTTCGTCCTACTGGAGAAAGAAAAAGAGCTCGGTGGGTTGTTTCTTCAAAGTTGTTTTTCTGAGGAATAAAACTTTTCATGTGTCTCGGTGACTGAAACTTGTAACGTATTGTTGTTTGTTTTGTACACTAACATACTGTATAAGTTCTCTTATCAACTGGATGTTGGCCAAATGAATGATGAGTCACTCATAATATTGAGCTTGGTGAGAAACAGGAACAATTGCCATGTTGGTCTCATTTGCGATTAAAAAGTCTTTTAATGATATGAGATTCAAAGGTCCAATAATATCTTTCTGATAGTTAGAATGAACCCCCTCTTTCTTATTCTTTATGTTCTTCCTTTATTTATCAGTCCCTCTCAATCTCATCAGCTTTTCATCAGAGTGGACATAACAGTGGAGTCATCCACAGTGGGATCTACTACACGCCGGGGTCACTGAAGGCCCGCTTGTGTGTGCGAGGAGCCACCCTGGCCTACGAATACTGTGAAAAGAAAGGGCTGCCTTACAAACGCTGTGGAAAGGTCGGCCTGAAAGCTTCTAGATACACTGAAAAATTTCATATCGTATATCAAGTATTAGCATTTTGTCAACTCATATGTAAATAAGCATCTAAACAGTCAATCTAAACAAACTAAATCCTCAGACCTCAGATTTTGATATGAAATTGATCAAATTCAACATGGGATGCATTTTATTTTCAAATGTAGCTTCAGTGAATGAAATTGATCTAACATGGTCATAATGATGACTGTGGATCCCCATATTGGCAGTCACAGTATGGAGTCTTGGTATTATTGTGGTACTTATTATTGGATTTATGTGCTTGCAGCTTATTGTAGCTGTGGAGCAGGAAGAGATACCCAGACTGAAAGCCCTATATGAGCGTGGCTTGAAGAACAATGTGCGTGACCTCAGTATTGTTGATGCCAAGGGAATTCGAGAACGAGAGCCATACTGCAGGGTAACGGTTTCAGAAACTTTGACGTTATTCAGACAGAATAAAAATGGCAGTGATAGCTGATCGTACATCATCCTCGTAGGGGGTAATGGCATTGGACTCACCCTACACCGGTATTGTGGACTGGAGGATGGTGGCACTCAGATATGGGGAGGACTTTAAGGAGGCCGGTGGAACAGTCGTGACTGAATCTGAGATCAATGGCATTTCCATGGCCAAGGAGAGCCCAGCAGGGAGCACAGAGGGTAATAAACTGTTCTGGACATCAATGTAAACTTTTTGAATACAGAGTGGTGGAGTTATTTCAGTTTACCTCAATATTAATATTTCTTCATTCTCAGGAATGAAATATCCTATTGCAGTCACAGACAAAAAGGTCAGATAATCACATTTAAAAGCATTGCCATGTTTACATTGTGTGGGTTCTTATTCTTACCTGGTTTTCACTATGTTGTTTCAAACAGGGTAACGAGGTGCGGTGCCGTTATGTTCTGACCTGTGGAGGCCTGTACTCCGACCGCCTGTCGCAGATATCTGGGTGCAGTCGGGAGCCGAGGATCGTCCCCTTTAGAGGAGATTATCTGGTCCTGAAGCCAGAGAAACACTATTTGGTCAAAGGAAATATCTACCCTGTAAGTCTAACCAACCTTGTATGTAGTGCCTTGTAGGAGTGATGATGCTATATTTAAATATTGATAGACAAAGTTCAGCTGCTGTTTATGAAGCATTCAATAAGACTCTTCGTTTCTTAATAGAAAATACCCCAGACAAAGGTATATTTCCTGGTTTTTGTTTCCTCTTATGGAGTCACTCTACTCTTCCGTGATCTACATTCCAGTCACTTCAAAAGACATAATTACATTATTATTGTTCTTCATTGTGCTCCTATGATAAATATGTATAGGTTCCTGACCCTCGTTTCCCATTCCTTGGTGTTCACTTTACCCCGCGGATGGATGGAAGTGTTTGGCTCGGCCCAAACGCAGTTCTGGCCTTCAAAAGGGAAGGTTACAAAATATATGACTTCAATATCCGAGACTTTGCGGACGCACTCTCATTCAGGTATCCCAGGATCTGTTTTTATTTTCTTTTTGGTGAAGTATACTGAAACTGTATTTAGAAAAGAGGCACAGAATCCCATCTCATCTAATTGCCATAAAGTTATTGCATTTCACTAAATATTTAATCTCTATTTTGTTTTATTCTTCAGGGGCCTTCAGAAACTGGTATTAAGGAATATAACTTACGGGATTGGAGAAATGTATAGAGGGATAAACATTAATGCGCAGATTAAAATCCTGCAGAGATACATCCCTGAAATTTCACGAAGTGACGTTCTCAGGTAAAGCAGTAATGCAAGACAAAAACGCTGTGATCTTATCATAACTAACTGCTCAATTTTCTTTAACTATGTTAATACATAAAATCTTATTTAAAAATTATCCATGTATAATTTATTCAACTAGAACCAATCACATTTTGACTCCTTTTTATTTTATATCATATGTTATGTGATTAATGAGGTAAATCTGTTTCTAACAAAAATAAAACAGGAATCCTCCAAGGTACGATTTATCTATGTGTGCTGTATGTGTCCCTTTCTAATTAACAAAAACAAATAATATAATACCAGCGCAAGTATGAACATTAAAATCCGGCTGTCTCTGTAACTTTGGATTTTTTTTTTCTCTAGGGGTCCGGCGGGAGTTCGTGCTCAGGCACTCGACCGAGATGGAAACCTTGTGGATGATTTTGTGTTTGATGGCGGGGTCGGGGAAGTGGGCAGTCGGGTGCTTCATGTACGTAATGCTCCCTCTCCTGCAGCTACTTCTTCCCTCGCCATTGCTGAAATGATCGCAGACGAGGTGGCCAGTCGCTTCAATCTGTAGAGAAACATGGCGATTGATGGAAGAGAAGAGCCAAAATAATCCAGCTGGGTGAAACCACATCATGTCAAGTTGTTACTACCTCAGCATTGCTGTCTTCATGCAAAATGTTATTATAATTCAGCCTTAAGTTGGATGGAAAAATTAGAAATGTGTGGTATAATACATTATTTCAATAATTCTGTTTCAAACATTCATTCATTCATTCATTCATTGTCTACTGCTTCATCCACTGTAGCTGGTCGCGGTTGTTTCAAACATGGAATATTTTAACTGCACAATTCGTTTGTTCATTTTCAACTACTATTCAGGAGAAGAATCAAGTAAAATTATATTTTATATAACATTTTATAAAACTATAAAAACTGCATCATGTTTTGCTCTGAAAATGCCAAGCAAAGAAAATCATTCTCTAGAAGCACTGAAGTGCTAAATGTGAAATTCATTAGCCTGTTTTTTGATGCAAACTTTTGAGAGACTGATTGAATTTAATTCGAGTGGAAATATATTTTTCTTTAGTGTCCTTTTGGTTGTATTGCATGTTTTTTTGAAAGATTGTGTTTGTTATTTGAATATTGTAAAGTCTGTTTGCCCAAATCTAAAACAGTTTTGAGATATAAATTCCCAACACTTTTTTTTTTTTTAACAAAACTGATTCTGTACTAAAAAATCTTACTTTTGAGAATATGGAAGATATTTGTGTCATTTAAAAAAAAATTCTGATTTTAGAATGAAATGTAAAACTATTTTAATTGCAAACAGTTAAGATCTGTTTGCAGTTTTAAGAATCAGAATGTTTTTCTGTACGAATGACATTTTACATTAAACATACTTTGTAACCACAAACACTAAACTATTATGTCATATTACATTAATGGAACTTCTTTGAAAGATGAATTCATAGAATTCTCCTTAAAACATCTCTTCACATACAAAACCTTCCAACATACTGTGCCTCTTAATCTTTTCTGTTGTATTTACAAATGATCGTACAATAAATACATATTTTTGAAGAGCAGACAGTCTGTTGTTTATGTCACATTTTCTTTAGTATTAATTTTAGATGCAGAATTTAAAAATACAGTACACTATTTTTTTCTTTGGTGCACTTTAAGTAAACCTGTCTTCTGTTTTAAAATTGGTTGTACATCTATAAGTAGGTCTGGTTTTGTGATAATTTTCAAAATACAGGGATTGGTCATGCTTTTTATGGGTAGTGTTGAGTCAGAGAACAATTTTTAGAAAAATGACCAACTATTTCCAATTGACTCGTCACTCTTTAAACCAATTTATTAAAGGCATGAAGATTTGGAAGAAAATTATGTAAGACAGCCTTGTCTGGGACATTCCCAGAACTGCATGAGACGCTTACACTGACTATTAACCATGATAAGTAATTACGCCGTTTAATAAACAATATAAGCTGTTATAGACTCCCCAGAGGAATGGAGTGGCTACCGATGCGGGTGATGTGTCATCTTCAGGTGACTCTTGATCATCAGTGTTTTTCAGCAGCGTCATCGATCCCTTTATGATGCACGTGTTTGGGTACTCCACAAGGAGGCAGAACCACAGCAAAAAACACGAAAGAGCCCCGATGTCAGCGCTAAATAAATATTTGTACACATTTATACATTGGGTTCTATTGCCTAAACCAGGTATGCTTACTGCCTACCAGTGATGCTTGTGTAATAACTTGAAAATAAAGTGGATTTAGTAGCATTAATTTCCTTAAGCAAGACTATTTAGTCGATTAAACCCCCTTTTAACACGAAATCAATAAGTAAGTGTTGGTTTTAGTGAATTTTTAAAAAAATATCACAAAATATGGAATAAAATATGTCATTATTAAATTAATTAGTAATCTGTCTACATTGGATGCGGAAGTCTAGGAGGTTTTTTTTTTTTTTTTTTTTAGTCCAGCCTTATTTTTTCATCCAATAAAATGTGGAATTACGCAGCGTGCGCGCCTGACAGGACGCGCGGCGCACCGAGCGGCAGCAGACAGACAGACAGGCAGCGGAGTTGGTACGAACATCCTTGACTTCACAAACCAAAAAACACCTCGACTGTTCTTCACTAGTTTCTGCCCGCAGACATGCCGCGGACTCATCGTTGTTTGGGGGATTTACGTTGGATTTAAGCTCCGATCGTTCCGGGAAAAGAATGACGAAACGTGAAGCCAACAGCGTAGGAGAAAGTGTTCCTTGTTTGGAGCCGAACGGGTCGTGTGCCACAACCTAAAAGTCGGATCGCATCAAGGCCAGCAGCAGCCTGTAGCACCAGTTAGCAAGTGGGCTAACGCTCGTCTGCTAACGTTACAGGTGTTCACTCAGAAAATAACCAAAAGTAACTTGTAGCTCTAGTTAGCTTGGAACTAAAAGCTGTTATGTCGGTAGCTAATGTCGTGACTTAATGTTGAATTCAATGTGCCTGTTATAAACCTATCAGCAAGCGTCAAGTAGCAAATATTACACTTAGCAACACTGTTATTAGCCATTAGCTTTTTAGTTAGCCGCTATCCCGTGTTTACAGCCGCACTCGGCTAACCTCAGTAGCATCCGAGCTAACGAGTTAACTTTGTACCTTCAAGTGCTTATTAATCTTATTTTAGCTACTTTTCGCTACTTAACCTCACTTAATCCCGGACTAGCAGTGTGGGTTAGTGCTAATCCTTATACTTGCGAGCGACACAGCTCGACTTTTTCCGCCGTGCCTGCCCTGGACTGACCCACCCACAAGGACTATCCACCCGGGGCCGATGCTGACAGTTCAGCCTGGATCACGGCAACGCCAGGAGCCGCTACAGCAATGCAGCCCCAGCAGATCTACGACTTTTCGAGTGACGAGAACAGTCACAAATGGAGAGGCCTCTTCGTGCAAGCGTTACGGAAGGTAACACCGTGATTCTATCCGCTAAATGATCCTAAACCGTCTAAAAACCAGCTTCCATAACACGTTTTCCCTTCTGTTTGCGGTATGGAGGCACTGGTTTCCCTTGGGCAAACAAACACTTTTGTCATGCTTTACTTATAAAACATTAAATTCTCTGCATTATAATGAATATTAATAATATTAAATAATATTTTTTTTAGATACTCAAATGAATGCACATTATTTGATGTCTTATCGTCTTAATCATTGCAGCAGGCGATTGTGTTAACGTTGCTGTTCTTATCACTGTTTATGGAAAAAAAAATTCCTCCATGTTGGTGGTGATAACTTTTCCACAACGTTTTTTGAACAAATCTATCGATAACATGCAGTTTTGAACAATATCTTGTTCTGGACATGATCTTTAATTTGAGGGTAAACAAGCTGCATGGATCTTAAAAAGGATACACGTGTTATCTCCACGTTTATGATCTGATTAACTTGAAATTTAAATGTATTTTTTTTTTGCCATATCGTTCTGGAATGATAAATTTTGCCAGCCTCTCAATGGATCCACATCTGTGTGGTGAGGTAAGCATGTCTGCCAGTCGGTGGATGGCTTTGGTTTGGTGCTAACTTTCTGCCCCACCGGTGAAACCGTCCTGGGACTGTTGCCACCATCAAACACTATCATAACATAACACACATTTCTGACAATAACTGTACGTGTTCCTTATTTGGACTAAAGGAAGCAAAGTCATCTTTTCTAAGAAGAAACTTATTGCAACTGTTTATTGGCACTCATTTGTCAAAAAGTCACCAGTGTCTAAAGAAATGCCTAATTCTCAAGAAGCTGATTGAAACTTACCACTTCCTTTTTGAATATTTTCTTGCATCACCAGGTTCATATTTTCTTTTCTCTCGAGTGACTGCGTGTGATCGGATCTCACTTCTCAGCTCAGCATGACTGTGGGAAATGGATGGATGGTCCTGAGCTTAATGCAGCCCAAATCAGTTGCTAGATTTAAAAGAAGGGTCTACAGAGTCATATGTATATGTATGAAATGCATACAAAACATAGTTGTCAGGATGATATTCTTTACCTTGCTAAATTTCAACATATTTAACCATCAATAAAATATTGTCTTTAGTAAAGTTGATGTTCAAACAGCTGCTAAATGAAGTAGTGGATTAGACTGGATTGGTTGCACCTGATCCTGAATTTAAAAGAATGCACAAATGATTTTATATTTGGTGTAGTTCTGAAAAGTTTGTTTAGTTTAAGTTACTACTGGCTCACAAACTAGTTAATTGGAATCTGGGGTCATTACAGCTACTTGTTTAATGGCAAATTCAGCTAACACAGATGACGTGTTCACAAACATCTGCAAGATGCTCAGAGAGCCCAAACACATAAGTTACAGAAATTAGATTTCATCTCAAGCACATATCTAGAATATCTACAGATTGTTTTCTGTCAAATGTCTAACATGCTCACTACAAGATTAGAAAATAATGTTTCATCACACGCTGCAGGATTTCATTAAGCTGCTTGTTCCAGAGGGTGTGATGAATGCACTGCCTCAGGTGATCTCTGGGGAAGCAGCTGTGTGGCATAAACAAAATGATGGATGAAGTCGCCATAGCGATCGACCTACTTTACAGTGGGAAAACAGACGGACTGAGTATAGAAGCGGAAACGGTTGGGGAGATTCGGTCAACGTACCGTTCATCTTTCACTGTGAAGTGGTGGTGAGATTATTCCCTCCGGTTTAGCATCAGTCTAGCGTAGCGTGTTAGCCTGATGAAGTAGAGTGTTTCAGGTTGCTTGACAGCACTGTGAACTGCTCTACCAACTTGTTTTCCATTGTGAAAGTACTGATGTAATCACAACCAGGTGATCTGTGCCAAACATCGGTACTGACGATTGCTCCAGTTTTCACCACCTACCATTGTGAGGGGTGAATTGGATCAGAATCACAGCTATCTCCTGTAAGTCTGATTAAATCAAATCTAAAGAAAGCTTAAGAAATTCTGCCCAATGCTGTAACTTCTGGGACAGAAGTTTCACTGTCAACATTTTAACACGCTCTTTAGACACATGCTCCTCTGTGCCTTTCTCTTTGCAGTGGATTTGAGCACTTACTAAGTTCTGTTAATAGAATTTTTATAAGTTTCATATGTCCTGAGTCACTAATGGGTTAAGAGAGTGAACTAGACTTGTGTGAGAAAGCTGCAAATTAGAGACGGGGCATCTTTTGTGAAGTTTCAATCTCGCTGGGACACCTGTGTTGTGCTTTGAGCAGCGGTAACATTAGCCTGCGGAATAGTGACACTTGAAGATGGTACGGTGAGAAATGTAGGATGTTATAATTTACCCCTGAAGCAACAAACAGCTATGACCTGTGCGTCTTAATCTGATTAGTCTTGGTGGTATCTACTGATGAAGCATCTGTTCAAATTAAAACTCCTCTCCAGGCAAAACGAAACACAGAAACATGTCAATTTATTGTTTAATAGATGTTGAACCAGGAATTCCTGACAGTTGTTTAATTAAAGACGTCTACCGCTCGTGGTAACCTGTGTGCTTTGTGCGTAACACAAAGTAAAAACTTCACGGCAGGGCTTGTTTCAGCATCTGTGTCACAATATTGCATATGCGTAATCGTCCCATCGCAGGACATGCAATGTTAAATTACCCCAAGGCAAATTAGCTCAAACACGTCATGCTGCAGTTTTTTTTCCTGCTGCTTGATATAAAAGGAAAACTCCCATGGTTCTCATTTTCCATGACTTATCCAGAGATGTCTCACTGATAGGACGTAATTTACTTCGAGATGAATAACTCCGCTTAAATGAAGCTAATTGACTTTACTTTATTAGTATTTGTTATACATGACTACCTTCTTCATTTCAAGTTTCAAACTCACTTCTTAGAAGTTCTAGAATGATTCATTCTTCTCTAATAGAGCTATTCACGTCATCTGGATAGAGTTCCTGGTTTTTGTCTTATTTCTATATAGTTAAATGATTTTTTTCCCCCCAATCTCATGCAGCCCAGAATGTGGACTTGTTCAAGATAAAAGATAATTGACATCTCAGAGTTGTGTTGACATTTTTGCATTGTTTAAAGTACAATTCGAAGCTTCTCAATATTGAAATGATAAATCGCTCAAAGGAAATACTCCAAGTTGTTTATATATCTAATAAAATCTTAGTTTGAAAGCCGCGCTTTAGCCATATAGCAACATCAAGTTTAAAAATAACGCAACCCTTTTTGTGTCAGTTAGCTGTAGCGCGCCGGAGATGGCGTGATGACTCAGGTGAAACTGTGAGAGCAGGTGGTGGGTTGCGGTGCCACACTTTCATTGTCTAAACTTGTTACACAACTGCCGGAGGGAAAGCCTGTCATAGATTGACGCAAGTGCGGTTTGTTATGGTTTAGAGAGAGACTGTGACTCGCTGTTTTTCACAGCTGTCCCTTGAGAGGCTGTCCTTGTCAGAGGGAGTCTTGGTGGATGACTCCACCCCCTCGGGAATGACTCGGACTGTTGTTTAGCTGCAGGATTAAATGAAACCAGTTGATAGAATTGGTGAAGCAAAATCAGTTTTGTCATCAAACAGGAACGTTATGAAGTATCATCATCATCAGCTGGTTGATTAATCACTCCAAGAATAGCCTCATTATGGAGACGCTCTTATTCAGGTAGTGCATGTGTGTGCTGACACCTGATATCAAAAGACCAAATGATGGATTACTGTAGTTGTAAAACGGCGAGTCATTAGTAGTGGAAAGAGGTGTTTGTAGTCCTAGATCACATGTGTCAAACCCAAGGCCCGCGGGCCAAATGTGGCCCTCCACATCATTTTATGTGGCCCACGAGAGCATTAAAGGTCTGACTGTCTAAAAATAATTATAAACATATTTTTTTATGTTCAACTTCAATGTGTATGACTTAGATTACATCAAGTTACATTTAGTTACATTTTGAAGTTATAATTGGTGCTTTGAGGACAGCCATTATGCTGATGTGGCCTTCGGTGAAAATGATTTTGATGCCCCTGTCTAAGATGAATTCTACACACACATTTTAATCAGTGGGATGTCTTCACCTTTTCTGCATGTAGGATTAACTCCACGTCTGTAATGGTGATTTGTGTTGAAGGTGCGACGCACCTCACACTTTAACTATTATTAACCAAGAACTAGCTGTGAGCCTGTCTCATGTAGTGTTTTGCTTAAAGTCACCACAAATTTTTGAAAACTTGGGCCCAACATGTTTGTTTTGGAAATAAGGCTCCATACCAGCAGGTGGCACGAGTTTGTATTTAGCAATCAAAAAGTGAAACCAAGACTATTTGCACCACTTAAACTGTTTCGGTTAGCCTTTATTTGCATTATTCCAAGTGTCCTTAAAAACATTTGTACAGGTAAACCTCATCCTACGTCATTCATTGGTTCCAGCAGACACAACGTAATATGAAAAACAATATTGGTCGAATTAAAGTAATTGTCCTCGGGTCAAACCGCAAATAACTACAGTACACCCACGTTCCTCACGGCTAATGTATTCCAGGAGCCACACACGATTAACGAATCCCGCAATAGAGCGACAAACTATTTGTTATTATCGACTGTTTAAAGCACTTTTGTATCTCACGTAAATCCGAGAATCACCGAACTAGCGCACTTCCAGATGCCGTCAGCCAATAGAATGCTCGTACGGTAAACGGGATGAGGTGAAGTTGAGACCGTTGATGCACACATGCGCACATGCACTGTATTTCCATCTCAGTACTTTATTCATGAATACATTTTTAATCATATTTAGTTAATAAAAATCTATTTTAGCTTACAAATTAGTTTTAATATAATGCAGATATATGCAGAAAATAATATATGCAGAAAAAAATCTAAATGTACAAGTACAATTTGACAATTATAAATCCAATTATAAAATGAAAGCCTTTTTTAAGGTTACAGAACAAAGGAATTATTATTTAGAAGTCGAGATATGATTTAAACTTGATTTTTATTTGTCTGTTTATCTTTTTTGAAAATCAACATATAATTGTAAAATTATGTAACTCGAAACTACGTAGGCTGAGATATACCTATATATTAGAGTGACATAAAGTTTTTTTGAAAATCCCCCTAAACTGTGGCCTAATGTTTATTTCCTCACGTCCTTTTTCCGTATCAGGGGTTGCTTTTATTTGAGCCACCAATCAGATGGATGCTCCGTCACAGATGGGCTGAAGCGACCCAAAAACATCATCCCTGTTTGAGTTTGATCATGGACGTTTGTCTCCCTCATTTCCTGTCATTTCTCCAGTATCACCATCTAGTAAAGACATCGTGTTTGTCCATTTTATGTCAACAGTACCGCAAAGCTACAGGTGAATTTTTCCACTGTCGCTCACACACATGAAGCAGTCTACCTGACATTTAACCGGCTCCCGTCTCCTGGCTACGTCTGAGTGTCCCAGCTATTCTTAATCGCAGCCGCTTGTGCTCGCTGTTATTATAACTGCATTCCTCAGGGCTGCTGTTTGGCTGGCACACAGAGAGACGGGCCAGAAGTTTGCTGGCTACAGTTTCATTCCATTGCCATGTTTGCGCCGCACGATGCTTCTCAGCACTTCTCTCCACGAGCGGAGATTTATCAGCTTACAACCGCGCTTTGTTTCAGTCATGTGCGTGTGATCTGTGCAGACTGAATCGCTTGATAAATTCTGGCAATGATTTCATAACCTGATCTGAGATCTTTCTAAAAAAAATATTCAGTGCTGCTACTTTTATCAAGTCTTAAAAGAGCAGCTGTCGCCCCAGAATAAGACGTATTACAAGCTGACACTCTTCTCTTTGAGGTCCAGTCCAAATATAATAACTTCTGAAGGGTGCTTGAGGATATGAAGAGCATTTCTAAATATGAGGAGGAAAAAAGACATTTTTATTCTGGCACCAGAGAACAGTCTTGCCTTGTCACATGTTTGTTAGCGTGCCAGTTTATTTTTATCTCCTCATATCTCGCTCCTCTATGATGTGTTGTCAGACCAAATAAAGAAACATGCACTTTAAGGAGGTGGATGTTCTCGGGACCTGACTGCTGTGAACTAATGGAAATATTATCCACAAAGAGAAACTGGGATAAAGCCATGTGAGCTGGACATCCCTGTAGGACAGGAAGTAAGCCGGTAATACGTACGCTAACTAGTGTAGCTTCACATATGTATGATGCTACCTTCTACACGCAAGCTAGAAAGACACGAAGAGATGTTTAGCTTTAGCAGAGGTAGGTACTGTACATTGTTTTATCGTCAAATCGAATTTCCGACTACCATCAGCCATTTGCAGAAAAATTCTGACATTACAGATAAACATAAACAGCTTATTAATTTGGTTCTCTTCAAGTCCAGCTTCCATTGAGAATTTAAAAACTGCTGTGACTCTGATGCCCTGATGATCAGAAACAGATCAGGAATCTGCAGGGATTGTCTGAGTCAAGTTGTTCAGCTGAAAAACATGTCAGCCCTTGAGAAGGACACTGAAAAGTTACGAAGCTGTAATGATTTGATATGTCTCGTAATAAGAAGAGATCATTAAGTTCCTTTTTTTTTTTCTTTCGAAATTGCATGTGAAATTTCTGACAATTTATTGGATTTTGCAGCAAAGAAAAAAAAGGATTTTAGGTCGTGTTAGACTTCACAGAGCGAATGATGTCATCTTCAGGCGGAGCGTTGGATTGAACAGGAACTTTCTGGTAACAGGTGGTACTTCCTGTGCACCGTCCTCATCCAGAGAATCAGGCTGGTTAAAACATTCGTTCTCCACCCTTCCTAGAATATTAAATAACGCCTGTGATCGTCAGCCTGTGATGGCGTTCGGACGGAGGACGCAGGGGTCACTGGGTCAAGTCAGACCAGGGTCGTGTGGAGGCCATGCGTTTGACGGCACAACTAGCAGCCATTGTCTTCATGATGAATATGATTATGGGTAGCTGAACGTCACAGGAGGAGTGCGAGTGTGTTGCAGTTCTTATCTCCCCATTGTGTGTGTGTGTGTGTGTGTGTGTGTGTGTGTGTGTGTGTGTGTGTGTGAGTGCAGTGTATTTTTTGCAGTATCCTTGTTTTTGTTTGTGCGTGTCTAACCGATTATCTGTTTATATCTTTGTGTGTGTGTGCGTGTTTGCGTAGCATTTCTGCACCATTTATATGACGTGCGTGTGTGTGTGTGTGTGTCTGTGTGTGTGTGTTGTCTCAGACTCGATCTCTGCCCTATAGTTCCCCAGACAGTCTGGTTGTAATGGCAGATGATGTCATGGCATGAATCACAAACAATGACACATGCTCGGATTTAATAACAAGCCCCACCCCCCACCCCACCTCTCAGCCACACATACATACATACGCACGCACACACGCACATACACACAAGCCACATTACCTGCAACCTGAGCCCGATGCAGCCCTGTATACACAGCGTGGAGGATAATCAATCGAATTAGAGATGTTAACCCTGTATTAACACCAGGCTGCCTCGGTTATTACCTCTAGCTTCGCTGCTCTTCCACCCCCAGCATCCACAGCAACACCTGATCCAGATTGGTGTTGCAGTCGACACCCAATCAGATTAAAACAGAAGCTAAACTTGAAGCTACTACCAAGATCTATTTTTTCATCCTTTGTGTGCATGGATCAGTTTCTGAATGAACTTGGTGTCAACGGATTTTTTTTCTCGACTAATGCTCTTGATTATTATTTGGCTTCCTGGGTAAAATGCTGTGGAGGGGGAGGTGGGTGGTTTGGGTGTTTTAAACTCCCTAAAGTTGAATTAAACAACCACACTGATGTCTGCCTGCAAATCCCGGTTTTCCTTTTCTCTGGCTCTGCTCCTGGTCTGCGTTTTTAGCACGAGGCTGCTGCTGCATGTCAATACCGCTGTCTGCTGCCGTGATCTGTGACCCCCCCCCCCCGAGGGTCTTTGCTCTGTGTGGGTAGAGGACGATTTTGGGGGGGAGAGAGCAAGGCAGTCCTGTTTGGCTTCCTGTGTCCCAGCCTTTCCCCATCCTTGTGGAGCTGACCCATGAAACCAAACACCTTAACACGTTATGAGGATTCTATTTGTTTGGGTTAGATTTTCTGATTTATTCAACCACATTTTTTTTTAAATGTCTATCACCGGTTTTTAGGTTTTTTCTGCTGTTGCTTATATTTTTCATGGTCAGATTGAAATTTGCTCTAAACATCCAGGAGGCCACGTAAATATTTCCTGCGGAGTTTATGCATGCATGTAGATTCAAGCTAATTCAAGCTAGTTATACTACAACTTTTTAGCATCTTAATGCAAAAACAGAATCCATGTCATGATGTGCAAACCTATCACACATAGGTCTGCTTCATGGCTGTCAATGATCTTCCGCTGGAGGAGGAGAGAGATTCTCCATCTATACCCTCAACAGCGAATTGCGTTGAAAGTCAGCATCACATCGGTGGTTGGTGGTAAAACACGAGCCTCGTCCCTGAAGTTGTCCCCACTCACTGTTTTCCTGTTTGTTTTGTTTGGTTTGACAGATTGATGTAATTTTCGTCTTTACCATGGAGGTCATGTTTTCACTGGTTGCCTGTCAGTTTGTTTGTCGGGGTCTTTGCAGGTTTACACAAAAGCTGCTCGATGGATTTTTATAAAACTCTGCTGGCTTACGACAGAAAGGATTTTTCTAGTGGACCTGGATTATAAAGCGGATTCAGAATTATTAGATGCTGTGTTACTCCATCATTTCACATGAGTTGCTGTTTGCTTCTGCTCTCTAATTTAAAAAAATCCAATATTTTTGGGTTCTAATAAAAGATTTTACTTAAAAATGTTGAATTGTGTGAATTTACCTGTCATATGGCATTTCTACAAAGGTAAACCAGTGCCTCTAATGCCACCCCCATCACTTTCACTTTACTGATACTTACTTCAGTGTCCACCACCAACTATATTAGACTATGTTACATCCATCACCCATTAGGATCCAGTTTCAGTGGGACTGTAAACACATTGAACCACAGTCATACCTGCATGCAGGCGTCATCAGACAGGACAGATTCTCAGCTCGCTCACAGGACGCCTTCCACTTTCGTTTACAACTTCAAATAGAGTGCTTTCAATCTTTTCCCTGAATAAATAAAGATTGCAGAACGGACTTGAGACGTAGCAATCCAGGCGAAGAGGATTGTTCCAGCTCTCCAGAGCCGTTGTAGTTTAGTTAATTGATTTTTTACGAAGAAAACAAGCAGGGCTACGACTAATTATTTTTTTTCAATTAAAGGAAAACATGTTTTTCTGTTTTTAAAATCATTACAATGTGAGCAGTAATACAAATAAACAACATTTCTCCTCGTTTAACCTTTACCCAGAGCTCTCTGCTCATTCTTCAACTCTGAAAAGAATATTCTTTTGCTGCCTAGTTCTCTCCTAAAATGTTTTCAGGAACCTATTTTATTCTTCCTTTTTTCCTGATTGTTTAAAATTATCGTAAACTAATTTCTATAAATCCAACTTTTCCTGATCTGCAAGCACGGAAAATAGTCGGTAGATTTCCACCAGACATTCTGGAGTCACGGTGCTTTATTTTGTTGAATTCCCGTCGTCTTTTTACTCAAATGATGTTCAAACTTGTGTGTTTGTCACCCATCCTGACATTGTTGGAGCTGAACGATGCGTTAGATGTGGGCCTCCCAGACACGGGCCAACTATTCTGTGAATGGAGTCAGGGGAAACCCCCGTAGTTTCAGCGTGGTGACTCACAGTTCCTGGTGTCCTGTGGAATTTGGTCAAGTGCCTATTTGCAACGAAGAGGATATCTACTAACCTACTTCTGCTTTGATATTTATTTTTTACTTCTGGTGTATTTATAACGGCTTAGATCTTGTGAGTATGCATCAAAACAGAAACTATGTACTCGAATGCAAACCAGGCCGAGCTGTGGCTTCACGTTTCCTTGTTCCTCTTGTGTTTCAAAAAGAAAGCATCTGAATGTAGTTAAGGATCCAGAAACAGATTCTTTTGTAATCCCCAAAGTGTGAATTACACCTTTTCTGTGTTTTCTCTGGTTTTTTAACTTGAGAATGAGGAGACATCCTGCTTGTTGCTGCATCGTTGTTAAGTCAGAGCACAAGAATGCATGAAGCTTGGTCTGCGTTGACCTTTTAACTCTCGCATTCCTTAATCTGGGGGCAATGTTTTGTCATCATAATGCCCTACTTTACTGTACGCAAGGGTAATTCCATCACTCTCATGTGAACAGGCCTGGCTTTTGTGATTGGAGAGTAAATGTTAGGCTGTTTCTTTAGGCACCTCTCTCCTCCATTTCTCTCCCACGGCCTTTTTTTCTCCCTCCCCCCCACCCCCAAGTCTGCTTTGGGTGCTATAATAGTATCTCAACTGACAGCATTCCTGCTAGAGGGCACGGCCTGAATGACGACAACTTTCGGAGGTTGGAAGGCGGTTTGGGGGGGGTGGGTGTTCTTTTTTTTCTCCCCGTTTGTAGACCTGCTGATGCCAAAACCTTCCTTGCCTTCTGCACCGTAAACCACACCTTCTGTCAGGCTGGTTCCACCCTCAGGAGTCCCAGCGTGTTTTTATTTCTGTATATGCTGTAGCAGTTTATTATTATTATTATTATTGGCTTCATTCATCTGAAGTGGGGTTTGTTTAAATTCCTCCAAACATTACAAATCTGAGCCTGGTTTTGTTGAAGCTGAAATATTTTATATGTATATAAGTTACCGGGTCCACTAAACATTTCTGTAGCTTCATAGTGAATTACCTTTGCGGCATTATCCCAGACAAAGTGAGAAGATAGACATAAGAACCAAAAACCAGTATGAAGTGACTCCGTACAGTCTCTAGAAGTCTCAGACTAATTTAAAAAGACATTATTTCCATACCTGGAACATAAAACCTCACGTTCGATTTAAAAAAATGTGCAGGAGCTCCAACTTATGTGTGTGAGCTGCTGGACGAGAGCGTTCCGTCTCTAAGCAGACATTGGACATGCACTCTTGCTCCAGCTTGTGCATCCTCCTCAAACGGGGTGCGTTCCAACATGTTTGGCTTCCAGGCTGCAGTGAACTGTTTCAGCGTCGGTGTAAGCCGTTTTTTGTTGTTGTTGTTTTTAAATCATTTGGGATTACCTGGCACAAGCTGTAAGGAGTCTCTCTGAAGCTCTAGAAACATTTAGCGGAGAAGAAAACCTCACCACACTTTCCACTGGCGTGAGGGCGAGTCGGTAGCGACTTCATTTTCCTTGTAGATGGCAACAAAGAGGATGAGTGATTTAAATGCTGTAGTGTTTTACTGAATGATCAAAATGTGATCAACCGTGAAGCATCATGCTGCTGCAAGTTTCTTCCCAGGCAGTTGTAGAATGAATGGAACCTAATGCATTTACAGTATACTTTGGACAAGGGCCATCTGTAATGAAAATTACCTATAATTTGTAGTAAATAGGCTGAAGGAGGCCAAAAACCACCAATGCGGCCCTTTTTAAAGGTAAAAAAGTTTGTCTTCAA
The DNA here is from genome assembly GCF_040054535.1 of Antennarius striatus. Taxonomy (NCBI): domain Eukaryota; kingdom Metazoa; phylum Chordata; class Actinopteri; order Lophiiformes; family Antennariidae; genus Antennarius; species Antennarius striatus. Next base: position 16,105,255 of record NC_090792.1, read on the forward strand.
TCAGTCACTGTCTGGACTTGTTGGCTTGACGTCATTTAACGTGACCTGAGCCTCGCTGCAGCGCATCACACCAGGTGTTACGACTCTCACAGATGGCACGGTTTCAGTTGGCATGGCGAGATGCAGACGATGCGGCGGAATGATTTTTATGATGCTCCTGTAACTGTTTGTACTGTTTCAGTCATTCATCAGTTGTTGTTTTTTTTATATTTTTCCTGTTTTTTTTTAACAATCAGGTACAGAAGCAGGTCCACCCAAACCTCTTGGCGAAGGAGGATGCCTTGCAGCACATCGAGGAGCTGATCCTGCAGCTGCTCAACATGCTGTGTGTGGCCCAGCCTCGCTCCGTGCAGGATGTGGAGGTAAGCGAGTTTAAATATGAATTCATCAGCACGGAGATGGGCAAGACAACAACTTCCAGGTTCATTAAATGTTAATAATGTTCCCCTTTCAGGATCGGGTCCAGAAAACTTTCCCCCACCCTATAGATAAGTGGGCAATCGCAGACGCACAATCAGCTATCGAGAAACGCAAGAGGAGGAACCCTTTACTTCTCCCCGTGGACAAGATTCACCCACTGCTGAAGGTAAAAACTCTGACGTCGAGTCATCTTAAAGCTGCTCACCACAGAATTCCACCTCATTTATAAAAGCTTTTGGTTTTAAACTGAAAGGCAAACTCGACACATTCTCACTCGAGACCGTCAACGCCGGTGCAAACGCCAAGAAGCTGCGGCCGATGCTGGGAAGTGTTTGTAATCCAGTTAATCCTCCTGTTTTTACAGCTTGGCTCAGACTAATTGAACTGAAGTGGTGGAGGCGATGCAGACGCTCAGGAGGATTCTGAAGTGTTGATTGGTCTTTGTGTAATAATGCCTAACGTCTCCATTGTGCTGTTTGCCCCAACAGGAGGTTCTGGGCTATAAAGTGGACTACCATGTGTCTCTGTACATCGTGGCCGTGCTTGAATACATATCAGCTGACATACTGAAACTGGCAGGCAACTATGTGGGCAACATTCGGCACTATGAGATCACCCAGCAGGACATCAAGGTGTCCATGTGTGCAGACAAGGTGAGCGTTTATCAGGGACACTCATTTATCATAAAAAATATAAAAGATCGGCTTCATCTGAGAGATTTGTTTCCGTCTCTGATTCCAGGTGCTCATGGACATGTTCGACCAGGAGGAGGACATCGGTCTGATGTCTCAGTGCACAGAGGAGCCGTCCTCCTCCGGGGAGCTCACCTACGACGACCTGGTGAGGCTGGAGATCGCGGAGGAGCGGCAGTACCTGCGCGAGCTGGACCTCATCATCAAAGTGTTCCGCCATCACTTCCTGTCCAACCCCAAGATCTTCACGCCTCAGGTGAGGAGGACCTCACCCGTCGCCAATCAGAGAAACGTACACTTCAGCTCTACCACTGGAGGCTTTGGCTTACGTTAAAGCCAGTAGTCAGTTTCCTGCCTCCGTTCTGTAAACCTCATTAAAAAGTCATTTCAGTCAAATCCACCTTAAGAACATTCATAGATTACAACTGTAAACCTGTAATCGGCTCAGAAGGCACCCTTAAACTCGGATTAATCATTGTTGATGTGTGATATTTAACTTAAACAACATGCAAATGATGAAGTTACCATTTATATAATTGAAAAGTAAGACTTAACAATCAGAACCGTCTCAGTTTAAGGTCCTTCTGCGCAGCTGACAGAACATATTCCAAGTCACTGAAAGGATTTGAGCTTGAAGGCGTATCTGAGATAGATATCTTAGCCAAAGAAACAGATTGCTGCTTAACTTGCGTCTGGTATGAGCAGAGAGTCTTCTAAAAACAAAGAACAAGTACGAGTTAGGGATTAAGGAGTGAAATGGTGGGTCTACGGGATGAAAAGCAAATGGAAAGTTGAGTTTAATAGGTCGCTGCGGCTTTGCATATTTTGGGTTGGGTAATTTGCGGTATCATTTGGGTGAGGAGGATAAACCTTTGTGAGGCCCAGTGGAATGTGGAACATGTAATTATGCTGAGACAGGAGCAACATCTGCAGTCCTCGCAAAAATAACCTCAATTATGTCTGTCGAAACACAGCTTGATCTGAAATTACTCTGGAGATGTGAGGAGTGTCAAATAATGACAGGATTCAGACTTCAGCAGTCAATAATCACTCTGCTATTTTAAGGCTCTCATCTGCTCGGCTAATGATTTCCTTCAGCAAATTGATGCTGTTGTTGTGTTTAGACATGGGTTTTGAGGGTTGTTTTTTTTTAATCTAGGGGCAGGAGGCCAAAGATGGGAGCTCTTTCAGCGACAGCCTGAGACCCACTCTGATTCATAAACACCTTCAATGTGCTTACACACACTTACGTAACCTAGTTAGTTAGTAAGAGGTATATTGTCAGCAAGACACTTTAGAAAGGTGTCGATGGATTTTGAGGGTGGAACCAGATACGTCCACGAAATCTGGATAATTATTTTACTTTCATTTTGAACAATATCAGTGAATGTTTTTAGTCAAACATACTCAGAACATTTGCTCACGGCAGTTTGGCCTTTTTCTGGTGTCGCAGGACGTGGAAGTCATCTTCAGTAACATCCTGGACATCCACGAGCTGACGGTGAAGCTGCTCGGGCTGATCGAGGACGCCGTGGAGATGACTGCTGACGGCAGCCCCCATCCGCTGGTGGGCAGCTGTTTTGAAGACCTGGCAGAGGTATGAAATGTTAAAAAACTCTCAAACTCAACAATCAAATATGTTTGATGCCAAATGTAGGCAACATCCCATCAACCATACTGTGATTTACTTCAATATCCACCTCGTACATAATCCTTTCACACAAGGCAGAAGTGTACTATAGATTTTAGGCAAGCTATCTTTTACTCCATCACATACAAGCAGCTGTTGTTGGCAGGCTTGTTTCTGACATTATGTCATGTTGTCAATGCGCCGGTGTCGATGTTGTCTCACTGATTCTGTCCGTGTTTATAGGAGCAGGCGTTCGACCCCTATGAGACCATGTCCCAGGATATCCTCAGTAAGGATTTCCACGAGCATTTCAACAACCTGATGGCACGGCCGACCGCCGGCCTCTACTTCCAGGTAAGACACGAAGTAGATTTAACGTTTCACAAGGAAAGGAATGATTACATTTGTTGGATTTAATATTAAAGGTTATTAAAGTCCTCCTGATTCAACATCCTTTAAAATTCGGGGAGGAGTTGCCCGGGATGCATTAGACTTCACATACCCTAAAAGAATGCGGTCATTTGAGATCCACACCGCCTCTGAACGTGGTCTGAGGGGTCAGATCTCAAATGCATTGTAAGCATACCTGCATTTAGACCGGTCAGCTGAGGATGGACGTTGGCGCCGGGCTCAGAGAAACTGCTGGAACCTGTTTGACACACCTTACTTGTTGAGGAATTCTTAAACAAAAAAAAAGCTGAACAGAAGTATTCTAATTATTTTATAATATATCGGAATATATCATATTTCGTCCAAATGGCTGAATTAATTGTTGCATCTATGAAAGAAATGGTTGAAATTAAGTTATTATATAAAATATTGGTATTAAATTCATTTCTAACATTTGCATCATTTAGCTTTTATCATATAGGACAGAAAACTCGCTCCCTTCTTTCTCTCATGGAACAAACTGAGAGGAAAAACATGTTTTAATACAAAGGTACAACTAGGTCATTTAACATGTTTGCACCAAACAAGTTTAAATATTTGTTCCTGTTTTTACTTTCAAGTCAACCTGGTGGAATTCCTCCCCAATATCGTTTGAGGGCATGCTGGGACTTATTCTGCGTCCTGTGTACGGTTTACTCGCTGCTGCGACATTGTTTTATTTGGACATTCCTCACAAGAATAGCATTGAATTATGCGCAGTGGGGTGCCGTTCGGCAGCCTTTGAAGAAGAAATATCTGCTGGTGTTTTCTCAGGCCGGATACCGACGAGTCTGAACGCTCACTCGTAGCGGCATCGGCGGACCGATAGCAATTGACGCAAGAGAGGTGATGTGAATAGACCCGACTCGAGCTTGTTTACCCTCAAACCATGAGCTAGATCAGCGCTGATGATGCTCTCCTGATCACCCACACAGGGAAAAGTTTCATCACTAACTAATTCTGAGTAGTGTTGTAATTATTAGTTTAGTTTATATAAATTAATAATTAAAAGGTTCAAATATTCAACATTGTCTGGCCCCAGATTGCTGCTTCCTCTTTTGTTTTAGCGTCATTCTTAAATTTTGTTATCGGGTAAACAGGCTGTTCTACTAAAGTCAGCATTTTCCATTCTTCACAATATTTCATCATCTTTTCTCATCTCAAATATTTATGTCTGTGTTTGTCTTAAATTTCTGCCCTCGGGGTTCTCGCTGTCAAATCAAAGTTAATTCCTTCAGATCAGTGTTTTTCATTTCATTTCTCCTGAGATTAAGTCTGTCTATTATCCTCACCTGGAAGCTGGAACAATAGATCTTTTATATTGCTGCTTGATTACTTGAAAAATTAAATCACATTCTTTCTGTCATCTGACTAATCCATTTGTTGACTTTTTTTTTTTTTTGACAAGCCGCAGATTCTGATTTGGTCAAAATATGGATTTTATTGTTGCTGCTTTGCCAATCTGTCTCGTTTTGGTGCTGCACCACACTTGTGTGTTTGTGTGTGCTCATCAGCGACGGTCCCAGGGGCAGATGGTGTAATGGTGTCTCCCCTCCACGCCCCCTAACTGCCCCGTTTCTGCCCCGTGAACTAATCTTATTTGAGAATCTCTCACTTTGTTCAGTCTCTGATCTGATTTGTCTTTGTCTCTTCGTCCGTCTTCCTCCTCCTTTGTAAAACGTGAGCCGTAATATGACAACTTTAATCCGCAGCACCTGGTATAGATTCAAAAATATTGCTGTGCTAATGGGGATCCAAGCTGTGGCGGTAGCATCATTATTGCTCCAGCGCTGCTGTTGTCTCATTGGGTGTACTTCATCCCTCTCAGTCAGATGTGTCTGTTTAGTGCTCAGCCCCTGCACTCTGCAGCGTCTGGTGCTGTGGGTAAATTACATCGCTTTTTAAAAATAGAACAGGCAGCTCCACTGCAGGCCATTTCTCTCCTGGGGAGGAGGAGGAGGAGGAGGATGAAGAGGGGGTCGTGTGGCCCAAGGCGTATTTGGAGTTGAAAATAAGCTGTGAATTAAGACGGAGAAAGACAGCGGCGTGAGTTAGAGGCCCTGTACCTCGGTGAAATGGGAACATGTTGTTCTGTGTTCTCTGACAACATTGAAGCTACTTTACAGACTCACTTCGACACATCTGACATAAGATCAACTTTTATTCCGCTTCACTCACGTGAAAATTAAAGATGATTTCTGTTCAGTTTGATATTTAAGGAGCCACACCACCACCAGATTTAGTGTCCGTTCATTCACATCTTTTTGCAATTAAAAAAACAGTGATTCAGCTGAAATTAAAACAATCTAACGTAAAACATTTAATTTCAGATTAATTAATAAGAAGGAACAGATTAAAGCAGAAGTGGATAGGTGAAAGCATTAATTGGGGAAACATTGATTTGCAGCTGTTTCCGTCTGCACTAAAGATGACGGTGTCTGTGCCATTTACGCACAAGGCACAGCAACTTCCCTTTGGTGGTGATTCAAACCTCCCTCCTAAACAAAGTTCTATGTTTTTGTACACATTCAAAAAGATGACAGGTTCACACAGTGTAAATGGTTTTTGGAGCAAAGCATCTTCAGCTTCTTGCTGATATAATCCTGACTCAACTGGAGTCGATGTCAAATATCCATGAGAGCATGAGTCATGTGAAGACAATTTTAGGAATATCATACTAATCGTCCGCTGTGATAAGTCTTTAAAATGCCGTCAGGTCGGTCAAGGCATCGCCTGTACTCCACTAATCTCAATCCACACTGCTGATTCGAATGGGTGGTGCGAACGCTCACTGCAGGCAATTTGTAAAGCTGCAGGATGCTGACATATCAATAACATGATCTAAACTTAGGTCATTGTTCCCTCCATCAATGTACGTCAGGCAACGGATGTCTTTCTCTTTCTCCTCCTCGTCCTCACACAGACAGCATGGCCGCTGCTGTGGAGTCTGAGTAGTAGTGTATTGATTCTGAGTCGTCTATCAGGGGAACAGGAGATTTAAATGGATACTATGATGGCCTCTGAAGCTTCACTCGGTAAACTGCTCCTCCACCCATCCTCCATCGTTCTCAGTTTTACAGGCAGAAAAACACATGGTGTCGTCAGTTTTCTTTTTATTCATTGTTTGGGCATCACAGTGTTATTTTTAGTCAGGGCTGACATTTTAAAACTCTGACTTTCCAGAAATTAGAAGATTAAAGAAAAAAAAAATTAATGGAACACCTTGGTCTACATTTAAGCATATGTTCATTGATAAAATGTTTCACCCATCTGGAAAATAATTTTGTCGAGCTGCAAGCGGAACAAAGTCTGAATCATGGCAGGAGTGAACATCTAAGTAAACACACCCAATCAGTTAACTTTATAGGAAGCAAAAATCTCATTTAAATGCTGTTTTCATTATAAATTGGTATTTTTCTGTTAAACGATTGATGAGATGCTCTATTTTAAAATTGCTGCCTAAACATGAAGTATTATTTATGCACTGGTTTTGGTCGAGCGACGTTAAACTTAACGCTTCTTGTGTTTTTGCATCTCCAGTCGGTTGCAGAAGGCTTCAAGGAGGCCGTCCAGTATGTACTTCCACAGCTGATGATGGTCCCAGTCTACCACTGCATGCACTACTTTGAGCTGCTCCAGGTATATCCCGATCCTCATCTTCAGGTTTCTCCTAATATTGGATGCCTGATAGGATGCTATTTAAGTCTAAATATCCCTAGATTGAATTTAAGTTCAGCGTCGTGTTTTTCGTGCTGTGACGCATCTGATGTGTTTTCCATCATCTCACAGCAACTCCAGGAGCGCAGTAAAGACCAAGATGACCGAGAGTGTCTGAAACAAGCAATCACAGCTTTGCTTAATCTCCAGTGTAGTGTGGAGCGCATCTATGCCAAGCACCAGCCTCGCCGTAAGCCTGGGTAGGTGAAGCATGTAACCCAGACGCGTTGCATGTCTGATCGCTGGTATTTAAGTGGTTTTAATGGCATCTTGTCTTCCTTCACAGCGAGCCCATGTACCGCCTGTACAGTAGGCAGATTCGTAGCAAACAACTAGCCATCAAGCGCATGAATGAAATTCAGAAGAGCATCGATGGCTGGGAGGGAAAAGACATCGGTCAGTGCTGCAGCGAGTTCATCCTGGAGGGCCCGCTTTTACGAGCCGGCGCCAAGCACGAGAGACACAACTTCCTGTTCGACGGGCTGATGATCAGCTGCAAGGCCAACCAGAGCTCGCGGCTGCCCGGTTCAGGCAGCGGGGCCGAGTACCGTCTAAAGGAGAAGTTTGTGCTGAGGAAGATTCGCATCGTGGACCGGGAAGACTCTTTAGAGCTGCGGCACGCTTTTGAGCTGATAGGAAAAGATGAAAACTGTGCAGTTTTCTATTCACGGACAGCGGAGGAGAAGGCGGCCTGGATGGCGGCGCTGGTGACCCTGCAGTACCGCTCGACTTTGGATCGCATGTTGGACACGGTGCTGCAGCATGAGGAGCAGGCGCATCCACTGAGGTTGCCCTCGCCGGAGGTTTACCGCTTCGCCGTTCAGGACTCGGAGGAGAATATTGTGTTTGAGGATAAAGTGCAGAGCAAAACCGGCATCCCGCTCATTAAGGCCGGCACAGTGGTCAAACTGATAGAGAGGCTCACCTACCACATGTACGCCGGTAAGACGCTGCATTGGATCGCTTCCGTTTCCATGTCTCATTGTCTTGGAGACGAATAGAAGATGACTGATGTCTGATTTTTAGATAGACTGTTTTTTTGTAATCTGGTTTGTTAAAACATTTATGTTGCAAAGCTGCATTGTGGGCTTTCCCTGTTCGATATCTAATTGGTTTCTTCTGATTTTAGATCCTAACTTTGTGCGCACATTTCTTACCACATACCGATCATTCTGCAAACCACAGGAGCTCCTCACCCTCCTGATAGACAGGTACTGTTCCACCAGGAGGAACGTCCTCACACTGGGATTTTATGTTTTTTATCTGAGCAGTTTGACCAATCGGGCCTTTTTTCAGTCTAATCTGTTGACAATGTGGCGTAGCGGGTACCCTAACATCTTGAATGAAATTCCTTTTCCTCAGGATTGAGATCCCTGAGCCAGAACCGACCGAGGAGGACCGACAGGCTCTTTGGAACGGCGACCAGCCGATGGCAGCTGAGCTCCAAAGATTTCGGAAGGAATATGTCCAGCCGGTCCAGCTCAGGTGTGACATTGCTTCCAATCTTGTTCTGGAGATATTCTGGGTTTATTGTAACTGTCTTCTGCTCTTACACTCTACCGTTAGGGCCTGAACGTTCCCACCAAATAGCCTGAGAGTCAGTGTCCTTATTAGGAGACAAATTTAATCCCAGAGCTTCTCAGCATCACACCACACTGTGGTTGCAGCCAATGACAGCTGTATGAAAATCCTTTAGTCACAGAAAACATTAAAACAGTTATGTCAAGTGGCTGCACACAGTGGGGTGCAAGTATGCAAATAACATGAATTTAAAAAAACAAGACTCTTGCAGAACGATAACAATGAAAGAAATGATCAAATACGATGGTCAAGTCAGTCATGAGGTGAGTATTCTATCATGATCCAGCAGGTTATTTTGAAACCAGGATGAAAACACGTCTTTGGGCCCCGACTTTTTCCTTACCAAGCACAAAATGTTCCTGCCAGTTCTGTTTTTAGGCACCGACTATTTAAAGACATTATCTGACCAGAGCAAAGAATAAACACTGGCCACAAGCCAAAGTTCATTGAAGAACTTTGTATGCTAAAGGTCTCTGTTAACAAACCGCTCTGTCTGAATGTTTAAAGCTGTTTCTGTCGCTGCAAAAAATGTCCACATTTGTCCGTATTTCATAAAAGCGTGTGTCTGAAATGAGTTGTTGTCGTTGTCTTTGTTTCACAGGGTTCTCAACGTCTTCCGTCAGTGGGTTGAGCATCATTTCTACGACTTTGAGAACGATCCAGAGCTGAGAAGTCGATTAGAGGAATACATCACCAGCAAAATACAACTACGAGGTCAGAACCACAGTTGCAGATTCACAGCATCCATAAATTCGTTTCAATCACTTCCTCTCTTCCCTGTCATCGTTTTAGATGACTGCAGTTCTAGGTTCCATTTTTAAATGGAAAAATACTTATTACTACCCTCTGCTGGTGTGGAGCATTATTACCTTTTAGGCAGGTGTGAAACGCTGGTCATCCGTCAGCCGTAGTTTTTGTTGTTTGTTCAAATGTAGCTCTCTGGTGTCGTCATCAGTGACGTTTCATTAACTTTCACTTTGCAATCTTTCATGTTGGTTTGGTACCCATGGGGTTAAACATTGTAGTTGATGATGCAAAACTCAACACTTGCACCAGATTTACACGCAATACAGTTGAGAAATGGTTTAATACTTTGTGTTTCCCGTCTCAGGAAAGTCGATGAGGAAGTGGGTCGAGTCCATCAACAAGATCATCAGGCGGAAGCTGCAGACGCAGTCAAACGGCGTCAGCCACAACATCACCTTCGAGAGCCCGCCCCCTCCCATTGAGTGGCACATCTGCAGGGCGGGACAGGTGGAGTCGTTTGACCTCATGACCCTTCATCCGATAGAGATCGCCCGCCAGCTGACTCTGCTGGAGTCCGAGCTCTACAGGTGAGTCGCTGTGAAGAAGCAAAGAGACGTTTAACTTTATTATAGTCATAGAATTAGTTTCTGTTTGAGTTTGTTTGTTTTTGAAAATAACAAGTCTGTCTCCTCAGAGCTGTCCGGCCGTCTGAGCTGGTCGGTAGCGTCTGGACCAAAGAGGACAAAGAGAAGAACTCCCCCAACTTGCTCCGAATGATCCGCCACACCACCAACCTCACGCTGTGGTTTGAGAAGTGAGTCTCAGCAATCAGTTCACTCACAACAAGGCTTATTTCCTTTGGAATGACATTGATCTGTAACGCCATGTGTTTGGTTGTTGGCAGATGCATCGTAGAGACGATGAACCTGGAAGAGAGAGTGGCTGTTTTATCCCGAGTCATCGAGATCCTGCAGGTTTTCCAGGAGCTCAACAATTTCAACGGTGTCCTGGAGGTGGTCAGCGCCATCAATTCGGTCCCGGTCTACCGCCTCGACCACACGTTTGAGGTGAACTGATCTCCTACCTTTTGTCTTTCATCTCTGCTTTAATTTTTTTTTTTTTTGTCTGAGAAGCTCTAGTTAACATCTTTGTTTTTACTGGAGGAAAAATTCTTTTAAAACAGAGGAGATTAATTTCTACGAATCTCCTCATTTTCTACCATGAAACTATCAAACGTCTCCGTTCACTGATTTGACATGAATGAAAAATCTAACACTGAGTTAATGAGCAGAAAATAATTTTTTGTCGCATTCGCGCTCGTTTCCGCTCACAGGCGATAGCAGAGAGGAAAAAGAGAGTCCTGGAAGAAGCTGTGGAGCTGAGCCAGGACCATTTCAAGAAATACTTGGCAAAACTCAAGTCAATAAACCCACCCTGTGTGCCTTTCTTTGGTAAGTCCTCCAATAGGAGTCCGTTACTGGTGACATATGACAATGACGGATGAGTTGCCCAAACGCGACCCGGCCAAGATCATGTTGGCTGAAGAAAGAGTTAAAGAGGAGGGATGGCGACTTTGTTTAATATTTTTCAGTTTTCCAAACCAGTGGCTGCTGGCACAGGAAATGCAGAAATACAACCTTAAATATTCACTGATTTCATCAATCAGGGAATATTTTTTTAAGTAATAGTTTCAGCTTGCTGTAAATTTCACGCTATATTTACTCCTGACTGTCATTGAACTCTTCATCATCCTCAGGGATCTATTTAACCAACATCTTGAAGACGGAGGAAGGCAACCCCGACTTCCTTAAACGCCACAGCAAGGAGCTGATCAACTTCAGCAAACGGAGGAAAGTGGCCGAAATCACCGGGGAGATCCAGCAGTACCAGAACCAACCCTACTGTCTGAAGGTGGAGCATGAAATCAGGGTGAGCACTCCCTCCGAAACATTTGTCACTTTGGATGCGTTCTGTAGATCCTGAAGTCACGACTTGTCTTGTTTTCCGGCTGCTTTAGAGGTTCTTTGAAAACCTGAACCCGATGGGCAACAGGAGTGAGAAGGAGTTTTCCGACTACCTGTTCAAAATGTCTCTGGATATCGAGCCACGGAACTGCAGGCAGGCGCCCCGATTTGTGAGTGATCCAGCTGACGTGTTTTGTCACATGCTTGGGGATTTTTAAGATGTTCCTTCGAGTTCTCACTTCCTGTTCTTGTTGTTCCTCCTGCAGCCCAGGAAGACCATGTACACTCTGAAGTCCCCGGGGATCCGGCCTGTGCGAACGTCTACCTCTGGCACCATGAAGGGACACCCTGTCCCCTTGGAGAGGGAGCCCCCACATAAGATCACCTTCCGGAGCATTGCCGAGACCGAGCCCGAGACGCCGGCGTCGGTCTCGGTGCCCACCTCCCCGAACACGCCGACGCCTCCGCAGTCGGCCTCCTCCGACCTCAGCTCCGTCTTCATGGAGCACGACCTCAGCAGCTCCTATGGCGGTGGGTGGAGCCCTGCAGAGATCCACATGCGGATCCTTTTTATTTTATATAATGTTTTATGGTAAAACATTTCAAACAAATCTCCTGTCTGTTTCAAATTTACAGGTAGCAACTCCATATTTGCTCCAGGTCATTTCCCACCTTCGAGTGAGTGTGGGCTCTTCCGTTTTAGTCGCTTTTATTTGAAATGTCCATGAGACTTTCTTAATTTTCTGTTTTTATTTTTGATGAATTTCTTCTTTTTTTTACCCTCAGAGTTCCAGTCGGTGTCTTGCGGGAGCCTCCATCAGCTCGGGGAGGAGCAGCTGAAGCCTCCGCCTCTGCCTCCACGAAGGAAAGACGCCATGTCTGAAGCCAAAGTAGGAGCAAGAGTCGATGTTTGAAAAGATAATGTGTTGAACGGTGGTTTGATAGTTAAAATATGCATCTGTTAAAGTACAAAATGTTTTTTATAAAGGTTTTTATTAGGGTAGGGCTTCGTTTAAAGTCTCGTGAGCCAATCCTGTTTGACTTTTTACAGTACTTCCTGTTTTGCTTTCAAATTAAAAGCCCTCCGTTGTGTTTGTGTCTCAGCTGAGCTCCAGGTCCGACAGCCCCCCGGCCATTCCTCCACGGCTGCCCCCTCCCCTGCCAAGGAACCAGCCTCGCCCAATGATCTACAATGGCCCCCCCATCGACGGCCCGCTCCCCAGCCCCCCTCCTCCGCCGCCTCGCGACCCCCTCCCCGACACGCCCCCACCGGTGCCTCAGCGGCCTCCTGAGATCTTCATCAACTACCCCCTCAACCTGCAGCCCTCCCCCGTGGGCCGATACCACTGGGACTTCGGCAGCTCCCCCAACTCCCCCAACACCCCGCCCAGCACGCCGTCGCCTCGCATCCCCAGACGCAGCTGCCCGCTCAGCGCCAGCCAGAACAGCCTCTGCCCCCTCCCCATTCCCATCACCGCCCCCCCGGTGCCGCCGCGCCACAACTCCAGCCCACAGCTCCCCAAACTCCCACCAAAGACCTACAAAAGGGAGCTGCTGCAGGCGCCGCTACAAGCCCTCTCATTGGTGGAGAACACCGACAGCAGCCAGTGAGTCTGCCTTTTTTTTTTTTTTGTTAAACACCTCGAGGTGAAATTCAGACTAAGAAAGCTACTGATCAGAGGACTCACTGCTCCACAGACACTTGTAACTCCGCCCACCCCAGCTGTGCCTCTCAGGAGATCAGTAGCTCCGCCTTCATCATGAACCCACTGTGCCAATGAGAAAACCACACCAGGAGTGCCAGCCAATAAACACGGAGTTTGAGTGTTTGTTTGTTCTGCACGGAGCAGGACCCGTCAGCTCCCGATTAAAGTTCTCACCCCTTCACACTCACTCACCTTACGCTTGTCCCCGCATCTCACTCCCCGCCAGGGGGGGGGGGTGAGATGTGAGCCAGGGAGGGGCGATGCCTCGGTAAGGAGGACTATGTAGCCTCACCTGTCATTCTTGGTTTCTTTGGGCATTGACGACCTCTCCTTCTCCATCCTCCGCTTCGCTCTGCGGCGACGAAATCCATCGGCCGGTTTTTCCTACGAACTTTTGCCAAAGTCTTATTTTATGCAGGGGGATAAGGGATTTTCTTTTTAAAACAAAATGTGACGTTAAAAAGAAATGCATAAAAGAGGTGACACTGAGCCCCCCACCAACACCCCGAATCCAACCCACCCACACCTTGTATCTCAACTGTACACTGTGACTGTAAAGACAAACTGACTGTTGTCTGAAGACCCTCTGCAGCCACAAAACCTTTGCCTTTAAACATCCAACAGCGGTGACCTCTGACCCCAGGCTCCAGTCCTCTCTGCCTTCAGACGGGACGGTGGCGAGAGGGAACACTCCATTTGCACATCGAGCTCGGGGGGCAGATTTGGAGAATAATGCCTTTGGCGGTTCGCGCCGAAGGAACTTCTGCCACGATACGAAACAGGACTCGGACGAGAAGACGGACGGTGTCTTAACCGATCCCCTGACGGACGGACATGCACCGCTGTTTCCACACTGTGCTCTTCTCCAAGAAAGCCCTCACGACCTCTTCAGCGGCGTTAAAACCCAGCGCCGAAAACTCGCAACAGCTCCCCCTGGCGGAGAAATTTCGAAAAGAAAAAAAACCCGACCTACGAAAAGGAGAAACTTCTTCAGTATCTCTTGTTATTTCTGCTTGAAAACATTTTGGACAGACTGAAATAATACATGCATCACGCTCAGATGTGCCTTTTATTTTGTTTTCTACTCTACAGAAATAAGCAAAAGGTGTCTAAAAAAATGCTAAAAAAAATAAAAAATAAAGTTGCCTATGTAATGTTTAGAACAAAGCTATACACGATGAAATTGTACATGTTTGTGGATACTGTGTATATATATAACATGTATACACTAACTAAATAATTTGTATAAAGTGACTCTCTCCCTGTTGTATTGTACCGTCATCCGCATCTGTTCAGTCGAATAATGCCTAACAATCCAATGCTGCTACAGTCGGATAAAAAAAACCAACTAACTATAAATACAAAACAAGAAAAAACAGATCACTGTCACTAACAGACAATCTCCAGTAGAAACACTGGAAGTATTAACTGAGGAAAGCCATGTTTTCTTCCCTACCCCTCAAGCAATGAAAAGAAATGTTCAGTTTAATGCCAGGCACTTGCTAAAGGTTGTGCTTCACTTTGTACGTCCTACTAATTGCCTTTTTCTCCTATTGAAAGATGTTTTTAATGCTAACACTCATTAGCGAGAGATTAGAGTTGCAGATGAATAAATGCAGACCTCTGTTCAGCTGCAGGAGTTGAATCAAGAAAGAATTGGATGTTTTTCTTTTTCTTTTTTTTTTGTCCTTCCCCCTGAGAAACACACTTTGTGCACTTTAGGCTGTACTGTTGAAGAGCCGCAGTTGTCTTGGGTCATGTTTAGAGATGCAATGGTCCTATGCAACTGTTCAACTCGCTTTCTATGTGGATCAGGGCAGTAAAACAGTCCACTGCCTCACTTTTATTACCATGAAGACAGAAATGCCTGAGGATGAGCTGGATTTCAGCAACAAAAATAAATAAATAAAATTTCAGAAAATAGACAGAACCCTCCTCCTCTACGGATGATTAAAACTAAAGATGAAAACGGACCGATGGGGGATTGAATTTGACTAAAGTTTTGTCCATGTCCCACGTCATTATTGTTGGGGTGAATTAAGCCAAATTGTTCTACTTGTAAACCCCCCCCCCCCATCCCAGACACAACAAGACTGGTTTTCCTCCAGTGACAGTGAAACATCTTGATCCAGCAGTGGGTTTGTTTGATGGTATGTGGCCTTTTAACAGCTTTGTATTAATGGTCTTGATGAGATTAATAAATCACCCAGTCTTATTTTGTACTGAACTACTCCTTGCTCTAGTTTTGTTCTTTTATTCTCACGCAAACTGTAAATGTTCGGGGGGGGGGGGGTTTCTGACATTTTGGGAATTACGGTTTGTTTCTGCCAAAAATTTAAGATAAAAATCACTTTTGGTTTTTGTCTTTATCTTAATGTGCAGCTGTAACTACAATAGAATTCATAACTCTGCTTGCCTCGTCCATTCCTCAGCCTCTAGCCTTTCGTAGGAATTGGTTTCTTGGAGAAAGTAATAAAATAAACCATTTTCACACTAATATTGGGGGAAACATATCCAGTTGTTTTTGCATAATCCTGCTGACGAAGTAGCTGAAATGGGTGACAACAGGCTTATTGTCCCTGTCCAGCACGTCACATCTCACTAATCTATCTGATTTATAATCGTCAATAAATCTATACCAATTTTCCTGAAAGTGCACAAGACATCAAATTAAATACACAATTTATTCCACAAAAGGTCCACATTTTATTTTATTATCATGCATTTGCTTGACCGTTGCAGCCTTTTGAGAAAACTTATCCGTCAAATGGTTTTAATTTAAAAGTTTAGTGTGCAGATTTTCCCTGACGCTCCTCTCCTCTCTGGGGAGGTCAAACCGTGCTGCAGGGGCCCTCGCTGTCCTCGCTGTCCTCCCACAATCCTCCACTGCTCACGGCTGCCACGTGGTTTTCTCGCTGCTGAAAGAGGCCCGATCTGAAGAGACGCAACACGGGAAAGTTTATTCATCTAGTTTTTTGTGATGATATGTGGACTGATGCTGACAATGGAAGAGTGTTTTCAGATTTTGTGCAAGCAGTTTGTGCATTTCTGACATCTGAATTGGTTCTTACCTCAGATTCTCTCTGAGCAGGTTGAAATTCTGAAAGCTTTGCCTCGCTGGAGTTTGGATTGGGACGAATCCTGGTCTGTTGTCTCTCTCTGGAGCTGAATCAACCTGCAGCATGAAGTCATGTAGAGATACGTCCTGAATAAAATCCTCAATAAATATAAAATAACTCATCAGAGGTGTATCGAAAGTAATGAAAAACTTTCTCCTAGCTTTGGAATTGAGTTTTCCTGAGCATAGAAAGCATTCTGGAACAAAATAAGTCCAGTCAGAACAACCAGTGTGGATAGAACAGATCTACCTGTTTGGACGGATCGTCCCAGATCGGCCTGAAGGCGCTTTTGGGATGTAGAGGCGGCGACCCCTTCCTGACGCTGACCAGCCTCTTCCCATAGGAGCTGACGAGACACGGCATCGGCCCCTCCAGCCGCCCTGCGGGGCTTCTAACGGGGGGGTGAGGGGTCTGTCTGGGAATCTGCCACCTCAGACACACAGTCTTCTCTCTGGGCGTCTCTGTCTGCCGCTGCTGGCTGGATGAGGGCTTCAGCAGCACCGGCACCTGGCTGTCCTCCTCTTCATCCATCATCTCCCTGCAAAGGGTTCCATCAGGGCTGCAGGAGGTCACGGAGGAGTAGTCGAAAGCCGACGTGTCATCCGGGTCGGAATCGCTGTTCTCAAGTCCGTGATGGGTATGAGGCGCCTCCGGTTCGTTGGTGCCTCTCCCAGTGGGTTGGCTGAAGGTGCCTTGACCCGAGTCGCTGTTGTCCCCCCATCCTGGAGGTTCTGAAGTGAGGAGGGAACAGCAGGCGTGCCCACAACCACAAGGCGGCCTGTTCAGGTGGGTCTTCCTCCTCACCGGGCTGCAGGACCAACACTCCAGACGCATTTGGTGATGGCTGCTTTGTCCATTAGTGAGGCCGACAGCCGGCTGGTTGTCTCTGCAAGGATAGAGAGGAGAGGACCCTCATCAACTGGGAGAGAAAATCTATTGTCCATCTCATTCTAGACCTTCCAGGTGATACTAACCTCTGAGCAGCAGCTTTGGGTTCTACATCCTGTTTGCAACAGGTGACAGAAGATCCACCAGGCATGACATCAGAGCAGCTGTCGTTCGGGCAAACACATAATACACATCTCAGTACCTGAATCTAGTGAATACACACACCTCTACATAATCAGACAAGCAACCTTTTTATATTGAAGTTTGTGAATCAGGTAATCTTCCTCAAGATGCCCTGACCTTTGTCCGGTTCCGTCTCCTTCTTTCTCCCCCCACTGGACGTCCTCCTCCAGGATCTCATGACAGCGGGACAAAATGCTCCTCAGCGCCCGTTCAGTTCCCAACAGGAGGCTGCAGTCAGGATGATCTTTGCCGGTCCATTGCAACAGATTCTGGAGGGGAAAACAAACATGGATTAAATAATCCAGTGATTGTTTGGAAGTGAATTTACAGCTTTTCTATTTAGTGGGATCACCCCCATGTTTGAATTAGTACAAGTCCCCTGTTTGATGCGTCTATAGTAGATAAAACCTTAAGAAAATGGAAATTCCCTTTCAATTGTTATCCTTGTGGACAAAACACAATGATCGCCCTCTAGTGGACAGACTGAGATTATGCGTCCTCCAGACTATCCTAACAGTAACAAAGGCATCTTCATGGTCACCCCTTCAGTGGAGTAAATGTGATGAAGTCATTTCCTTCACCCCTGCCCCTGTCACAGCTTGAAGTGGCCCCCGCCTTCTGTCAGATCTGGTTAATAACTGTCTTCAGAGAGACTGGTGACCCACCTGAATGTGACTCAGGTAGCTGTGTATGCGAGAAACGGGCGCCAACAGCAGGGAGAGCAGTTTTATTTCCTCTTTCTCCACCTGGCCGTCCTGTTTAACAGACAAAACAACATCCGTAGGCATGTGCTTTTACTGAATGAGGTAAATCCGTGTCCTCTGACATACCTGTGTGTGGTGACTTTTCTTGGGATGATTCATCCTGTCGAACTCCAGTGACAGCAGCGACGCCAGGCTGGTCGTGTATCCGAGGTACACATCTGAAAATCCTCTCTGGACAATGCAAATGGAGACCACCAGGAGTTCCCGTGGAGTGAAGTTTAATCACAAAAATGTAAAACTAAGACTCACGACTTACATCATTTTGGCCAATAAGCTGCACCAGGATGTCTCCCACCAGAGATTTCCAATGCTCTGCTGATAATCGCTCCTGTAGGGTGTTTCTGAAGAGCAGATGTCGCTGCAGCAGCTGCTCCACATACGTCAGATACGTCTGCCTACATCACAAGGATTTTTTACTTGATGTAAACACATGTTGCACAGGACTAAACATCATAATTGTTGCGACTAATATATTACTCACAAAGACCTGTCTGCATTTCAGTTTTTCTGTCTACAATATAGAATTTACAAATTTTCTCAATACAAAGGATAAAGGACATAATCGTAAAAGCTGTTTAGCACTTACTGTGGTTCTACGGTCACCTGGTGAGCTCCTGGCATCTTGTATTTATCGTACAGCTGGTTTAAGGTGGACACGTACTCCCACTCAGAATGCAGAAGCTGCATCGCCACCTGATGCCGTGCATCTGCATGAAAGTAAACATCAATAAAGCTACACAGACAGACATCCATCCTGTGAGAAGAAGTAGATCTTTGTGTATAACAGAGTGTTTACAGCTGAATTTATAAGATAATGTGAATATTAATGGTCCTACAATAGGACTCTGTGGCTTACCTTAGACTGAAATCGTCTGTGTTTCAAGCAACATGTGAAGCATTGATTTTTTTTTCTTGTTTGTCACGGGTCAAGTTGATATATTGATCATTTATTTAGTGAAAATGGTGCGATCAGTTGTAAAAAGGACAACCTGCTCACCTGTGCCTTCGCTCAGGCCGGCTTTGAGGCCCTGCAGGAAGCAGTGGAGGAGCAGTTTTCCTCTGGATGGACAGGCTGCTGCAGCAGTCGGACAACCACCCTGAGTTTGCTCACCGGCTGCTTCTGCTGGCTCGCTGCTGGATAGCGGTGGAAACATTACTCATCTTCTTCAAGAGTAAATATTTGAAGTTTGTGAACATCCATTCAAGCAAATAACTTACATCTCTTGTATTTTCCACGGTGGGATTATTTTTATAGTTTAGCCCAAACTATGGAACAAACCTGTCAAGAGTGACCCTGGATCCTCTTTAAATATAAGAATGTTTAATTTCTTTAAGATAAACTGTAAATAATTATATTTCATGCCAATAAAACGTAATGATATTATATTTTAAAGTAACTGATGCTTTGTTTCTGTACATTTATTAGAAGCTTTTTTGTGCTTTTGATGTGGAAACTATTTCCTGACTGTTCCTGTTAGAGCTAAATCATCTCTAATGGCTTTTTTAAATTTACCCTTCTCTCTGTTTGGACGTGGAACTCTTTCCAACCTGCTGAGGTCTCTGTCTGTCACCGTACAGCTGCATGATCTGAAATTGCATCACCGCAAGTTCTTCCTGTTGGATGACATCACATTGAAGTCATTAAGAAGTCTAATGTGCTTGTGTTATAATCATTATGTGTATTTTAAGATGAACTTTTTCCACCCTCAACGATTCCACCAGAGCCTCCAGACGTAACGCTTTCTTCTGGCAGCTCCTCCTGTTGTCCTCCATCTCCTCCCTCAGGTACGCGTCTCCATGTTGGATCTGACTAAGTTCCAGCAGAGCGCTGGTGAAACCCGTCTTCAGCTCCGACACCATGCATTGTAACTGTCAGGACAACAGGTTTCATTAATACAACACAAATAAAATAACACACACTTTGATGCAGAAGGAGATTATTTAATACTTGTTTCCAACTTTCTTGAATGTTCAGAGCTTTTATATCTAAATGAACTGTGTCTTTATAAACTGTGGAGGCTGATGAGGGAAAGAGCAAAATACCTTGGAGATTTCAGCAACAAGCTCGACCTCCTGAGGCTTCATGACTTCTAAAGGAAGAGACACAAACAAGCCTATTTGCAAACAGTCATGTGCTGATGTGCACAAACGTTGGAGCAACAATTACCTGCATAATATTTTGTGCAGAAATATAAAATCTTTGTTTTGTCTACAACGCAAAGAAAAAGGGACCGTCCATTTACAGATCAGACAATAGGTGGATTTACACCGTAGTTATAAAGAACATAGGTAAAACCCAGCAAAAATGAATGTTTAATCTTCCACCTAAATGCACAATGAAATACTGAAAGACAAATAAAAAATTCAACAGCAGCATTATGATTTACTTGTGTAATTACAGTTTAAAGAGCAAAAAAAAAAAGTGTTTTCTTTCAACCTTTAAATCAAAGCTTAAGAAAGAGCTCAAATGACTTTCTTAAACAAATTCATTTACATTCAAGTATTCTTGTTTTATTTTTTTCTGGTACCTGCTGTAGGTGTTGCCCCTGCCAGCAGTCCCTCTGTTGAGGAAGTGGTGAGCAGCCAAAGAGCTCAGCACTGCTGAGGAAATGGTTGCAGAGCCAAGAGTCCTCTTTTTCAGTCTGCTGACAGATACAGATCAGCAAAAACAAGCAAACAAACAAAAAGTTGAAAATGTATCATGCAATAATTTAGTGTTTTCAACTGCAATTGCACCACATGAAAAAATATTTTTTAAAAGCCTCACCCTCATTGTATTGAATCACAATTTTTGTAATCAAAATATAAAAATAAAAATCGGTTTCATTGTATTTTTAATGTCAGACCATGCCACTCTGAATGGTTTAATACTTTATAGTAAATGTAGATGTAAAATCCCAGCAAACAAAATTTAAAAAAAAAAACCCCACCGGAAACACAAAGACTATTACAGTGTACTCACCTCGGTTAAAGCGCTTCACAACTGCTTCTCCGTGCAATTAAAAAGATAAAAAGAAAAACATTGGACATCTCCAGTGATTTCTTTCTTGCGGAAACACGTTTGAAGGCTGCGGATTCGCGCTGTGCAAAAGCAGATGTCCTGCATGACGCGGAATGAGCGGCACTGTGATTAAAAAAAAAAAAAAGTCAGGTCAAATATGCATTGCATGAGTTATGTTTAAGCATTTCTGTTTAGATTTTGTTTCACTTATTGCTGTTTTTTTTTACCACTCTCATTAACATCTGCATAGGTATCATTATATAGATTTATAAAAATATTTGACTTGCAATAAACCTTATTTTAATGTGTGTAAAATTGTAAAAATTAGTCAGATTTCTGGTATCTTATTTTTATGGTTGTATCTGATTATTGTCGGTTAATAGAGACAACAATAACCCTCATCATTAGTAAATATTTTATGTCCGAGTTGAAGAAAATTCCGTCGTCACCTTGTCTCCGCCCGTGCGGCTCTCAGTGTGCTCTAATCGAACGCACACACAGATACGTTGTTTTGAGGATGGGCGTGGTTAAACACGATCCGTGTACTGATTGGCTGTTGAGATTTTAAATTGTTGCAGCGGCTGACGGAACTGTCAAAACAGTGGACAGGCGGACGCTATCGGTGAGAATTCAGAAAAACTACAACTAAAACCAGCTCTTTTTTTTCAACATATATGCATTTTTACGACACCACACAACTCTATTTCCTTTTGTGATATTTCTGCATGAAACTTGAATGCAAATGTTCTTCATTTTCGAACTGACAGCGTTAATGCCAACTGTCTCAAATGTATTTCCCGACAAATTAAAAAAACAAAAAACGGCAGTAACGTCAAATCTTGTTTAAATTGTAAATAGATTAAGTCTAGTAAAGTAAAGTTGTATATTTTATCTTAATCTTATTTTTTTTAATGTCACTTAGGTAATGCAGTCAGGCCAGGTATAAGCTAGCATGGTTGTACAGGTTAGGGCTTTAGCCCTCTCACGTTAGCCTCATGTTAGCCTCCATAAAGGACCGACCACAACACACAAATATATGAATATCTGTTAATTATTATTCAATATATCCACTTTAAAGTGTAAAGACTATTTGTAATTTTATTTAGGAAGTTACGCACCATTTAACAGGAGTATTAAACTTAAATGACATAACAATAAATCGAATAATACAACAAGAACATGGTAAATAAATAAAACGAGGCAGTAGGAAAAAAATGAAATTGCAAATAAAAGGCAGTAAAGCAAAAATGCAGGATGTGGGAATAGATTGATAAATTTTTTTAAATGTTAAAATCATTGAAAATAATGAGTTGAGCCTTTGCAGACCTCCGGTAGTTGATTATCCTGTTCAACGGTTCAGGAGTGCTATATAAGCTGTGTCTAAATTCAAGGGTCAGGAAATGGTCAACAAAGACGTGGACGTCAGAGACACCTGAGGTTGCACAAGTGCTGTTAATGGACACTGGGGTCTACTGAACATTTCACCTGGTTTTCCTGTACCTACCATTGTGTCATGAACTATTGTTGCTGTCTGTTTGATTAGCTGATGTCTAGTTGCAAAATCATTCTATTAAATATTACTTAGTAGAAGTAAAAGCTGTACCTTTTTTTAGACTTTGCACAAGTCTCAGTTTTTACTGTACATTTGACTATTTGCTAATTTGCATACTAATTGACTTGTGTGCAGTAAATCCCATGCATTATTATTCTTTGACTTTCTACTAGACTTCTGTCTTTCTGAACAGTCTAAAACCATGCGGACGAGTGAGTTTGACTCCTCATCTGAGGAAGAGGAGGTTGAGGAGCAGCTGACTCCCCTCCAAATCTGCTGGTAAAGTCCACCTGTTCTATTCCTTTTGTGGTTTGTTGATACTCAAAAAGTTTTTTTAAAATGTGAAATGTAAAACACATACCAGTCACTATTGTACTGTCTTCTACTGTATATGTGGTTGGGTTTCAGGTTGCCTCTATCCATAGTGGAGTGCTCACAGTTTCTTGGGATATGTGCGCTACCAGGTATTTCATCATTATATACGGTACATACATGAGCTTGGTATTTATTTATTGTGTTGTGGTAATAATGGTAAAAATGTCATCTGACTTCAGGTTGCAGATACAAAGATGTCCGCAGGAATCTAGAAAGAGATGTTGGTAAGTTAACCTTTATTCTTAACATCATTCATATTCTTGTAGATGAGACAATCGTAATCATCTGCAGCTGCTTATCCACCTCGCCGGTCCCAGGTCTAATGGAGCTTATACCAGCTGCCTAAGGGCGAGAGGCAGGGTACACCCCAGATGTGTCGCCAGCACATCCACAGGGCTATTCTTAACATGTGATGAATGAATCCAACCCAAAACATTCTATGCTATGAAAGTATGCCTATACATCGACAAGGTTTAGGCATATTGGTGACATATTTTGGGAGTAACAACATGATTTAAAAGAATACCTGCAAATCCTCACATGTAATTAAATTTATTTGTTCATGTATTTATTGGTTTAGACATGAATAAACTCACCCGTAATAGAAAATGGGATGCAGGTGTAAAACAAAGCCCTCAATGGTTTTGATCTTAAAGCTCTCCACAGAAAAGATTAATTTAGTCAACTGTGTTAAAATGTAGGTAGAGAATTAAAAATCCACATACTACTTACTAGCCAACAATTACACCGACAAAAATATATTTAAATATCATTTCAAGAACCACTTACTGAATGGCTAATGAAGATAAATGATGAGGCTAAAATTGTTGAGATTAAAAAAAACCCTCCCTTAACTATAGTTTATCGATGCTAAATTTAATATGAGACATTATGTCATTGAATACATAGCTTCACCAGTGACTAATTGTGAAATTTAAATCGCTAAATTGCTTGAAAATTTGCCTAATAGTCCTAGATTAATATTCTGGTTGATGATTGAAGAAAAAGAAAGTCAACCTTTCTTCCTGAAAACAAAAATTCAATTATACTTTTTGCAGTTAAACCTTATGTTTCTCTCCACACTCACTGATCACCAGTAAATATCAAACATTCCTGCATCCCTAAAAACATGGGTTTACGAATATAAATTTTGTTGTTGTTGTCGTTTGTTGTGACCAGAGGAGCTCCAGAGCCAGGGGGTGCAGGATGTGTTTGTTTTCTGCACCAGAGGAGAACTCTACAAATACCGGGTTCCCTCCCTGTTGGACGTCTACCAGCAGTCGGGATTCACGGTTCATCACATGCCCTTCCCAGACGGAGACGTTCCTGAGCTGGAGCAATGCTGCCAGATCCTGGATGAGCTGCAGGCCAGCCTCAAAAACAACCGCAGGACTGTGATCCAGTGAGTCAGCTGTTGGTCACACTGACATTCACAAACACACAGTCAAGTGTTTCACATTCACAAGTGGATTTCAGTTGTGACTATAAACACTTTAGCAGAACACAGCCTGTTACATGAAATGTTTATGGTTTATTTTTCCTGGCAGTTAACACTGATCTAAACCGGATTTGCAAGCTGTCAAAGACATTTTGAGCAGCAGCGTTGCACCATTTTTCTCAGACTTCTCTTGAGCATTATGTAGTTTTATTTAGTATGGTTTTGAAATATAATTTAACTTGAAAGTGGAATGTGAGGCAGGTGCACATACTTACCAGGTGGACTGTGATTTACTGATCTGCTAATCTGCATTCATCTCCAGAATGTTTAAAAGCAATAGTCAGCATTTTCATGCATTTTGTAAATGAGACCCCAGAGTAGTGAAAGGTGTGTTTCCAGGGCAACCAGGTCATGTAGTATCTGCTGTCAAATCTACTGAAAGCCCCCCCGAGACGCTCTTTAATCCTCATGAGGGAATGATGAAGCTGCTCACAACACTTAGAAAAAAAAGGTTGGACTTGAATGTAAACGTAGTGAATATCTGTTCCATCATATCCGCTATGAAATCCTTTCCCTGTTAAACAGACTGTGCACAGCCATGGATAAATCTATATTGTATTTTTTATATTACATTGCACCATCAAGACTTTTCTATTGAACTTTAGGTCATCTATAAAACAAACTCTGTTCTTTCACCTCTGATTGTTTTGTGCACCTTTTCTCCTCCACCTCCAGCTGTTATGGAGGCCTAGGACGATCTGGATTAAGTAAGAATATTTAACTTCTTCTATTTTGACACTCATAAATCCACTTTAATCAGTTTATTTCACTGTTTGCTTCATTCGTCCATGTTGTATGTCCTTCCATTCAGTCGCTGCCTGTCTGCTGCTTCAACTCTCTGTAACATTGACGCCAAACAAGGCAATGGAAATCCTCAGGCAATACCGAGGAGGAGGAGCGATACAAACGGTGAAGGTGAGTTTATTAATCATCTGTTTTTATCAGACTGTAGAATAATTTACAGTCTACAATAGGAGTTTGAGATATGAGCTGATCGACATATGAGTTATTTGAGAGTCTATATACGAGCAAAATCCAGGATACGAGCCATGCTTCGGGACATCACCGCTAGTTGATGGATGGATCAGCTGACGTCCGATCGCGTTCTTTCGTGTAGTAAACAGATTATACTTGTATCTCAAGGTTCTGCTGTATTTTGAAGTCCTTGACTGCTCTTCATTCTCACAGAATCAAGACTTTCACTGTATGTTTCTATATTTCATCAACAGACATGTTCAATTACAACTTAATTTCCTCTTCCGTAGCAATATAACTTCCTTCATGAGTTTCGGGATAAGGTAACAGCCTACCAGGAGACCAGAGAGGGGCCTACAGAGCGCTCGGTGTCTCGATGATGACCGATCTTCTCTTCAAATTATAAGACGGGAAATTTACTGATTGCTTCAAACTGTTATTGGCATCACTTTTTTTAGCAGTTCTTTTCTGATTTTGTGTGATATAATGTATTTTCTGCACTTTAAAAGATGTCAATAATATATTGCGGTTTGCATTCTCACTATAGTAGAATCAAAGAGTTTATGGGGAAATTCTGCTGGGTTGTCACTCAGAGCTTTAATGGTGTTGTTCTTTTTTAGCATAGTTATTGTAATTATAATACACGTTGTCATAAATGTTAACTCTAATAAAGAGCAATCGAGTTGGTTTCAAGTAACTAAGACAATTGATTTGTTTAATTCAGTTACTGCAGACCTGTCCATGAGACTAATGTGTTCTGTGGTGGTGTTGGAGATATTTTTACCACAAGTAACTTATTTTATTATTGAAATGAAACACAATTGAGAAAAATAAGTATGGACTAATTTGCCTTATTAAAGCCACATAACCTGGGACACAGAACACCTCAGTCACACTACTCGGAGAACTAGGTTCATGAATGTAACTAAGATTTAAAGACCTGTTCTTCACATGTTGGGAACCACTGAGTAGCTTTAGAAAAGAAATCCAGTAATCCCTCGCGGATTCGCACATCAACACGATTGGCTTCACTACAACGCTGATTTTTAGTAGGTAGTCCCGTGATACCATACAAGCATTCTATTGGCTGACAGCATCTGGAAGTGCGCTTTGTTCTGTGAGTCTCTGAACGCAGCGCACGTCTGAGACACACCAGTCCCTTAAACAGTCTATAAGAATTTGGGGAAAAGGTAATAGATGGAAGGCGGTTTCATATCAGTATGGGGATGGTTTGTAAATGTTTAAATTACCGTAAATACTAAAATAGTTTGCCGCTATATCGCGGAATTTCGTTTTTGCGGGTGGTTCCTGGAATGCATTAACCACAAGTAATGGAGTTCTGTAATCAAAAATTCTTAGAAATCGTTGTCATGAGTTCTTAGAATGATTAAATGTAAATATCAAATTAGTGATAAAAACATCACTTTTCTGTATCACAGAAAAACTTTTTTTTTTAAAAGTACCCTGGATATTTAGTCTTGTAGTCAAGTCACAACCCAAAATCAGGGCTTTATAAATAAAGTTGACTGTAGTTTGAGTGTGAACATTGTTTTTTTTTAAATCAACGTAAAATCAAGAATAACTAAACTGTAAAGGAAATGCCCCTGTATTTTACTTTATTTTATTTACCTGTATTAATGTCAGGTTGTCCCTCAGTGGAAGCTAAATGTTAGGTAGGAACCATATTTTCGGGTTACGTTTCTGCCCGGAAGCAATAACTGGCGCTAACGCTGAACTTGAATGTTTTGCCACTTGCTAGTAAAGCTTAGTTTAGCCTCTACACTCCCGAGGAGAAAATTCAGCAGAGGTAGGTAAAAGTTACGGTATAAGTTTTTTTTTTATTACATTGTGTTTTTATGTCCTGTTAGTTTTTGGTAAATCTTAGGGAATAGTACTTTCGTATTTAGAATAGTGATGACATTTAAATGACCTCAGGTGGCGATTATAGATAATTGTTTGAAATTCATTACCAAATTACTAACAACCCCTTGGAACCAATTGTGTTCATATGTTGAGGACTACATATATTTGTAAGATACAACAATGTGGTCCATAGAGTGAGTTTTATTTTGATCAAATTATGTGACATGATGGGGTCTTAAACCAAAAAATGTGACATGATCATTTCCTCCCTGATAAAAGTACACATTTGGAAATGGCAA
This sequence comes from Antennarius striatus, assembly GCF_040054535.1. Lineage (NCBI taxonomy): Eukaryota > Metazoa > Chordata > Actinopteri > Lophiiformes > Antennariidae > Antennarius > Antennarius striatus. Next base: position 16,132,658 of record NC_090792.1, read on the forward strand.
TAAATATTTGTGAATTAATTTTCTCCAACTGCCTGCACTCTAAAGACACCGCTATCCATTCTGGAAATGACAACACTGTGAGGACTGCACAAGACAAGAAAATAAAAATACTGAATAAATAAACAATGGAGTTCCTAATGATGTCAAATATTAGATGACTAAAACACAAAGACGGTTTCAAGAAGTACATTCAACAGTATGGCACATCAGCAGTTTCCTACCAAAGCTCAAAAGCAGCAAGCAGGAACAAACAGTATTGTTGCTGTGTAGTGCTGACAATATACTGTTGAGTCCACCTTTGAATTTATGGATAGCTGTGAGGGCGATTCTACAGAAATACAGGCCACGTACACGTTGTCTACTTTGGATTCACAAGTTAGAAAACAAAGATTGCCAATTATTTCAACAGGGATTACATGAGGATAAATCAGTGTCGGGTTCGCCGTGACAACCTTGTTCAGCTAGTCCCTGTGCAACACACGTCACTAAGTGATAATAACCCATGCTCTTCTGTCCTCACGTTACCTAACCATTCATGTTAGGACCATTTACACCTGTAGGAAAACAGGTCTAGTTTGTCATTTGTATTACAGATGATACAGTCATGTCGCAGGCATAAATGAGATTTTAAAGCCTGGAATCTAGTTCACAGAAAAAGCTAGCATAGTTCAGCTTGTAGCTCAGATTCTCACACCTGAAAATGTCTACCTAATCTGTAAACACTCAAACGTTTGGAACCAAAATGATCAAAAATTGTATTCAAATCTTAAATCATTGAGAAAAAAAAAATCACCATACCAATAAAAAAAAATCATGTCCATTCTCCCATTCTTTTTAATATGTATAAAATTATGAGAGGAACAGTGCTACCGAAGATTTTGTCTTAAAACGGGCTAAATGACACACTGCCGCTGTGTGTGGGATAGTCGAGAGTTCGTCCTCTTGAATTGCTGATCAGTGGTCTCCAGCAGGTGCAGTGTTCCAGCACTAAGATCAGTGTCTGGTCATCTACTGTACATGCAGGTCCTCGTCATCCACCAGGTTTAAGAGCTCACCAATACGTAAATCATCCTGACAAAGAAAGAAAAGAGACAGAAGAACACTTTAAAATACCTTACACAGTCATCAAATGTTTGGATAATGAGACAATCACAAGCTAAAATGTAATTTAAGGAACAGTTTGATTTTTATTATGTTAATTGCAGCTCAAATCCCTCTTTTTATCTGCTCCTATTTGTTCTATCAAAGTTCCTATAAGACATTGTAAAGATTAGCAACACCATAACTTTCAAATTAAAAGACCACCATTGATTTAGGGGGCAGAAATCCATCAATTCTTAGACGAGGCTTTTCTTGTGAAGGATTAGCAGGAATGTCTTTGAGAACTTGAAAGGCTCCGATGACAACTTTAACTTTACAGTTGTTCCTGCCATCTGTTTCTGCTGTACTTTTGGTTGTGAGAAATGAAACCAAGATGTTCCACAATAAAGCCTGATGGGTTGTGTGGCTGCTACGCTCCTATTTATGGGCTCAAGTCAAAATATAAAGAAGTATTAAACTTTTGATCGTATGCTTCGGTTTGGTGCTCAATTCAATATAAAATCAGTCTGAAAATTTTGACATTGATGAAACTCTAGCAAATGCTCACATGTCATCTTTATCATTTTTTCTAACCAGGTGGGGATCTAGTCTTTACGAACTGACACTTCCAGATCATACACTACACATCTATATGATTCACATCTTTTGCACAATGCAGACGATATGATTGTGTACCCGTAGAGATAGTAGAAGAATGACAGGAGGTAGAAAGCCAGTTTGCACCAGCCTTCTTTTTGACAGAAGGCCAGGATGTCAGCATTCATTATGGTTGTTGGGTCGTAGAGCCCTGGACAGCTCATCACAGGTCTGCTCATGTACCTGCAGCACAGTGGAAGATGTTGCATTATGGTAGTCAGATTTTAATGATAGACTTCACACTGTAATTATTGGGATATACAGACCTCCAGACGTGATAAGCCAGCAGCGGTAAATTGAGGCAGAGGGTGAGCCACTCGGCCGCACAGAAGAACATCACGCAGAAGAAGAAGTGGATGAGATACTCTGGGAGCACCAGCTGAAAAGAGCGAAGATGGAAGAAAACATCACAAATTATGCCCAATCAGATCATCTCCTTTGTTCTTATAAGCAGGGATTTTACATTCGGTTGGATTGGGTTTTAATTCTAGAGACTTGAGAGAGTTTCAAAGCCAATGAGAGCTTTTTTTACACAGCGAAAGCTGGAATATTGAAAAAGACACACATGAAAAACCTGCAGTCGGCTCCACAAAGTCAGACAGGAATGGAATACCAATGAGCTGCAGCAAATGCATTTTATTTTCACACGCTTAATATCACTGCATGTTATTACTTGCAGAATAACAGTAAGATAATGTGCTGCGTGTAAATAACAAACACTGCTTTATCGTAGACTGACTGGACTAAATGTGTTTCAAAAATCAGGGTGAAAAATTAAGAACTACTTCAAATTTAAACACCCAGCGTTAAACCGAACCAGAAAAGAAAATGATTCAACTGTGGGTTTATCTTCAATTGTGAGGTTTGGAAAGAAAAGTTTGTGCAGAGCAGAAAATCCAGTTGTCTACTCGCTACCATGCCGATGGAAAGTCAGGCGATTTTCTTACACTGCTCCCGCCCTACAGGAGTTTTAAAATCTCATCAGAAAAACAAATGTCACACAAAAGATGTGGGAATCACACGCAGCAGGATTTCATTAAGACTCCTGCCAGACCAAGCGACGAACGCAACGGCCTGACCTCTGGACGAGAAGCCGTGTAAAGTAAAGTGAATGACTCGGTTGCCATAGCAATCAGGATACTTTGCAGTGAGAAAAGAAGAAAGGAGATTCAAAACATTTTGAGAGACGTTTTGGGAAAACACTTCCACACCTTCAGGGACACTACGGAAATATTGTGTGGACTAAGAAATTTAACCCGATTTTCCATCAGCAATGGGGTGAATAGATGACTAAATCCTCATTTTTATGTGAGCATTTCCTCTGCAGAGCTTGTCAAACTTAGCGTTTGCGACTAACTTATAATTGTGGTAGTTTATAAGAGTTGGTGGGCAGAAAGCTACTAAACGCTGTTGTATGTGGACAGAAATGGTCACCTTCCCACCCTGGGTTTGTCATGCACGGACAAGTCTGACCACCAGTAAAAAGCCCACCACGACTTGCTCTGGAGACAGATTTGCACATCTCAACATCTTGTGTAGTGTGGACAAACCTAGAAATCATCCCACTGCCTGATGGACAAGCCATGCTGGGAGCATTAGCAGTGTGGATGCAGCAGCCTGGCTCAGGTTGATGGAGTTCAAGCTGGAGCAGGGTTCAGGGGGCAGATGGAGGCACCACATGGAAGCCATGCATTCAAAAAGAGCAGAAGGGTAGGGGCAACAACAGCCCACAGATGGAAAAGTGAGGTTGTGTGTAGAGGGAGGTGAGGGCGGTGGGGGGGGGCGCCATAGTGTGTTCCTGCACTGTGCTGCCAAATACAAAACAACTAATCGCAGCACAAAGACTGCGCCAACTGGCCAAAAGAGAGGATAGAACTGTGGCCCATCATGGATTAGAGACTGAGGGATCTGTATTTTTTTTAAAAATAACTCCTCCTACTACCACGACCAACTAACCAATCACTAAAACCAAATACGGCTGAGCTGGAGGGTTAGGATACTGCAGCCATCTGTTCTCCACCACAGGTGACGGAGGTTAGAGCCAACACCGAGCTCATCTACAGGAGCACACTTCTTTTAGTTGCTGATTCAGGCAGTAGCCTCTACCCCACAGAAAAGTTCAATGATAATGTGACACGAAGTAAGCCATTAAGTTTAAGCAACCATCTTCCAACAATCCCCCCGAAAATCCAATTACCTCTTTCAGTTTTGAAGGATTACCACGAATACCAGGGCTCACACCAGTCCCACTTACTAGACATTACTGGACTTGCAGTTACTACTGTTAAGCCCATGAATGGGAGCGTATTGGCTTTTCACTTTAAAGTTTTTCATAAACATTAAAATAATCAAATGTTTAACATCGGAAAACCATTTTGAAAAGGTTTCCATGTGTAGAAACACTTGAGGATTTTTAATATGAAATATAGAAAGTATTGCATTAACTTCAGTCCGTTTTACACAGAAACTGCAGTGAGTTCATCCCAGGGCTTCTGCTAACTAGCTGCAAGATAACTAGCTGTAAGCTAGTTAGCAGAAGCCACACCAGGTGCCACACCTGCACCTGGTAAATGACTGTTCAGTCAGTTTGTGTTTAATTCAACTGTTTAACTGGGAACCCACTAAACCTGATGAATACAGTTATGTTTTGTCAGGATAGCATAAAAACCTCGTGTTGCTGCTGCTTCAAACTAAATGTTCCTTTCCATTTGCAAAGAAAGGGTAGGTTGTAATATAGTCAAAATCATGCAAGTTTTGAGCATTTGCAAGTCTTTTCAGTTAACAGCTACACTCAGCTATAATCAATATAATCGGTGCAGAGAACATCCACCACTACACATCATGTCTCCCATACCTAAAAAAAAGAAAGCAGATCCATCCAACATTGTAAAATTTAATTGTTTAAAAAAAATTTTTTTTAAAAAGCACAATCTATTGTTTCTGTAACTGGTAACAATGTGTTAAAGCTGAAATATACGAAAAGGAAGTGTTGTTTAACATTCAATCAAAAATTTACATGAAAGTAAAAAAAAGCGAAACAGAAAAAGCGCAGGTGGCATGTTGTCTAATCCCAAGATGTAGTCCAGCTTTAACTTCAAGATTAGTTAACTGAAAAGACGTTTGCAAACACTTCGCCGTGCAAAATGACAAGACTGCAGTTCCACTTAGCGGGCATTTTAAAGATTGGTACAAACCTTTAATGCAATTTTGACTCTTTTAATCTTTTTGACCTTTTCAACTGTCTTTTGGCCATTAATAAAGTGCAAAAAAAAAGCAGATTAGGAAAAAAAACAAAACAACAAAAGGCGTTAGAATCTGACAGCTGACAAGATCACTGAAGTCACAAGAGGCAGATTATTCAGCAAAACAGTGCCAAGAAATGACTGAAAAGACAGATAGGCAGAAAAAGTCAGCCTAGGATAAATGGAGAAAACCTCAACAGCAAAACCGCATGCAGTCAAAGAGGGAAGGAAGTCGTGTTGGGAGCGCTGGTGTCACTTACCGGGTTTAAAGTGTTACATTGATCTATTGGATTCTTGTAATCGGTCTTCAGCTCGTCAAATGCTATTATCTAGGGAAGAAGATGATCAGAGTGTAAATGTACAGCAAGCAGCTCAGTGTTGACATTATCTTCATGAAAAATGGAATCAGCATACAGTCCTAACAAGACATTGTATGTGTATACCGCATGTTAGAACTGGAACAGTGAGTCAAATGATAGAAAAATAATTACCAATTATTCTGAAATTCAAGACTTTGTTTCAGTAATATTGTAATAAGAAAAAAGATGTAACAGATTTTCTGGTTTTAGCTCCTTACTTGAGAGGGTTTTCTGCTTTTGTTTGTCAGTTTGAGGGAGCAAGTTCCACCTGGGGGGGTTAATGTTGTGGACTACTCTCTCAACAAAAACGTAAACGCTATTTGAAGATGTCACTTTAGAATCGGGGACATCGTCACAAGCAATCGTATAACCAAAAAATTTGATGTGAGAATAATCAGCAAATTATGTTTCCATCAATGAGACAACTTCTTTGTAACCATTGCTTGTTGTTGTGACACTGGCAGCATTGCAAAACTAAGGTGACCTGTCAGGAGACAGAAACAAGCTTGAGGGAACAGGAGAAAATATGCCCCAGACCAGTTCCACAGCCCTTCAACATGCAACCTGTTCACTCCCCATTAGTTCCCATGCAGAAAAATTGGCTGCAATTTACCAGAATGGCATTTGTGAAGAAGTCCTTAATGAATCAGAGTAAACTACAACATTAAAATAGTCCATCTAATTCTAACAAAAAACAAAACTAATTTTGTTGTAGTTTGTGCAAAGCAGTACTGTATTACTCACATATGAAAAGTGACATGAAACACAATTCAGATCCTTTCTCTTGCACTCTTAATGAACTATGATTTATCAGTGAAGGATTTTCATCCTTCCTCTACTTTAATTTTTGAAATCATTAAAAAGGGAACCAGGAGTAGCTGTAAATAAGGCTAAAGTAATAGTGGAGGTAGTCTACCATAAAACAATAAAAAGTACTTTTAAGTGGCTTGTGTTTGGTTAAGTCACCACTACTGTATTTTAAAGAATACTCAGCAAGAATTTAAGCGCCAATTTCTCCGATTATTTTTCAACCTCTTGAAAGCACCGCCACAAAACCCGGAAATTCTTGAGTGAACTATATTTGCGTACTTTGGTAGTTTGAACGTAAGGTTTGGAAGTTGATAGCAGCTGAGCATGCTAATTAAACAGCTAGCAAGCTAACTAAACACTAACAATCACAAACGCCGGTCTAGTTTCCAAACATCTGCTTTAATCACACAATTAAAAGAAAAATAAACACCTAATGTCAAGTGGAAGCTAAAAAGATACATTAATACAGTCTTTTAAGCTGCTAGCTAACTTATCCACCTAGCCATGGCTAGCGTGCGTAGCATTCATTGTAGAACTATGCTATGCTACGATCCGTCTATTGGCCGGAGCGTGCGCCAGATCCCCTGTGGATCCTCAGGTAGGAGTTCTACCCGGAGGACGTAAAGACCCGAAACGTCTCGGCTACGTAGCTACAGAACTGGCCTAGCATTAGCCCTAGCATTAGCCAGCCACCCTCGTTCTTTCATCTACTTTTCATGAGCACCGTGGGAGTGCCAAGACAGCAGTCGCATCTAAACTTCTCTGAATACTTACATGCCAGATGGCGAAGAAGATAAGGGCAGCCGTAAGCAGCAAAGCAAGCATGTAACAGAAGGCCGCGAATGTGAACGCCATTTTTTTTATCCGATTCTGCTCGTTGGTTCCTGGCTCGGTCAGCGGATGATGCAGGCAGCTTCGCCACCGTTTTAAGAGTTGTCAGTGTGTCTTCTTCTTCACCCGCATTTCAGCTTTGTGGCAACGTTATTGTTGAATTACTGCCATCTCCTGGAGTAACCTATTTATTCGTTTAGAGGAGGATCAAAGCGTTTCTTTTGTCATGAGCACAGCAAAGAAACAGGGTTTCCCTATACTGTACTATGAAAAACTTAACTTTGACATCCGCAGGTAATACCACCAGAGTTTTTTAAGAAACAACATTTCTATAAAGCAACATGTATGATCTATGATCTGACTCACATTGGCCTTCTCCCTCCTGTCTGTCTTATCCAGTTCCGGAGTGTACAAATGTTGAAATTTGACCTTGACCTAGTTTTCTCAAGGTCAAGGTCATCATCTCAGTTTCATCGAGTAATGTGCTTTTTGTTTCATCTTTCTATCTGCAATGGTTGCGAAGATATTTGGTGGACATACGAACAAACGAACGCTGACAATTACATCACCGCTTTGAAGCGGGATGTGAAAAGAACGGTTACTTGCTAACTGCTACTAGCTGTTTAGACCCCACAATTTTGTGGATTGAACACCTATCAAAATGTCACAACCTTTATAAACATGTTGAACATATGAAAGGGCTCCAAAATTCCTGATTTGAAATGGCCCTGAAAACAGATGTCTGCCACATTGAATTCTAACAAATGTCGAATATGTGATCCTAGATTTTTTTTAAAAAACCATCAGAGCAGCGCAACCAGAGCTGAAAAACGAGACTTGTAATGTGAACGTAACCAAATTGCAAATGAGTTTTGTCTATGTCCATGCTGGAATACATACAACAAATCACACCTCAATTTGAAAACGTCTGCAACAGGCAAGAGAAAACATCAGTCGTTTTATTTGGACAAAAACTTTTATAAAGGATGGGAAAATACAAAAAACAGTTGCCATGAGGCAACTGGTTGTGATACATGTTTTTCTCAGGAAAGAAAAGACAACAGCAGGTATGATTAAGAGCTTAACAATACATTCTCAAGAAAGGAGATTGAAGAGGTCAAATATACAACATGTTCACTACAAATGAGAGAAAGCTAATAGATCCACAGGAAAGTCTGATAAATTGATCAATATCAATACACTGGGCAATGATGTCGACACATTTACATCCCACTAGCATCCAGATTCCAAAGTGAATTACTGACCATTACTAGTTAGCATTGATGCTATATTAGACAGAAAAACTTTCCGCAACATTAATAACTCGTGTGAAACAGTGTTATTGTGCAAACATGTGATTTAGTAGAACGATTACTTCAAAAAGCACACCCAGCGAGAAGATCAGAAAATTAAAAAAATTATCAATTGTTACAAAAGAACAATGATTTTCCAGAATAGCTTGTTTTTTTTCCACAAAACATATTTGTATATTTTTATTTTAACCTCACTTTTTTCCATTTGACAAAGAAATGCCCAAAATAAAAATCTAGACAAGGCATTGGTACGGTAGACTTAGCAATATGACATCATGCAAGTTTAAATCAGTCACTGTGATCCCTACATGTATTTCCAAAGGAGTAACTCAATACAAGATGGTAAATCATTCTTTATTAACAGCCATATCCTCATCAAGAAACTCATATCAAAGAATCGCTCCACAGTCCACTGACATGGAGATGTTTTAATATCTCAAACTGAAAAATTGGTGTTAAGAACTGCCATCCCTTAAAGCTTTCACAACTTTAGAGTTTTCATGTCAGATTAGTTGAAATCCTTTTTTACAAGATATTCAACAGAAAGTTGCCAGTTTACCATGCATCTAGGGTTATCGATCACTCAAAGCAAGATGCTTTGATCATCTTGGGGTTTTTTTTTTATGAATGTAGTGTTCTTCCATAAGTTAACCATCTATACATGCCAAACCGCAAAGAATATCTGTGAGACTGGATTTTCTGCATTCTTTGTACAGAATTTAAAAAAATCTTGCTGATAGAATGGTAACAATTTCCAGTCTAAGACTTTTATACTTTAACTGAATTTATGCTTCCTGAAGGGTTTAATTCATACTTAAAGATCTACAGTTCAAGTCTTAGAGGTGAGCAAACAAGTGTTACTCACAGGCTGCGTGGACACATTAGACGTTCAATACACTCAGTCGTATCTCTTCAAAAAGCTATATAGGTCAAACCCTGTTCTATGAAACATTACCCACTGAGTCTACGTACGAAGCACAACTGGCCAACATTGTCAAGGCTGTGACGACCACCAAGCAAAGTGGCTTTACAACAGAACGGAGCACAACATTCATGAACAATAAACAGCTGTAATGCACAATATTAGCAAACACTGTCCGAAAAAACACAGTAATCCACTTATACAGAGTAGTAGCCCACTAGCTTTAAAAAGTGTGCAGTGTTTTCAAAACGATCATGGTTGCTAATGATGGAGGTTTGTCGTTAAGTAAAAAGTATCCAGTCTGGAATGTTTCTGTGGAAATATTTTGACTTGTGATAATATTAGAACAAATATGCAAGTTAAAGAGAGTACATCTTTATCCACACCATTAGAGATTAGAATATTGGAGAATGGACACATCTTAAATTGGATTAGCACCACGTATAAGAAGAGCTACTTGTCAAATGGTGTTATTAGTATTTATAATGTTAAAAGTATATAAGTAGAGACTGATATTTCCAACTATTCTTGGATGCTTAGAATATTCTGACAGTAGGTTTATTATAACAATAAAGAATATTCATGCTATGCTGCTGTGGTATAATCCTACCAAGACTCAAATTATGAAAGGTCAACTCAGGAGGCTCATATTTGCAACAAATAATGGCGTGTAAACTGAAAGAAAAAAATATTACATTGCCTTTATATGATCCTTAACATAACCAATGACAGTGTTAATTCAATTAAGAAACATCTCTCCCAAACAGATGAATTTCGTCATGCTATCCGGATCCTCTCTGTATCCCAGACCACCGGATGGGACGGCTTTAACTGGACAAGCCAAGTTTTGATCTGAGCCACTCCTCTGATATTTCTTCTGTGTTTCTGATCTCAAACACCTGGAGAAAAACACAAAGTAGCGTTGAAGATTTTATTCACAAAGGACAAGAATGCTGTAAAGCAGGTAATACAACAACAGATTTTACATAACATATTGAACCACTGACACTTAAGACACCAAGAAGGCTATTATAAAACAATTAAACAAACAAAACAGCCGCAAAAAAAGGGAGGGGGTGTCATTTAACGTGATTGTCTGCAAATTTTATGAAAATATTTAATTATCTTTCTTAACTCTTGGAAATTACAAATTTTATACAGAAAGGATACCTGGTGTGATCAGGCACTGACATCAGCAATAACATGGCTCATGAACATCAGTAGCAAGTATAAAATGACAACACTGATGTTAAGATGCATTTTGACATTGTAGCACTAATTGGAGCCAAGGCTGAAGGGGAAAAACAAAAGGAACCTGATGATGGTGCTAGATGGAAAAATTACGATGTCAAGAAAGTGATTTTATTTAAAAACATCCTGAGTGAAACATCTATGGCAAATTTAAGATAATCCTCCCAATATTTGTTGATGTATTTAAATCTGGATCAAAGTGTTGGATCGAATAAATACTGTAAAAAAAAAAATCTAGATTTTGAACACTTCCGTAGATCTTAAAAAAAAATCAATATGAGAGAGTTATGGAAGCAGCTCTATAGCTAACCAACCTTGGTACAATTAATGGAGTTCACCAATGTGAGTTTGCTTCCTGCATACATCATTTGAAGTTCTGGACAGCAACCTGTCAAAACACAAATACACCAACATGAACAACCCCAAACCAGTGCAGCGAACGATGTGTCCTAATCAGTCAAAACATCTCTCACCCACTGGACTGGAGAAGATGAAGCAGAGAGGATAGGAAATACGTCCGTCATCATGTTGGCGTTTGTAGCTGTAGAGGACATATGTTCCCAGTGCTAAGGGCAGTTGACATATTTCACATCTGGACTCAATGCAACATAAACAAGACAGGAAGGACACAAAACTACAATAGGACAGCAGAAACCGAAGGAAAAAGTTGGAGTGCTTCAAATTCATTTTATGACACAGCCTACACATATAAATGAATCACATTTACGGCTCCATTTCTGGTGTGGTTAATTCCACTATCTGAAAATAACACTGTGCTATTAAGGTACATTATGCCACCTCGACATATGTAACTGGATAAACAGCCTATCTGTTGCGCCTACATCTTTCTGTGTGTATAAACAGGATGGGCCATTGAATGAAAGGATATCTGGGCTGTCGCTCTGGCAGTTCCTCCTTTAGATCATCGAGAGAGATGTCCTTAAAAAACAGAAATCTCATTAGAGAAAAAAAAGTTATTCACTTAATATCAAATTTAATCACGCAAAGTTCAGCGTTTTGAAGTTCCAGTTTATAGTGGAGTATAAATTTACTTTGCCATGTTTTATATTGAAACATACAAGTCGAGTGTGAAGTTGTTCTTTGCTATGTGTAGAATATGATGTAATCATGAAATGGTTAAAGTTGATAAACAATCTTAGAACTGACTGATTTACTATTTGAATGAACAACCTTCATCCACTTTATCCCAAAATTATATTTAAAATCCAATTACAATAATACACAATATACATCAAGAACAAGATTCTCAGGTTATCTGATTCTTTTATTTGGGTTGTTTTAATTTATTCTTGTTTTGAATCATATTTATTCACATTATCTTGATGTTTTGGTATTTGTCAGGACTAAAAAGTAATTTTAGTAACTCTATTCAGTATTTAGGTCTACTTTTATTCACGGAAAAGTGTTGCCACTTAAATCTTTTCTAAAATACCAGGTTATTGTTAACACTTCAGTCAAACTAGTCAAGACAAAACCAACAATTCTGGTTTTTTCACTCATCGGATTTATCTGCTCATTATCTGATCAAAATATGCTGCAAGATTAAGAAGGCAGTGTGGCAGAAAGTGCAGAACATGGAGATATGGAACATGTTCTGATCTGTACAATTATTTTGAATGAGACCCAGCTCTAAGTCTCCTGGTTTTTCTTCGGCTCCACCTTACCAAGGAATACAGGAAAAAGGAAAAGGTGGCCAAGAGAAACCGAAGTGAAACTGTCGTTCATCATCTTTCATCACATACACTCACAAAATCAAGTGAATAAGTTGATGGAAATTTAATTAAATTTTTTTTAAAAAGGATAAGACAAGCGGTCTGTTTTTTTCCTCCATCCTCTTCTTTTGTAAAGATAAAAGAGAGCATTTTTTGCATGATTTCTGTATTTTTCCATGATATTTTATCAATACCATCTGCAGTTTCAGTCACAGGTGCTTATCTTCCTTATGAAACAACTGATGGCCGATAGAATTTTTCATTTTATTGTCTTTGAATGAACTTATTTGACTAACAGCGATTCTATGATTGACTTTCATAGAAAATCCATGAATTTCATATCAGTAAATGTTCATTGAAAAATTAGACATACATTATGGACTGAATGATAAACTACATATTAGTATGATGATGAATTTAATGACGTACCTCAAACTCTTGCTCGAGAATGACCTTACGCTGTACTTTATTGATCTTCACTGGGGAGTAAAACAAGACAAGCATGGAAACCATAGTGTGTTCAGCAGGCAAGCAGCAGTCATAATGATGTTCACTATTAAATGTAAATATAAAAATAATAAAATACTACAAAACCTCAACAAAAAACAAATAAATTATAGCAAACTCTTTCTCCTACTTCCTATTAGGTGTGTATGCCTCAGAATCCATGCCGTGCAGCACACTCCTAATCCACTTTTGATTGAATTTTTTGATCCAGAGATAGTTGAGGATAAAGCTTCAGTCTGATACAGCACTAAACCACCACACCAGCTGCTGTATATGGAGGCAGCTCTATTCACCAAATATACAGAAATTCTCCACATTTCCCATCAAATATTATGGTAGTGTCTTATTTTTATCGATTGATAGCAACTGCACCTTCAAATGCTTGCTTTCGATCCTAAACAATGAGCTTCACACATATTTGTAAAGGAATAAATCAAGATTAGAAGGACATCTTTTCTTTCAAAAATAAGATGAAAAGAATGAAATGACACTCATTCCTGTAACATATATACATCCAGGCAAAAGATAATTTAGCTTAGATTAATAACTAAATGGAAGCAACTTGCCAGACTTATTGCAAAACTACAGTAATATAGGTGGCTCTCAAGTGAGAAGATTCATTTAAAAGTTCAATAACTTGATCTGCTGAGTCAACATGTTTGCCAGCCATTTAATTAACACAGCAGGAAGCATCAACCAATCAGCTCATGGCATGAGTGTGAACGGTAGTGAGGCAGATTTTTAAAAAGGTCCAACTCTGCACAATCTCATGGACTGATAGTGTAAAAAAACAACAATTCACACTGCAAGAACAATTAAAAAAAAAAGCAACAATACTGTGACTGATTAAAATTCCTTTAATTTCTGTTCTGTTTTCAATTGTATCTGGAACTTCTCTTATCTTCTCTGTTTGACCCACAGCAAAAATATGTAAAATAAAATAGGTCAAGGACAAGAAACATGGACTCACTAATGATTGCTGCATCATTGGTCTTCTTCCGGAAACGGAACTCCTCCACCTTTTTTACCAGGCATGTATCCACTTCGCAAACTGTCAGTGAGTTACTCTGGAAAGAAAATACAAAAAGAAACACATTTGTATCTACTCCATGTTTGTGAAAATATTTATTAACGTATAATTGAGAGCAGTTTGGATTTAAATTTACACATTCTTTGCTGTTCAACCACATGATTACACAAAAGGAAGCTTAGAAGTGTGGTGCTAAAGCAAATGCACCACTGAACAAACCACTGAATTTGAAAATGGCCAGGAGCAGGCAGATGGTGATTTACTTCAAAAGGGATAAAGGTAGCTGCATAAGTGCATTTTGGATGAGGATGTTGACATGGTGGGAGATGTAATGTCCCCATTAGGCACAAACAAAGGCTGCCTGTCTATCAATTACAATGTGGACAAGTGGCATAAAGAATGTGGATTATGACATTGCGACAAGCAGCTCACACAAAATTATACAGGTCAAGGAAAATTGTAGCTACACATGATCCATCAAGTTTTACAACAGTGAACTGAGATTTTCAATGCCTTTTTTAAGTGTCGATTTTGCTGCTCATAAATAATAAAAATCTCAATACAAAGGCATATTTTGTGTGCATTTAAATTTATTGCTAGATTAGAATTTGGACTCATTTTGTTAATAATATTTGAAGAGGATTTCTAGTATGTATGGATGTCAGCTGCAGGCAAAGACTGTTGTGAGTTGATATTACCATCCAGAATTACAAAACTCATACAAAAAAATAAAAACTTTATCGCAACTATGAGTCTAATCCGACCCATGGGTATTAATCAGAGACAACAGACGTCTCAAAAATTATTCATTACATAACGCCACCAGAGAGATGTAAACTCAGGAATCTATAATTACACTTTCCTGAACAGATGGCTGGTGGGAGTCTGGAGCTCAAAGACTTCTTTTCAGATTAACAAGAGACTGGAGTGTTTTGTGCTTGAGAAATAACATGCAGAGACGAGTCGTGTTTTGGTTCGACTTCCTCCAGCCCTACATCACGAGTGCGATTTACGATAGAACCAGGAAATGTCAGCCTGCTAACCTAGAGTAGTAAGTTAGTTAAGAAATGTAGAAACAGTAGCCTCAGCTAAATGATTATAAACATGACAGCCGCACTGCCACAACCCAATTACCAAAGACTGCGAAAGATAGCATTTATTCAACAAGAAATGCGTTGACACCTTTCCCCAACCCATACAGACGAGTTAGAACACGTCAACGCTAACAGTTAACAAGCAAGACACTTGCTATTACAGGAAGTCCCCCAGTTTCTTATTCAAAATAAAAGCGTCAAAATATAAGATCCGTCGACAACACGTTATCGTTTATGTGGATTTGGAATTCTGTTATCGCACAAAAAAGTCAGTTTCTGAACTGCGGTACATAACTCATGAATTTTGAAATTATATTGGAATCCTTAGTCGTTTGATAGTTATGAAAAAAAATCAGAAATGATTTTCAATTAGTTTGGTATTTGTTGCAAATCTGTTGAAATACTGCACTTTATGTCACCCATGTTTTATTCTGGAATTCACAGCCGGAAACTAACATTCACCTTCCGTCTAAGTTTGACTAACACAATGGCCAGTGGGTGGCATTCATGCTAGGCTAGAAAGCTAACAAAAATGACCAAATATACGACCTGACTTTTTCTCCGATGGTCCCTAAAAATACAATATTAAAAATCAGAAATGAAAATGTCTTCATTTGTCTGAAAGAAAGAAAGAACCACTTACCATTGTGGAAAACGTTACAAATCCTCGTAGACGTGCCTGCTGCTCTGGACGTTCAGACGCTTCTCACTGGTTTTTATTTTTTTACTTCACATCATCTTGTGACCGGTCCAACCAATCCCAAACAAGCGCGCGCCCCACTGTCAACCCCATAAAAAAAATGTCATGAACGCGTCAGCAATAGTCAAGCGGTTTTAGGAGGTTAATTTACGAAAGTCTTTAGAGACTTTTGCATGTTAGCGAAATATATTTTATTGTTAGAGTTAGTACTATATAAAAAAAACTACCATTGAAATTCAGAACTTCTGTCTTCTTGTTGTAATTCTTGCCTGAAGTACAATGAGAAACCACTTCCTGTCAATTGTTTTAATGTCAGTTTGGCCCTGTCATACTGAAATTTGAATGAAATCTTGAAATACGACAGCTTGAAAATTTTAGAGAATAAAATAACAAAACAATAACGCAAATGTTGCAAAATTATTTATTTATTTTAAAACCTTCAACAACTTTTCACATTTTTAACAAATACAATAAAATACACTTGAGACGATGAGAACAATAACATCAGCCTGATTTATTTAAAACAGAGAAAAAAAGAAAAATGCAAGAAAAAAATTTCATCCATCATAAACGTAATCCTGGAAATAATCATATTGGTGACAAAAAGGTCAATGAAGGTCAGCATCATTTCATAAACATATTTTAAGAGACACGTTTTGCATATTATTTGAGCAAAAAATATTCAATTTGTAGCCATGTTTTCTTCCAGGATATATAAGATAAGAGACAAACTAAAATATTTATTGTATTCATTCCAAACTGGAAAATTTGGATTTTACATTAACATATGAAGCAAAGCACACAGAACACCTACCACCTTTGGGGCTGGATGAGTAGAATACACCGACCCACTCCCATTCTCATCACTTTCTACAGAGGGATTCTAGAAAGCATTCCGACCAGCTGCATCTCTGTCTGGTCTAGGGCCTGTAGAGCATCTGACTGGAAGTCCAAACAAAGGGTGGTGAGGACAGCAGAGAAAATCACTGGGACTTCACTTCCTTCCATCTAGGGCATTGTCATCACTTCAGATCCCTCTCACCCCCACCATGGACTGTTACTGCTGCGGAACAGGACAGCCAGCTCAATAACAGTTTCTTTCTGCATGCTATAAGACTTCTTATCTCATCATAATGTTCCCCCCTCCTCATTTGGACACACCTACACAGGACTGCTCTACTAAGGTTTTCTGTTTTCTTTGACTATGGAAAATACATTTGACTGTATACAATCTATTTATCTTTTTATTTATCCAGTCACAATGACATCTGGTGGACAACTGAAACCATGACTACTTTGCAGGCTCTTCTGCGCATGTTTTCCAGCTCAGAAGTCTGACAGTAATTTTATGACAATGAGATTCAGCATGTGTGCAAAGCAATAAATATGTCTTTGGCTGAGTAACACTTGCCACAATATTGTGAGCTCCATCAGTCACCACTCCACAGACATTTTCAGTGATTCCATTATGACATCAAATTTGAAATTGCATCTGAAACGTTAGCTGGCGTGTGGGTCAAATGAAAATACTGCACACCTAAAAGCATAGCAGGCAGATCTAGGCTGTCTGACACATAACGGGAAGTTACACCAAGGTACGCATCCACGTCGACCGATGTCCACATGTCAGCAGTCAAACTAAAAGCTAAAGTCTGCTTAATTTTCTACCAAGACCTCTTTGGTTACAATGTACCTTTCTTTCACCATTTGCTTTACAGTTTTGAAGCTTGGAATGAAGTGTGATGGGTCCAGGCTGATGCCATCAGGTCCAACATCCTTGTGCTGATTAGATCATTCTTCGCACATATGCTGAAGACCGGTGGAAGAAGGGCGGGAATGCTGAATGTGAAAGAGGTGTAAATTGGGCTGGATGTGTGATAAGAGTTGAGAGACAAAGGGGAGATGGGGGGAGGAGAGGGGTGAGGGGGAGATGGGAAAGTGAAATAGATAATGGAGATGTATTGGAGGTAATAGTGGTGGTTGAATGGTGTCAGACGATGAAGGTTGTGAAGAAACACTTCCACTCATTGATTCTCTCCAGGCTCCCTTCAGGGATCACTTGTACTCCATGTGATCTTCTTCATCCCCACCCACATGTCCCTCATATTGTTCTGCTGGAGTTTGTGCTCCAGCTTCACCTTAGAAGACTAACATTGCCTCAGTTTGTGTTTCCGCTCCCTTTGGATACTCTTCACCAGCAAACCATCTCCTGCCATAATTACCAACAACTCACTCAGGAGAGCTTCCAGCTCACAGGTAATAAAAGGTTTATTGTTGAAGAGGTTCAGCAGATGTCCTCAGAGAATTTGATATGTTTTGTGATGCACTCTGTCATATGTTGCAGTCCTCTCCATACTCTTACATAAATTATTCTATGTAAGTATTACAGCAGGTTTAAACTATGTAAACTGATTAATTATTACTAGTATATACTGTACTTGATAATAGTTTTTGTGCTCAGGAAATGTTATAAGTTTCTTATGTATAACTTGTAAAATAAAGTGACAGATTCACCAGATTTTATTACATTTAATACTAATTTCTAGGGAATCCAGGAATGAATAGGAATTCAGTACAGGAATAGCTATGATGCTGTTTGTTGAACAACTGCCAAACAACTACACGTACTTTGTAACACGTTTTGTGGTTTTTCCAGACACACTATTTTTGATGATAGAAATTCTATTTACGTAATTGCGTCCATAAAATAACTTTATGAAAATTGGAGCGTTTTAGAGGACGTTTTCCTCTACTGTATTGGTATTTTATATTGCGTGTTAATCTTTGGCTTCAAATGTATACAGTATGTATGCAGTACCAATTGATATGCGTTCGAGCTTGTTAAATATTAAAAATTTCTCTCATGGGAAGATATTTTCGTCTGAATATACAGTTACAAAAACAATTTATTTTGTCACACTGAAAGCTGAAAGAAAAAAGAAAAAAAGTAACTAGAACAAAACTCGCTTGAAAACGCAATTATCAGTCAAAGTCACTGCGTTCCTTATCTATATGAGCGTGTACATGTGCAGTACAGGGTATACTGTACTTGTTTATAGCACGCGCCCCGCCCTTGAGATACGTCATCAGTGTAGCGCGTGCGCGTCCTTCTACTTTGGGAGTTGTAGTTGTGAAAGCGGAGCCAGCGTTAGCTTGTAGCGCTTCACCTCGGCAGGCTAACTGGCTTCCCCAGCCGGATAAATCATCACATTTTCCTCCTAAATTTTGAGAGGAGCCCATCTCCAGAGCGAGGTACCATGAAATATCAGTTTTTGTTACCCACTGACTCTCTTTATGACGCCATGGCGTTTACAGAAACAAGACAGTCGTCTGAACGTCAACTAATATTTAGCCTGTGTTGGCTAGGTCGCTAGCAAACTAAACTAAATTCCGTAACGCGTTAGAATGTACGTCACGTCAGTTTACTATATGTTTACCTTTTCGTGCTAATATTTTAGCTCGGTCGAGCTATTTCGACTCTGCCACAATTTGTTTGGTTGATTATATGTCTGGACGGAAACATTTAGTCTATGTGACACACCTTCAGTGATTGTGGTCGGTTGTCATCATGAGTTTAAAATAAATGTTTTCTCTTTTGTTTTAGGAAATGGCGGATTTCTCGGTGAGTTCTTGACTTTTTTAGTTATTCGAGTTTTTTTTTTTAATTTTTTGGATGCGGATACTCACTTTCTCTTCTCCTTAAGCTGACAGATGCCTTAGCAGATGAAAACTCCGGCAAGGTAAAGAAAGTAGGGAACACTAACCCTTCTGCCCCAGCCAACAACCCTACAGCTCCTGCAAACCCAGGATGGCCTAGTTCGGCCCCAGGAGCTCCCTCTCAGCCCTCAGCTCCTGGCGACTTCGGTGGTGGCTCATCAGGGCCAGGGGCTCCAGGGCAGTTTCCATTTCACTCTGGTCCTGGAGCACCTGGGCAATACCCAGGACCTCCTCCGGCACATGGTGGGTTCCCCCCTGGTCCTGGAATGCCAGGACAGTATCCACCTGCACCGGGAGCTCCGGGGCAGTTCCCCTCCAGTCCTGGAGCACCTGGCCAGTTCCCGGGGCAATTCCCTGGGCATTACCCACCTGAAGGAGCTCCAGGACAGTTACCCGGAGGCCCAGCTACTTACCCGACTGGACCGTTCCCCTCTGGTCCTGGAGCTCCCCCCGGGCCTTATCCAAATGTGCCTTATCCGGGAGGTCAGCCAGGAGGCGGCAATGGAATGTATGGACCAGGCGGGCCAGGTGCATTCCCCCCTCCAGCTGGTCCTGGTTCTTTCCCTCCATTTCCTGGTGGAGGTTTCCCCCCAATTCCCCCTGGGTCATGGGGATCACCTGCAGGTGGAGGCTTCCCTCCTGCTCCTGGCCCTTTTTGTCCTGGTCAAGGGCCGGTGGGTCCGTATGGGGGACCTGCAGCTCCAGGAGGCATGTTGGTGAGTACTGGCAGCGATTAATATACATGCTGCTTGCTTTCTGCATGTCGTCTGTGGTGTGCTGTTGCTGTCTCGCTCTTGGGTTTGCAGAATTTGGGATTCAGGGTTGACAAGCTATTGGGAAGATATGGGGATTCTTCTGAAATAGTGACTAATTAAAATATATGAAGGGTTCCTGCTTCGGTGGGTTTCTCCTTCAGGGTGGTGAATTTTCAGGGCACTGCTTTTTTCTATATCTTTGGCTGCAAAACATGACATAGAACCAATATTCAAAATCAGCCACCAAAATAAATGTATTTTTGTCTTTCAGCCTCGTTATAAGCCACCATATTTTTGAAACCAATGAACTCAACTTTTCAGTCGGACAAGGACAGCCCCTTCAGTCGACATGGATTGATTAAGTTGCATGAAATGTGTTTGAATGTTTTTGTTCAATCTGTCTGGGGGATTGTATGATTTTAATAAAGTGCAATATGATTTACTATTATAAATAAACTTTTACACCAACCTCACCTACATTAAGACTTAAA
Organism: Antennarius striatus; assembly: GCF_040054535.1. NCBI lineage: Eukaryota > Metazoa > Chordata > Actinopteri > Lophiiformes > Antennariidae > Antennarius > Antennarius striatus. The sequence continues at coordinate 16,153,150 of NC_090792.1, forward strand.
TCACAAGTTGTTTGATTACATATATGCTTCATTATTTCCACACGTGATTTTAATTCAGAGAATTTTTTTGTCTGAATTATTTTGTGTACTCGATGCCTTGTATTAAAAGTTGTTTCTTTTACTTAGCTTCATCTTGACTTATCTTGGTGTACGTATTGTGTAAGATTGTTGGAACTTAAAGAAGGACATGATGACTCACAGGGAGTGATGTGTGAGGAATGTGGGCAGAGTCTAGGTTTTGTATAATGTTTAACTAAAAAATTCTTTCTTATTTAGTAACCTGTTTGTTACCCAGTTGATTATTTGTGTTAAAATGTCAACAGTTGTGCTTCCAGCCATGGGAGACTATACAAAGGCTTCACACTGTTACTATTTTTGTCAAGTTGCCAAATAAAGACGGTGAACAATCATTTGTGAATATTCTTTTTTTTTAAATTATTACATTTATGAATTGAACACAAGAAATATACTGATTGTAAAATCTGAATCTGTCCCACAGATGGTGCCGTACGATCTCCCTCTTCATGCTGGAATTATGCCACAGCTTTTAATCACGATAGTCGGGGAGCCTGTACCTGGTGCCGACAGGTATGAGGAACGACACGCCTTCTCCAGTTGTTCTGTTGTGTCACTTTGAAGAACTTTACAAGATGAGTTATGATAATTGTACAATGACGCTGATCCTCCAGGTCATGGCTTTTAGCGCATTATTTAAGGGTGAGTACTTGTCAGGCGCGCTCAGTCCGCACTTTGTTGCAGGTTTCAAGTTGACTTCATCAAAGGCCCAGATGTGGTGTTTCACTTCAATCCTCGGTTTAATGAGCAAACCATCGTCAGAAACTCCAACCTAGGTGGATGTTGGGGGCCAGAGGAGCGAGAAGCTGCTTTCCCATTTGTTCAGGGACGCCGTTTTGAGGTAACGTGTATAAATACTGGAACTCTAGGTTTGGAAGCCAAAAAATTTTCCCATTTTGTTCATGACTAAGCCTTTCCAGGTCTCACCATTTGCTCTTAATTGTGCTGAACTGCAGAGCATGTTTCTCTTTTATAGGCCACATCTCATTTTGTCTGTAAAATATTTGTAAATTTGTAAATTTGGTCACACTCAGAGTCCAAGATAGTCTGTCCTGGGCGTTGTTTATGCTAATACCTTTACGTTCTCAGTAGATAACTTGAATCTGGTCCTTATGTGTATAATTATGCTGAATAGGAGGTACTTATCCTGCTCTTTAGACACTGCAATTGTATTAACTGTCATGCTGCCCATGACAAATTGTTAGTCACAGTACCGCCACTCATTACACGCAGTGTCTGGTTGTTAAGGACAAAGCATTGTCTGAGAAAAGGCTGAAGCTACCACCTCCTTGTGGTAAACACAGGCTGAGGTAGTGGATTATTCGTGCGAGTGCTGTGACGAGTGTTGTCCATAATCACTGGTGGATGGGGCTGAGTGTACACAGAACGAGTGCTGTTGATCTCTGATCTTTGACTGTGGATTTATCAACTTCATTTCTCTTCTGTAGAGGAAAACTAGCAAATACAAACTTGCATATACTATGCAGTTAAAGGTTGGCATTTTTTCTTCCTGTGGACTTGATTTACTAGTCATGAAAGTGATTTTCCTATGAAATTTTTTTTCAACACTGGCATATCAGTAATAGAGGTGTACTTCGGCTTAAGCTCTTAACTGGCCCCAGGAGACGTGATGTTGAATTAACTTGTCTCTTGGCTAAACCGGAAATAACCCTTCCCAGTTTTGTTCTGTACTTAATTTATGGATGTATATTCTATAATTAATACAAATAGATAATGAAGATAGTTATTACAAATCTATTTTAAGCTTATAAGCAATTTTATTTTATAATATAGTACAGAAAAAAACATCACTGCCACGTCTTCAGCCGTTTCTTCCACATTGTGGTTCATAAGGTAAAAATATGATATGTTTTTTCTTATTTATTGTACATCCATGGTAGCATGGTATTATGTGCTTTTAAAACTTTGCTAGTGATTTTACAATTCCAACATTTGTGGCGGACAGACATCAAGTCGAGTAAAATGACGTAAAATTAATTTTTTATTTTGAAAACAGACTTGAGAACAAGGTAAATCAAAACAAAGTAAGATGATATACCTATGATGTGGCTTTTGTCGCTGTCCCTGCAGCTGAAGATCCTGGTAGAGGAGGACATGTTTAAAGTGGCGGTGGACGGCACCCACCTGCTGGAGTACGAGCACAGAGTCGGTGGGCTGGAAGACGTCACCATGGTTCGGGTGGTCGGGGACGTCATCCTCCACAGCGCAGCCCCGAGCATGATCTGAATCTCAGAGCTGCTACTTCACATGCTGTTCAAGAAAAGAGGCCTGGGTCAATGTTTACTGCGTATTTGAAATCTTTTCAAGTACCTTGATGGAGTTTTTGAGATGCTATAGTCAGCAAAGTGCAATTTTGCCACCACGGAGCTTCTCGATGTCAGAACAGATTAGCCCGGGTCTGCACACAGTGATCCTTTTCTACTATTCAGCTTCTCATTTTATAGCCACTTACAATCAGTTATATTTGATGACATAACTAAACTAGTGACGAGATGAAGTTAATCTAAAATATGTTTTTAGGAAATACTAATTTATACATACTGTAATGAAATGATTGTAGGTCATGTGTCCCAAATATAATATATTTCAACCATGATACTTTATTTTACAGTCCATGTATGAACTCAATCAAAGTCTGGGGAACTCTTGGTAATGCATGACTGTGATCTTAAAAAACCTGACCAGCTCTCCAGACTCACTGGCCTACAAGACACAGTAGGGTAATGATGTTCTATCAAAATATATTTATGGTTTGACTCTAAGCTCCCCCAGTTTGTCAGTGTTGAACCTCCTGAGCTCTAAGACTGGAGGAAATTATAATTTAAAGTTGGACAAAAGTGATGCTTAAGTAAAACTTTGGTAAGGGGAACGACAGGGTCTTTGATTTTGTTACCAAAGAAAACAGTGAAACAGTATTTTGAAGTGTTATGCTTATAAATAAATGCCACCAAACAGGTAATGACTGAAAATGATGTTAGATTCAAATACTATTCACCTGCCTGTACACACAATAAACAGTAGATCCCCCTCTTTCTGTTCTTTTATTCCAGTAAAAGGTTGAATGGTTGTCTGTGGTGGAACCTCATGCATACGATATGTAAATTTTTTTGTCTATGTAAGATATTCTCTGTAACTCAAAGTGAAACATGACAGAAAATGGCAAATAGAAATAAAGAGTAAAAGTTAAAATTTCAGCTAAATCAGATGAAAAAGTTATTGAATTAAAACCTTTGAATGAATAAATTATAGTCAATGTGATGATTCAAAGGTTAAAATAATCATCCTAAAATGTATTTACATCAGCAATTAAAAAACAGCTGATATTTGAAAAGATCATTAAGTCTAATTCAGTGCATGCATGATTTTCAGCTGTGGAGATATTCGGTTAATTATTATAGCCAGTTTGAACTGAGTGTTCTACTTTGAATAAATAGCTCTATATACTAATAAAGATAATACCATCTAAAGGTCAGACAATAAAAATCAACAATTAGCAAATATTGTATTATTGATCAAATGCTTGTAATAACCAAATCACCAAAGTGCAGTTAATAGAAATAGAGCACAGAGCACATAGAGCCTCACACAGATCGACTTAGAAAGCAAATCTATGGAAATGTACATGCGAGAGAAAACAAACACAAAATGCTGACATTTAATAGATTTTCTTTAATAATTACATTGGAAACATTCAATAAACATTTAAAGATAAAAACATTAGTTGGGGAATTCCAGAAGTAAATGGCAACAATTGTTCTATAAAATCACGGCTGAGTAAATGTAGAGACTGATAGAGATGTTTAACTTAACATACACATGTTGATTCCATGAATGATGGATTGCCTTTCTCTGTCTGATCACTTTTTACAAGTTAGAGAAAAAATAATGATGTGAAAATAAACACTGAATAAACTGAATTCATATTTTGTCAGGTGGGTTTTTCCATGTCTGTTCTAGTGGATGACCTTCTTCAAACCATGACCCATGAGGCAGGCAAACAGCGTCAGCACCATCTTGGGGTTCACTTCCACCAAGTCGTCCGGCAGCGCATAGACACGAGTTCCAATCTTTCGAGCCAATGAGATTGCGTACCTGGAGAAGAAGAGGAAAGGAAAGAGACGATGATGACTTTTGATGAAGAAAATATTCATTTTGAGGTGCAACCTTTTCACTCCTGGATCCTTCTTCATGATCTCATGACATTTGAAGTCTCTTACTTGGCATTGCTGAGTTTATCGGCCTCCCTCAGCCCTCCTTTTTCTCCTTTTTTCACCATATCCCACTTCACCGTGCCGGGAGCGATGACGTCGATCAGGTCGATCACCGGTAGACTGGTGCTGATCAGATGGTCCTGCAGAAAACAAAGAGGGAGCTTCAAACACACAAATAGATATACTCACATATGTAAAAATATAAATAAAATAAAAGCATATTTGTATTTTTATTTAGCTAATTATAGCCTTTGGTGAAACAAACACCTTGAAGCTGCTGATCTGTGAGTTCTTTTGCTTCTGACTCAAGGTGGTGTTAACCCAGTTGAGGATGATCTGATCTCCGACCTTCTCTCCCACGCCCAGATTTGACAACACCAACACCGTATACCTGCAGGATGACAAGTGGGATCCGTCTAAATGACAGCTTATATTTTCCAAAATAAAGTATGACTGCAGGCAAATATCCCAAATCCTCAGACCTCCTCATCAGCTGCCAGACCAAAGCCAAGGTGTGCATGGGACTGCCTTCGCTCAGGTTTTCTCCACCGATGCCGACCAAAGAGAAGTGAGCGACGTCTCTGCCCAACTCCACAGCATAGTTACAGTTCTCCAGCTTTGACAGGTGAGGAAAAAAAAGTTCTGTTCTAGTCCTTTAACTTTTCCACTAGGTGTAGTTACATGAATACTTCTCACACCTTCTTCATGTTGGCACCAAGGACAGGATATGGATGATTGTTGACTTTTTTCCAGTTCACGTGGACGTTAACCTTCTCTAAGAGCTGCAGGATCACTAAACCATCACTCAGGTCACTGAAGCACACACAATACAAATCAATACAAACTGACGGGAAGTGGTTGCTCCACTGGTACCTGAATGGTTTCCACTCCTAATCGGCAGATCAAAACCATACAATCATGTTACACTTACCTGTACAGGTGATTGACGTATGGAGACACACCCAGGGAGTTCATCCAGTTTCTAAAGGTTTTCTCTTCTCTGGTCTCACCTTCAAAGACATGAACACACTGGGGTTTAGTGGGTTCCCACTGCTTTAGTCATGGGGTTGGTAGAGATACCCAGAAAACCCTGGGCCTCACCCTCTATGTGAGCCATCTCCATGCCGTTGGTCTGAGCTCTCTGTAGGGAGGGGTGCATGTTGAACAGGTTGGCTACAAAGGCCAGGTTGAGTTTGCTGTTACCGGATGTGACGTCATGAGCAGTAACAAACTGTCTACACTCCATGCGGGCTGCCTGCTGCAGCATCAACTCAGCCCTCCGGTCCAAATTACGCTCCTGCACGTTAGCATGAAGCAGATATGAGTGTCAACAACACAGGAAACAACAGAGGGAAGCCACATTGTTTATTAGGAACCAAACCAATCATGTTAATCAATCACTGTTTGTTACTTTCTTTCTTTCTTTATCTTTCTTTCTTAATCTTAATAAAAGACTTTGTTAGAGAGGATAAACAAAACAAAACCCGACTCACTTTGAGGCCAGCCATGTCTATTTCGATGCTGCTTTCTTCTTGAAGAGCAATCTGCTCCAACAAGTGGAAGTAGGCTCGCGAGTCCTGCGGCAGTGCAACACAAATGACGATCAAACACTCGAGTAACTGTGTATGTGTATGTGTGTGTGTGTGTGTGTGTGTTATGTAAACAACCTTAATGTCTTCACTGAAGTTCCTGATGGTCTTAGTTCCTGCACTCTGGAGATGATGGTTGACCCAGCGGAGCAGCATCTCCTCTGGAGACAAAGACAGCAGACGTTCCAGTTGTTCCCCGTCCGACAGGAGATTCATCAGGCCTGAGGGAAGAAGAAATGTGTTTGTTAACATTACAACGCACTGTTGGAAATCAGAGTGGAGCTCTTCAACTACCTAAATTCTTAACAAACTGCTATATTCACTATACCTAAGGTGTGTATTTATGTGTGTGTGTTCCCGTGCACGCTGACCTTCGTTCCTGCTGATTTCAATATCGGCGAACAGGCCGACCTTGATGATCTGCCACAGAAGTCCCAGAACCAGATGGGGTTTCCCAGCCATCAGATCATGGGCGTCGATGCTCACCACCGTACAGCCGATGGCCGAAGCCGAGTTCAGAGCCAGAACCAGATTCTCCTGAGGGTGTGTGTGTGGGGGGGGGGTGCAGTGAATGATTGATGATCATCAACGTCAAAAAAAAAAAAGACACTGTGGCCTCTAAATAAATAATACAATAAAAAAAGATAAATTTAATTAAGATTAATTCCACCCTCCTGTCGCACCATCAAGTCTGAATGCATCTAGATGGAAACTTACTACTTCCATCTTCCCTTCAGCTTTAACATCATCATTTTGTCTATATTTCAAATTGAATTCCAATTCAAAAAACTGTATTTGTTCTAAATGGGCAATTAAATGTTTCAAACATCTTGTGAGTGACTTTGAAAAGGTTTCACTTACTGTCATTTTGAAGGTGGTTAGTTTCTTCTTGTTGATCACTCTCTCATCGATCGTGTCAGGTTGAGACTGGTTGATCATTTTACTGGAACAGAACGTTGATTTATGTCATTAAAGATGGACGAGGATGTATATGTGTGTGTGTGTGTGTGTGTGTGTGTGTGTGTGTGTGTGTGTGTGTGTGTGTGTGTGTGTGTGTGTATGTATGTGTGTGTGTTACCATAACAGGATGCCATCTCGAACAGAGCTGAACAGACCTTCGTCATTGGGGTTCATCGGCAGCAGATGCTGACAGTCTGGATCTTTGGCTAGACCTTTATTGATCCAGTTGACAAAAGCAACCTTCTCCTCATCTGCACACAAAATCAAGAAATTAGGTCTTTTATGGAAAAGACTCAGGAGCAACCTCTTCATCGTATTTCTAGTTCATTGGTCATTGATCAGCTATTAACAACCAAAGTAGCCGTCACTAAGAATAATAATGTAGTTATGGTCAACTAAAAGAACAAAATCAAGTTGTTAGAAAGTAGAACATGTTCCATACACACAATGGACCTCCCACACACACGCACATACACATACACATACACATACACATACACATACACATACACATACACATACACATACACATACACATACACATACACATACACATACACATCCTGAGTCTGACCGGAGTAGGAGTGTTGCGTTCCCTCGCTTGAGTTCCCTGACGTTCCTCCAAAGGAGCGGATCCCATCCCTCCTGGTGATGGTTTTCCTGAACGTCTCACTGAACTCTTTGCTCTTCAGCTCCTGATAGATCTGAACAGATGCTGGCGGTTAGTCCGTTAGTGGATCTGAATGAGAATCTCCATCATCACAACTCACCGAGACAAACTCCTCAAAGCTGATCTTCTCGTCTTTGTTGGTGTCACCAGCCACAAAGGTCTCGATTATCTCTCTCACCTTGTAGCCCGGCAGGGAGAAACTGGCCTGCCTGAATAGCTCTTGCAGCTCAAAGTCACTCACATAGCCGCTGTTATCAATATCTGTACAGAGAGAGAGACAGACATTCACTGAAAGAGTTTGTGCAGGACTTTTTAGCAACTGATCAGACTTGATTTAGCCTGAGCTGTCACTCAGAGAACAGGGGTTAGAACAAAACCAACAGGTCTCTGTGTCTCATCACACAGAACCTGAATCATGAAGTTATTTCATTTTCAAATGTTTCAATAAATTATAAACTTCTTGAATTGTAATTGCACATCCACTACAGTAGGTGGCAGTGATGCCTTCACCACTGTTTATTTCTTTCTGCAGGGGGGCTTAACAGAAAATGATTGAGAAGCACATCCCTAGAATGATGAGTCATGTTTTGAGCTGATACTGTCTTCACAGGTCAGAATAGAGTAGCAATTCAAAAAAAAAGTACATCTGAACATTCTTCAGATACAAAGCAAAAATATAATAAAAACTTTGGCACAACAGTTCGACTTTATTATCAGCTGTAAAACTTGTACTTAGGTCACAACTATCTTTCCATACACCTGCAGGTTTAGGTCAGGTGAGCATGTGAGCGTGTGAGCGTGTGAGCGTGTGTGCGTGTGTGCGTGTGTGCGTGTGTGTGTGATACTAACCAATCTTATGAAATGCCTCTCTGAGCTCCTCTAGGTCTTCTCTGGAAATCTGTGTGATGTGGTTCTCCATCGTGGTCATACCTGAAGCACACACAATCACACAACTCGTGTTGAATCACATCGGATCACACTGAATCACATTGGATCACGCTGAATCACATGGGATCACAATGAATCACATTGGACTGGATGACATCTGGATCATTTTGGATCAGCTGGATCACATCAAACCAACCTGAATCACACCACACTGCTATTATTAGCATTTTTCAAGTCAGCGTCAGGTCATTGGACACACATGCACTACTAATCATTTGTGTATTCCAAATAATTTAAGTGCGTATTTTACCTTTTCCTCTATAATTTATGTGACAGCTGTAGTTTAAGATGTTCTGACTGACATTCATGAATTAAACTAAGAAGACACTCATAATCTCATCGTCTCAAATTTGTTTCAAGGATTGGTTTTATTTCAAACACTAGATTATATTTCCTCATTCTCTCCTGTTCAGATTTATCTTGTGGCCCACATGTAGGTGCATTCACACTCGTAGCTCTACATTCACACACAATGAACTACATTTAGGTTTTAATAGCTGCTTCTTTTTTTACTTGCTTGATTCATGAAGAGATGCTATAGACAACATGAGATGGAGAAAGGGGAGAGGAAGACGAGCTGAAGGGACAGAGCCGGAAGCAGAACCGAACACTTTCATACCTTCATCAGCGAGCTCAGATCTGTGCGGACTGCTCACGGGACTCAAGTCTCCCAGATCTGGTGGAGCCTTTGGACCAGAACAGAACAACGCTTGAGTCTAAAGAGTCCTGACAGCTATTATCTCTCTGGTAGGAGTCAGTGACTAAATGGACCTTTGTCCTGCCCGGACCCTGAGACGGGCGTCGCCCTACTGTTAACATTTAACATGGCAGCTGGGCCGTCAGGCAGCATCTGGTGGTTTCTTCTGGTACTAATAACAGTATTTACAGCAGGAGTAGGATTTTGGAGCAGCAGCAGCAGCAGCAGCAGCGCTGCCAATGTTGTCAGGTCACTGGTCACATGTCTGCCATCATGTTTTAAAAATGACGTGTATGTTTGTGTTTGTGCTTGCTTCACTGATTTTAAATTGTGGACACACACGTGGGTAATAAACACAAACTGTGTGATGAGGAGACACAACTCAGAGGAAACCTGCCTCAGCTCTAATCCTTCTAAAGCTGCACTGTGTTCTCCGTGTATTCAAGCCCACCAGGCAATAAGATGCACTAAAATGTCATTGGACACTTTTGCAACAACAATAAAGTTTCTGTCTGCGTCTACACTACCGTAGAGTTCCGCCAACGAACAAACCAAGAGTACCCTGAAAGTAGATTACTCTAAATTGTGACAAACTTACCAATCCTCAGAATCAACCCCTCTATCCTCACCTCTTTCCATTCTGCACCTCCTTTCACGCGTCAGCTTGTTCTCCTCCTCTATGCCAAACACTCGTTCATCACCACAGCTTCATCCTCTCTGTTCATGTTCTTCCTCCTGACACCTGACCAGTGCAGTTTCACTGTAGGCGATCTCCAGTTACCACATCCCTCTCCTCCTCCTCCTCCTCTTCTTCCTCTATTTCAGGTCAGCGTTCCACCTCCAGCTGCTTTTGCAGCAGCTTGTGAACACTGACCCTGGATCAGCTCGTGATTTTAGAGGGCAGCTTTCTCATAAGCCTCTTGCATTATTAAGCATAAAGCTGAGAACTACACACAGTTTACTGCTTAGTAACCGCAATGTTTTTAACGCAAGAGTAAAATTGTGCAACCTATCCCTTGTATTTTTTACATTTCTTAATTATCACAAATAACCATTCACACCTATGGGACATTGAGAGTCATTTAATTTTTTATTGTGTTATAGTTTGGAAAAAACACTTGTAATATCTGTTGTGTTGATCTACTTAACCTGCTACTGAGTAATTGGGTTATTATTTCCTAATCTACAGCAGATTTTAATCAATAAACCGAATTCAAAAGTGAATGTGAAGTTAAATCTCTGATTTGTTAACTATAACCTCTTCAGATTACAGGTCTAAAGGTCACTGCGGGTCTCCGTCGTCAAACAGAAATCACGAAAGGGTTAACCAGGAAGTAGCGAATGGGGCGTGTCCAGCTGTCACTGGCCACGTGACCCGGAAAATGTTGGGTTTAATTCCTGCACTCGACTGCTCCCAGCTACTGAAGCTCTGCCGTTCCCAGTGCGCTGTTTCAGTCACGACCCACGACCCCCGGGGCGACTTCCGTCAGAACAACATGGCAGGTGAGACCCCGCGGGGCTCCGCCCACCACCAGCCCGCACAGCGACACCCAGACGCGGCCGCTGCGCGGGGTTCGGACCGATGCTGCAGCCGTTAGCTAAGTATCACCAATCAGTAACTGATAGGCAATACTCACATCATCTGCTAACGTCACAACAGTGACATTTGATCATTTTAATATTAACCGATGTATTACTTGTGTGATTAATTAGCTGCATCGATTTGGATCCAAATGAAGCTAACGATGAAGAATAATGCCAGTACATCCGGTTATGCCTTTCAAAATAAAGTTTGTTTGTTTTTTAAACTAAAGGCCCCGAATGTAAAAATACAGTATAAACAAAGAGATAAACAAAATTTAAGCCCTATTTTCCTTTTTTTTCTCTTTTTCTATGAGGCATTAGGCTCATAAAGCTCTGGATTGAGCAATCAAAACAAATAATTAAAACCTTATGTAAATCTTTATCTTCATTTTTCAGTTTATCTTTCTTTCATTAAATAAACATTTAACATTCACAGCAGATCACCGTCTAAGTGAATATTGATCCGCGTGTAATGTTGAGGTGTGATCAGGATGTCATTGAGGAGAGGAAGTTGTGACACGGGGACGTTACAAACATTACATCACATGCAGTAATTTAATTATTTCTACATACACACGGTGTGCATGCATGTGCATTATATTCTCTTCTTGTTGTAAGGTTTATCTCATCCAGTTATTTTCCATTATGTGATGTGTTTATGCAATGATACGCCATTACATGAATCACTATGAAACAGTGGTAGTTTAAATTCTCTGTTGCTAATGATCAGTCACTTGAACAAAGCTCATGACTGTTTGTTTGTCTGTTTACTTCAGACCAGGCCTTTGTGACACTGGCCACCAATGACAGCTATGCTAAAGGAGCAATGGTTCTTGGCCAGTCCCTAAGAAACCACAACACAACCAGGAAACTGGTTATTCTCATCGGACCTCACGTTGGCGAACCATGCAGGTAATACACATCACCGTCTCAGGTTCATCTACATGCAAACACCAGCCTGAAACATCTGTCTTTTTTAGAGATGTTCTACATTCAATTTTTGATGAGGTTCGAGTGGTGGACGTTATGGATTCGGAGGATGTGGCTCATCTGTCTCTGATGAAGCGTCCGGATCTCGGGGTGACCTTCACAAAACTGCACTGCTGGGCTTTGACACAATACAGCAAGTGTGTGTTCATGGATGCTGACACTCTGGTGAGAACTTTGTTCACACTCTATATTTATGTCGGATTGATTCTCATTTTACATTTTGTGGCTCTAGATAAAATACAAGTGATTTGATTTCTAGGTTCTGTCAAATATTGACGAACTCTTTGAGAGGGAAGAGCTCTCTGCAGCGCCGGATCCTGGTTGGCCCGATTGTTTTAATTCTGGAGTGTTTGTGTTCAGACCGTCCAATGAAACACTGGACAAGTTGCTGACATTCTGCGGTGAAAACGGCAGCTTTGACGGTGAGGACCAACTGACTGTATCTGTTGTTCTGTCTGATGAAGGAGTCACAATAAGGCCCATCTACACGCTATATTTAACATGAATGTGGCTGAAGCCCTCTACAGCTCCTCTTGGCTCATTATTTAAACATTTCATATCTATTTATGTATGAAGAGGAAGAGTAAATGACCCTTATCTTTAACACCATTACCTTCCCATAATCAAAACTGTCAGGATAGAAGCAGAAGCATTCAACCTCCGCTGTACGTAAGGTTTGTAATCTCACTTCTCTCTAAGTAGGTTTTATCCCACAGAAAATGTCCCCAACCACCGGGTCACAACCTGGTGTCGGTATATTCCCAAAACATCTTTGGGGAGATTTTCTGGAAAGGGTAAAAGGCCCAAAGAGGAAACAGAAGAGCCTACGACTTCCAAGAACACAAAATCTGCATTTAAAAGGAAACATTGGGAGTTCTACTTACAATACGGGTTTATCACTACAGATGAATTTCTTGCGCTGAGCCCACGCTGTGTAGTATGTGGTAACAAACCAGCAACTGAGTCAATGAGGCCTTCAAAGCTGCTTCATATCACCTGGAGACCAAAGCATCAAAGCGTTAAAAGACAAAGCTTTGAAGTTCTTTGAAAGAAAAAACTTGAACATGAAGGGCAGAAGCAATTACTGATGGCCACTGTAATGTGGCCATCATTTCATTAGAGCAGTGAAATGATTGGTTGTTGGTTTGATACATTGTTTATTGATCTGCATTGCGATTGGTTCTTGCTTTATTGTTTTATTGACGACACCTGCCTTACCATTAAATAAGACTTGCTACATCCGGTATCGCTCTCTCTGCACCAGTAAAAAAATATACAGCAGTCCATCTTGTCTGTCCATCATTTCTACAGCGCCATAGCCACCACATCAACAAATGTGAGTGTACTGAGAACGTTGTGCTTAGTGGCTAATCGTATCGCCAAGGCAAAGAAACATTTAACTGTTGGTGAAGAATTGACGCTGCCCGTCGCTAAGGACATTTGCCGTGAACTTCTAATTGCACACTAATTACATCCCACTTCAAAGCAGTGATGTAATTGTCAGTGTTCGTCCGTCCATTCGTTCGTTAGTCCACCAAATATCTTCGCAATCTTCGAAACAAAATTTCTTTTGTACACTCAGGAACCACATAAGATAGATAGACGAGGGAGAAGGCCAGTGTAAGACCATAGATCAAAGGTAGTGCTTTGATCTACCTATACACTAGCTTTGATCTACGGTCAAAGCTTGACCTACCCTGAAAGGTCAAAGCTATGCACTTGTGAGGTACTATTTTTAGGGTACCTTGACCTACCCTGGAAGTAGGTCAGGGTAAATTGCGGGATGTAGTCTCTGACTGCCTTGTTTTTATTGTTATTATTAGTTGATTGACTTGTTCACCCTTTTATAAAGGAATAATCAGTATTTCTCCTACGTTGGATGCACTGATTTTAAGTCACTGTATTTCAAAATATAAACCTCATCAGCGCAGTCACTTGAATCAAGTTTTTGTGTGTGTGCGTAGGTGGCGATCAGGGTGTCCTCAACAGTTTCTTTAACACCTGGGCGACAGCAGACATCTCCAAACACCTTCCCTTCATCTACAACTTGAGCAGCATTGCCATCTACTCCTACCTGCCAGCATTCAAACAGTCAGTAAACACACCACTTCCTGTGATGTCACCAACACTGTGACAAATGTTCAGGTCACAGCAGCGCTGTTGACCCACCCAACATTATATAGGCTGGTTTAATCAGTCACTCCAACCATCGTCATGTTAGTAATACATGACTAACCTAATGAGGTTGTTCCGACCTGAGGTGCTGGCTCAGAATTGAGTATCTGACTCCAAACATACAGACTGGCTCTGATGTGTGGACTTGATTCTGATCTGAATACATTAGTACCTCAGAATGTGAGTTTAATTCTTTCTGTCACTGAGCTCGTAAGTCAAACAACATTTGCCCATTTAAAAACAACTAAAATCATTTTAATCATTTCCAGCCATGCAAAAGGCCCCTAACTACCTAAATTAATAAAAAAAAGATCCGGTCTCAGCTGAGGTTGCATCCATCTGCCAAAGCTCGGCTCGTATCTCGAGGTACCACTGTACTTAGTTCTGACCTGAAGAACCCGGATCTGAGGCTCTGGTTTGTGGATTGGCTTTGAACTGGATTACTGGCTCTTACCTGCTGACCTGGTTCTGACTTCCCTGACAGTCTGACTCTGACTTCTGGACCCCACAATGAGGAACGGTCATGTTTCGATTTCCTGGTTGAACTTTGTTTTTATGTGTTTTAGCATTTTCTTTCGCTTACTGTGTTTTTACAGGTACGGCCATCGGGCCAAGGTGGTTCACTTCCTCGGTCAGGTGAAACCGTGGAACCACTCTTATGATGCTCAGATGGGTGAGGTTAAAGGTCACTCCCTGTCCCCTGACTTGTCCCAGCTCCACCCCGACTACTTGCTCATGTGGTGGCAGCTGTACGTCCAATCGGTGCTACCCCTGCTGGAGCAGGCTTACGGCGACGCTCCCTTCAACAGTGGCTTCATCGAGGCCAGTGAGATTGTACGTAAACAGAGGGATGATGTTTGTGATTGTGTAGAGTTATGGGCGGTTATGTGTCAGTGGCATCATTATTGTCTTGTGGGAAATTGTTCCAGGAGAGATTTGAATGAGGAGGAAACTCTGACTAAAAGAAGATGTCATTTTCGACCTCCTCTAAGCTCCAGATGAAGCTCCTTGCTGTCTTCATTTGATCCGTTGTTAGCAGTGGTTGCATTAGCTGTTGTTTCCTCATGTCCTGTTTGAGTGGCTTGATGTCACAGAAACAAGCAGGATGTGTGTTCACAGCAGCAGGAAGCCACCTCCACTTGTGACAGCGCAGCACTGAAACAATCATAAAGGGATGACTGCCAAAAGTGTTTCAGATACACATGATCAATTCTGTGCTTTTTTGGGTTATTTTTATTGGATTTTACACAGTCATCTTACATAATGCCTTAAATAAATAGTTAATGTAAACTAAGTCTCAAAATTATACAGTGGCTGAACAGGTTTAGATAGAATTTAAAAAAAGACAATACAACACAGACTGAGTAATCCCTCATGATAAGAACATGGAGACAGTGGAAAGATAAGCTGCCTTTAACAGGAAGAAATCTGGAGCAGGTCCAAGACTCGAGGTGGGCGGAGCCTCCGTTTGGATCAGATCGGTTGAGAACTGGGCGGCAGTGGCTCAGCTGTAGAGTGCGTCATCCAATGTTCCAAGATCGGCGGTCCGTTTCCCGTTTCCGCCCAAAAACATCCAGAGTGTGAGCTGACAGTGGGAGGTGTCAGCTCACCTCTGAAGCACTGCTGAGGCGCCCTTGAGCAAGGCGCCACCCCCCCCCTACAAGTTGCTCATTTGGGCACGCCAGGAAGGAGCTGCCCGCCACTCTACCTCCCTCTGCATGCATACAGGCCCCTTGTGTGTGTGTTTGTGTGTTCAGGGCCTGTATATGCATGTGTGAACTACTAACACTAGTGTGCTATTCATTTCCCATAGGGGATCATTACAGTGAATTAAATTAAAAATTAAAAAAATAAAATAGACATATGTATATAAAATATACCTGTACACATTTACAATCATAGTAATGATAACAGCTGTTACTACACAAACATAGTTTGTATTATTTATAAATACTAAATAATACCAATAATAATACTGCCAATAATAGTTATAGTAATAATAATGGTAAGCACACAGAGAAGGTGTCTGCTTCTTGGACCACAAATGGAAGAATTTAAATTGAAATGCTAATTTTGTTTGTGTATTTCTGTATTTTATATTTACGTGTACAATCAAGCTGCTCTAAACTAACTGATCACTCCACTGGGACTAATAATTGCCCAGTATTGGTGAACACAGAGAACATTATCATCAATGCATCCATCCTTCCATGCTCTTTTCTGTCTTGCAGGTTACGATCCAGGAGGACGTACAGGAGCAGCAGCCGCTGCCCGTCGCTCCAGCGCAGAGGGTCTCGTCAGCGGAGAGGAAGCAGCGCTGGGAGGAAGGACAAATTGACTACATGGGTGACGACTCCTTTGCCAACATTGAGCGGAAGCTTAACTCCTTCTTGAAGTAGCAGACGTGCCAGAAAGCGTGACTGACAGATTTAAGCACTGCTCAGAAAATCATAGATTTGATGATCAGCTGTTGCCAGTGCAGCGTTCAGCCTCACTCCTCTTCCTCATTTGTTCCCAGAACAGGAAAGGTCTGATATGATCAGAAAACACACTCATTTGGGTTGCGGATGGGAAGACTGGTACCACTCATGTCTGCTATGTGAATATGAAGCTACTGCCATCAAACTTAGCTCAGCATAAAGACTGCTAGAGGCCTGAACGTTGGATAGAACGTTTTAACAACAAGCATAAAAGCCTCAGCTCTGATGCTAACGTCATGGCTAACGACACTGCACGTCACAGCTAGCTTCACAGCGAAAAGTAGAACGGCACAGCTAACATCCCAGCTAGTATCATAGCTAGCAATACATCTAACATGTTAGGTAACAGCACTGTTGCTTCACAGCAGGAAGATCCTTGCTTTGATTCCTCCGGGGGTGTTTCCGTGTGTAGTTTGCATGTGTTCCCCATGTCGAACAAAAAACAAGAAACTTTGGTGAATTGGCCGCTCCAAATTGTCTGTAGGTGTTAAGTGTGAGCGTGAGTGGGTGTCTGTTTTAGTGTGTGGCTCTGCGGTGAACTGGCGACTTGTACAGAGTGTACCGCTTCCTCTCACCCGTAGCCAGCTGAGATAGACTCCCAACGGAACCCCTCACCCGGATTCGGATAATCGACTGAAGACGAGACAATTCCAATCATCTCGTCTTCAAGAAGATGAAAACATGAATGCATCATTCAGTATCACCTAGCGTCACCGCTAGCGTCACAGCCAGCATCACATAATAGCTAGCCTCATAGCTAACATTACAATATTACAGTTGAAAACACCTATAACATATTAGCTAACAAAACATGCAACATCCCTTAGCATCACAGTAGAGAATGCAGCTAAATAATGTTCACTGAAACATAGACCTCACTTGATTTGCATACTGAAGTTCTTGTCGTGTGTGTGTGTGGATCTTATCGTGTGTTTACAGTAAAAATGAAGTACATTTCTTGCACATCAGAAGTTCACTCAAGGTCAAAGCGAAGCCACAACTAGATACGACACGCCGGTAGCAGACATTACCTAACGTTAGCTCAGAGCTTTTAAACAGCACGTTGATGCTGTTTGAAGTTGACCCAGTTGTTAATGCACTAGTATGTTACCAAAATTGAAATAGACATATTGACCCATCTCTTGGTTATCGGGGTTAATTCTAATCAATAACATTTAGAACTAATTGGCTCACTCCACAAGTTTTAATTCAGCATTTCAAAACACAGTACAGTGGTACAAATGTCCACTGATGTGCCTGACAGACAGGCTGACATATAGACATGAGTGGTTGAAACATGAGAATAAGGTGAACATAACTTTCTAAAGTGTTGAAATGTTCCTTAAAGTCTTCCTATGATGGAGACTGAGAAACTCCAGCAACATATGAATTGAATAAAATGGCCAAAGTAAATCAATGCCATGTTAAAAGTATTCTAAAGTTATTTGTGGATTTTACCACAACGTCTCTTTTAGTGATCTAAATCAGACACTCAGTGATGTTCTTCTCATCTTACCTGTTCTCTTCAGTGTTGATCTCACCTGAGCCCTCTGTCAGGTGCTCCTACCTGTGCTTGAGACTGCCACCAGCTCCCAGTCACTCCACCTCCCTTGTATTCTGGCTAGACTGGTGTTGCATCCACTCTGACTTCTGTTACTTGTAGATGTGTTCTACACTTTACGTTCACTCCAACCCAGCTCTGCGTTCATTAATGAACTTGACGTGAAAGCATTTTCAGAGGAAGTTTTCCTTGTTATGCGATTGGTTTTATTTATCTGTCTAATTTTTTAGCAGGATTACACCAAAGGTAATAAAATAACAGAAAAGCCAATTTTCATCACTTTGGCTTATTACAGTAGAACTATGCAAAGGATGTGTATCAGAAATTAGATAAACCTCTAATACAAACCCTTCCATATGTGACAGCCATGGCAGACATTGAACACTTTTTTCTATGTTAGCTTTTCCAAAATGGAGGACAGTCTGGCGTTATTGTTAATATGAGCAAAGTTATTGAATGACCAGGCGTCGTTTCGTTTACTGTGTTTCCTACTGCTGAATTACACAGCAGTTCGTAGAAGACAAAGGGAATCATGACCAACTTGTGTTGACTGTACATTTTTCCAACTCCATTTCAGGTAAATTTGAAACTTAAGCTGGTGCTCGATATTGTTGTTTTTGTTTTGACTTGCTGTCCACCATTTTGGCGTGTTGTTACGATGTTTGTCACATTGAACGTAGGGTCGATGATCTTTGTTAATGCGTAATCACTCATATTGTATGTTGTCTCATTGACATTGACAATACCTCACTGCAACTGCTAATAACTATTAGCACAAGACACTGAACGAAGGAGTCCTTCTGTTAGCATCCCTTATTCACCTATAGCTGTGGAAACTGATCTATAATCTGAAATAATCTATTAATGTAAAGATTCTCCTACAACTGCTGTTTGGGATCCATCACTAATCCTGATAAACCTGTATATTATTGTGATGCATCAGTTGATGCTGGTTTTCCTTCCACCTCTTAGCTGTTGACGCATGAATAAATGTTACTGATGTCACCAGTGTCATCATTTTATTCAGACTTGGGGATATTGGGATGTTAGATGTATACGTGTATCTGTACGGTCAATGACCTAAAGCGAGCCACCAACACCACCGGCACCAGTAGGAAAGCTCTCCAATACATAATGTTTGAGGAGGCTGAAGCAGTCAAGGCCTCAGTCTTGTTCTCCTGAGTTGTTTTTTTTTTTTCAAAGAAGTGGTGGAGAGCATTGGCCATCGCTGATTAGTATGAGAATTGTTCTGTGGTTGACAGGAAGGTACTGGAAACATCTGACCAAACAACGCCCAACAGCACCTGCTGGTGTAGATGTCAGACGCAGGACATCTTGCATGATGGTCTCTCAGCAAGAAATTCACCACGTCAACTTCATAAATGTGTCATCAAATGTACAGCATAAAGAGAGGCAGTCAGATTTTAGTCAAAGAGTTCATCAGCCTTCGATAAACCTCTGACAGGAAGCTGAACTTGATCCATGTGGTTCTGACTATAGAGTTTACTTATCCAGTAGACATGCAGTAACTTTAGTGCTTATTTTTATTACTCTTCATTTAATGGTCGATGGTATCTCGATTTATCCACAGTTGTTTTTTGTTGGAAGCATGTCAGAACTGTTGAACAGTCGATCTGACACAGATGAGTTCATCTCTTGGAAACCGTTTGATGGGGAAAGACTTGTTATAATTTGTGTTTGCATCCAACCAATGAGTCCAACGAGGCCCAAATCCTCATCTACGGTTGTTAGTAATGTTAAGATCAATGTTAAGATCCACCGTTACCGTTGTGATGCCTACCAAAGGCACTGTGTGTTACTTGAACAGAACATGCCCAACCCATATAACCCTGTGGCTATGGAATTCCGACTGAGAGTCGACTTGTCTCTGCCTGGTGAGCATTGAGTCAAACACACACATTAAGGCTGGTGTGGGTCTAATTTTATCCTATGGGGCAAGAATACACTTGTCCCATCCAGGACGTGTGAGGAATGAGGCAGCCTGCTGAGACCTGCCTCAGAAGAGAGGAAACACTGGGAGCTGTACGGATAGATGAGCGCTGGAGGAAGAGGTGAGAGACTTACCAGATTCCATCGCGTACCTGATCTTCTGTAGAACACAGAAGAGGCAGCAAGTGGGTGAGTAAAGAGGGGAAGTCTCTCCCAGCTCTTTGTGTTATGATAACGTGTGGCCCGGCCACAACTATACGATTTCAGTCCCCGTCAGTCTGTCGGTAGCAGTGAATACTGGGATAGCTTCCAGTGTGAAGCTTCACAGAGCATGTAGGTAGGCGAGATTACAGTTTTTTTTAGCTATTTTAATCACCACAGATCAGCTTGTGGGATGTTTTCCTGTTTTTGTGTTGATCGTTCAAGTGAACCGGATTTCATCTTCTCTATAGGGTTTATGCTTCAGACAGGTTTGAAAGGACTCACATGTACCTGAGTCAAGTGTCAGCTGAGTTTCATACATGACGTGTCATCAAGCTATGAAAGCCTTTTTGTGCTTCCTGTTTCCTCTGTGATGTCGCCTGGCAAGATTGAAAGCTCTTTTTTTTGTGGTTGAGGTTGTGTGTGTGTGTGTGTGTGTGTGTGTGTGTGTGTGTGGGCGCGCGCGCGCATAAATAGTGGTAGTTTGGAGCAGGAAAAACAGGCTAAATGATTGGCCAATATCACCCCACCCACTTTCTCTGCAAGATAAATTGTCATAAAAATGAACCACCTTTAAATTTGAATTTATTAGGGACTAATTGACACATACCTATTATTACAATGAAATAGAGGAGTAAAAATGAAGTGAATCCTTCATGTACTGTAAAATGGTCGGTGCAGAAGAGTGTTATGTGCAGGATGTTAGTGAGGTTTTCGTAACCAACCGCACATATTTCCTGCACTTACAATGCTGAACAGAAGGTAAGGCACACGCTAAACGTCCAGTCCTCAGCTCTCATTGGATCCTTGTGAGTTTCTGTGTGACTTCTACTGGTTCGCAGCTGCTGTCAGGAGTATTTTAGCTAACGTGTAAAACACATGTTTCTATTGTGAAACATTGGAAACAGGAAAAAGTGTGGGTATGAACTCATTCATTCATGTATCTCTTCCTGTTTACGCAGGTGTACGTGTGTGTGTGTGTAGATGTGTGACAGTGGAGTGTGTGAAGACAAGCCCCCCGCCCCCCCTGTCAGGATGAGCAGCCAAGGAGGAGGACCCAAAGACAGCTCTCGACCACTGCCCTCGGTTCCAGAGGAGAAGAAGTCTAGAAACAAGATTATCTCCATTTTTGTATCTGAGAAAGGTGAGACATAAGGAAATGACAAAAACACCGCAGGAGAACAGGAGAATGGCCATCATGCTGACCTTTGAACTTTACCTACAGGAGGAAGAAAGAAGGACCGGGACAAGGACCGCCCTGAGATCTCATCTCCGTCTGACTTTGAACACACCATCCATGTTGGTTTTGATGCCGTCACTGGAGAGTTCACCGTAAGCGTCTGAATCAATGCATTCAAATCTAGTTTTCATGCATGTGATGTGGTCATCAATCATCAATCTGAGCTGGATTTCACACCATTCATGGGAAAAAAATGTTCTTAATCATTTTACATTTTTTACTTCACTACAAACGAAAAAAATTATTCGGAGCTTCCATCTCCAAAAAGAATCCATAGGACAGAGAGAGAAAACATAAAAGTATATGCAATCAATTAACATAATTTAGCTCTTACAAAAATATCAACAAATAATTATTTAATAAATCATGTGACTTCATTACATTTTAAATAACAGAAAGAGATCTTTTGTTTCTGTAGAGATTTCAATTTGTAACAGAAGCCATTAGCTTAGCCTAACTACTCCTGTCACAAATATCTCATGATTGTTATTGAGGTTTGAACACATCTAAAATTGTGATCAGTTATATACAGGGAATATTTTCCCCACTCGATTCAACAAACTGACTCAACATTATTTCCTGGTCCGATCTCTCACCGCACAATGAACAGTTGAAGAATTCGAGCCTGGCTTCTGGCTTGACTGATTTCTTTCATAGATTCTCAAAAGACAACAGGTTCCTGTTTGTTTTAGGAGAGCAGCCACATTGAAAAGCCTGTGGGGTAAATGTTGATACTTATCTGTGGGTGTGGGAGTGGTGAGTAAGACTTTCTAACTGTCATTATTGGGGATAAATGTGAATTATTATCAGTAATTACTAATTACAGTAGTGTAATGGAATTACAATCAGTGTTTTCGGGTTTTTACACAAGTCAGTTATCAGATTAATTTAATTGCTGTTGTCCTTATGGGCCGTCCTTGTGTGTGTTTCTCATTGTTTACGTGTCTTTGTGTTTGTTCAGGGCATGCCGGAGCAGTGGGCCCGTCTCCTTCAAACCTCCAACATCAGTAAATCAGAACAAAAACAAAACCCCCAGGCCGTCCTGGACATTCTCAAGTTCTACGATTCTACCAGTGGAAAACAGAAATATCTCAGCTTTTCTGCTCCGGGTTAGTTTTCAGTCGAAGGATAAATGAGATCTAATTCTGTTGTATCTCAGACTCACTGATTCCTCGTGTCTCTTTCAGATAAAGACACACAGTTGGTCAGTAGGCTACTCTATTCATCGCTCTTCCATTAAATTAGTCAGGCCTCCCTTCCCCAAAGAGATTCCCCTAAAGTTTGTGTCTACATGTTTCCTGTTGTAGCCAGGTAAGCAGGGCACGGCCACTTCCCCATCGGGCGACAAGTATGGAGATGATGATGAAGATGATGACACACCTCCTCCGGTTATCGCGCCACGGCCAGAACATACAAAATCAGTGAGTTGTGTAGTTTACTATTTTATTTCATCACTTTGATTCTTCATTCAAGGTTCTTGTAGATGACACGAAGGCGTGGTGATGTGTGATGTTCTTCACTGTCGCGTCAGGTGTACACAAGATCGGTCATCGAACCCCTGGATGGAGATGTCGCCTCAAAGGCCACCGACCGACAGAAGAAGAAGGGAGGAAAGATGACCGATGAAGAGATAATGGAGAAACTCAGTATGCAGAATAAACTGTGAGAATAATGTAATCACAGGCAGGTGTGGTAGAACTGACTTCACCCTGTTTGTGTAGGAACGATTGTCAGCATTGGAGATCCGAAGAAGAAATACACTCGCTATGAGAAGATTGGCCAGGGGTGAGTGAACAGCGTCAGAGAAATGAAGAAGAATTCAGTGCAATATGACAACAATAACGTCTCACGGTGTTTCACTTTCAGGGCATCTGGTACCGTTTACACAGCCATAGATGTTTCAACCGGAGAAGAGGTGAGGGAGAGTGATGGGAGGCTTAAAACATTGCTATCACTGGCGTTACTGCGTTTTTCCATTGAAAATAACTTCATCTGATGAAAACAGAAAACCAGGTGACATGGTAGCGCAGTGGGTAGTGCCGTTGCCTCAAAGCAAGAAGGTTCTGGGATCAATTTCTGCAAACTGGAGTTTGCATGTTGTCTGTATAGGTTCTCTCCAGGTTTTCTGACTTCCTCCAACCTCCAAAAACTTGAAGCTTAGGTGAACTGCTCTCTTCAAATTGGCAGTAGGTGCGAGTGGTGGTTTGTCTTTTGAGCTGGTGTCTTATCCATCGTGTATCCTGACTCTCACCTGTAGCTAGCTAACCTATAAGGTGGATAAGCAGCTGTAGACAAGACGATTGAGATCATACAAGAAGATGGTTGGAAGGAAGACAGAAAACCAGTTCAAATAATATCGTATCATCTGGAAATTGTTGGAAATAAACTGTAGGCTTGATGGAGAATCTCTTTGTGTTTGCTGTACGGCCAACCGTAAAATTATCTACTGCTCTGGCTGCTTTTCTGCCACTGGCTGATGAATAAAATAAATGAAAGTTGTAACCACTCTGACCGCGTTTACACATTGTTGTGTCTTGAAGGTGGCAATCAAACAGATCAACCTCCAGAAGCAGCCGAAGAAGGAACTTATCATCAATGAGATTCTGGTCATGAAGGAGATGAAGAACCCAAACATTGTCAACTTCGTTGACAGGTAACAGTGAAGGCAGTATAGAGACAAACACACAGTCAACCTACGCTAATAATGTTTGCTCTCAGTTTCCTGGTCGGAGACGAGCTGTTCGTGGTGATGGACTACCTGGCAGGTGGATCGCTCACTGATGTTGTGACAGAAACATGCATGGACGAGGCTCAGATTGCCGCTGTCTGCAGAGAGGTACCATACTTCATAGAAGTGGTTGACAAGCCCTCAACAGCCATCCATTCATTAGACAGTCACATCTCCAACTATGGAGTCCACTGTAATTTTATACAATAAACCAGGACTCCTCCTTCTCACCTACATTTGCAATAAATTGGTCGCAAAGACTGGCCTAGCCACATAGAGAACTTCCGCACTTCCTGATCTCAACTGACCACTGCTGAACACTTAAAAACTATTTACTGTATATTTCTACAAGCTACCAGTAGGTGGCGACACAGAAATTAAATTTGAGGACATCCTTTCAGACTTTCTCATGAAGACAGGTTTTGTTCATATTTTGAAACCAATATTCCTGTTTACTAGTAGTGTGCAGCTTCTTACTTCATCTCTGCCTTCGCTGGCATTCTTAATGTTATTTTGATTATGAGGGGTTTTTTTGTTTTGTTTTTTTACCTACTTGCTCTGTAACCCTTCAGAGATCCCAACCTTCTTATGTCTTTCTCCAGGTCCTCCAGGCTTTGGAGTTTCTTCACGCCAATCAGGTCATCCACAGAGACATCAAGAGTGACAACGTCCTGCTGGGGATGGATGGATCAGTTAAACTCAGTAAGGGACAGCAAACATCTGAAGACTATTTGTTTATTGTTCATGAATAAAAGGAGGAAAAACTCAGTATTTAAAATACCCGTGTTCATGTAGCCAGGACCTTTAACTCCACTCTCAAACCTCTTTCTCTGATGCCCCGGCCACATCCAAAATATTGACGTCTTTCCTCTAGCCTTTCCTCTCGTTCTGTTTTGGGTTCTTTAACTGTGATGAAATTGATTCATAAATTGATCTCAGATGGGGTTTTTTTCCTTTCTATCTTTCTAGCCGATTTTGGCTTCTGTGCACAGATCACTCCTGAGCAGAGTAAACGTAGCACCATGGTGGGCACCCCATATTGGATGGCGCCAGAGGTGGTGACTAGAAAAGCCTACGGACCCAAAGTGGACATCTGGTCTCTGGGGATCATGGCCATTGAGATGGTGGAGGGGGAACCTCCATATCTCAATGAGAACCCTCTGAGGGTGAGAGTCTGGGTTCAGATAAAGAATAACATACTACTAACAACACCTGATAGCTGAACAATAACAAGGTTTACTTGTTTCAGTCTATGTGATTGGTTCTGATTTATTTTGGGTTTAGGCTCTGTATTTAATCGCCACTAACGGGACTCCAGAACTTCAGAGTCCAGAGAAGCTCTCACCCATCTTCAAATCGTTCTTGTCCCGCTGTCTAGAGATGGACGTGGAAAAACGAGGATCAAGCAGGGAACTCCTGCAGGTATAAAGACCAACCAATGGATCCTATTGATAAATGGATCAATATGTCAAACAGCAGGGCTGCTGTGATTCTGAGTATATCGGAATCATTCAATCTGTCTATTTCTCTACCTGTCTAGCATCCCTTCCTGAAACTCTCCAAGCCTCTGTCCAGTCTCACTCCCCTCATCCTGGCGGCCAAGGAGGCAATGAGGAGCAATCGTTAAATTCTATTCCCCATCCAATCCAGGACCAAACCAGTCACCCCATACTACACTTTCTACCAGTCTACATGTGACAGCCATCAGCTCACCAGTGCATGTGACTGACTGTTTCATCGCTCCTCCCAGTGTGTCTGCACTGCTGCTGTGTTTCCAACGCCGGTCATGGCCATAATGTTTGTCTACATGTGTCAGTCGTTGCGACGTTTGTGTTGATGTTGACTACAAATGTGTCTGATTATCATTGACCAGCTTTTTTTTTTCCTGCAGTTGCTGGGTTATGTTTCCTCTGAAAATATTTTGCTGAATAAGTCAGGAGGTGGATGATGTGATTTAGGAATGAACTATCTGTACAGTTGCTGGTTAACCGCTGATTCATCTGTTTCAGTGAAATAAAATGTTTTTCATTACACCAATCATTTGGCAAAAAAAAAAAAATCACAATCACAAAAACTATTCTAGATTTTTATTGCACCAAACGTTCATCATTTTCTTCATCATCATAATATTTGATCACTGCCATCATACAAAAAAATAATCACAGAATTTAGGTCCATGCTCGTTTTTTGAACGGTCAAGTGACGTCACAACATCGACAAGTGTGGACGCGTGGCCTAGAACCAGTGGGCGTGGTGGGTTCTGACGTGATTCTTTCGTTGGTGCATTTGGTGCATGAAGCGCATCTGGAGGGAACTGATTGCTGCTAAAACAAGACAGTAAAAAAAAAAGAAGAGAGGTAAGAGTTAGTGTGTTAACGTTCAGAGCTATTTACTCACGTTGATATTCAAAATGCTGGTTTGTCACACCGCCGTCGCGTTGCTTCGTTTGCTAGCAGTGGCTGATGTTAGCCTCCAGTTAGCAGGCCCGCTGGGATTGGAACATAACGCCATCGTCTGTGTCGAAATATGATTCTATGCTTTTACTAACTGTGTAGAAACCACCGCATAATACACCCGGTTTAATAGACTCCTGGTTTGTAATGAGCAAATATATACTTAAAGTCGAAAATGGTTGTAACGAGCACTGATGGAGCGTTGATGCTGCAGGAACGCTAATGCTAACGACATAAACTCTGGTCAGGTCACGTTTTCCACATCAATTAAGAAATAATGTACCGTTATACTTTAGACAGAAGCTTTAATTGTCAGTTTAGTCGCTGTTAATTTGCCGTATTTTATTTGGTTAAGTTTTGCTAACATTATTATTGATGCTAGCTAACATCACTTTAATGTTAGCTAACATCATTGATGCTAGCTAACATCACTTTAATGTTAGCTAACATCATTGATGCTAGCTAACATCACTTTAATGTTAGCTAACATCACTTTAATGTTAGCTAACCACTTCAATGCTAGCTAACGTCAATTCAATGCTAGCTAACGTCGCTCCGGTGTTAGATGGCGTCACGTTAACCTGTCACTGGTGACCCCTATCTGTCCGCGTTACCTTTAGGGTCGCGATCCGAGGACGGAGGACTTCAGTAACCGCTTTTTTTAGGGGCGTGTGCGACCGCCGCCATCTTGGAGGACAAACAAGGATAAATAGAGAAGCGCTCACAGGGAGGACATCACATATGAGAGTGATGAGCATTAGGAGTCATGGAGACGAGGATCTGTCTAAAAGAGATCAGTGGATTGCGTTTCCTCCCACAAGCCCGTAAAACAACAGGACCGTCAATTTTGTCATTGGTGTTCATTTCTTGTGTTTGTTGGAGCGATATGCTAATATAAATTGTATCTAGCCATTAAAGTTCCATTGGAATTGGAGGAGGGAGTCCTGTGAGGCCCAAAAGACGCTCTTTTACTTGTGCTGGGCAACAGGGGGATCGAGGCAGGTGGTGGGTCAGAGGGCACCTGAATGGCTTCCTGCTGAGCGGAATATTAGACACCTGATTCCCACATGGCGAGATACTGATGACTCCTGTATGGTTCCATAGTCCGGCTGGACCATAAATCAGTTGTCACTGAAAATTAAAATTTTCTGAACTGTTGCTTACAGTACATAAAAGGGAGTGCAAACCTCTGAGAGGGCAGAGGGCAGATGTTTATCATTTTCAGAAATCCATCATTGTTTAATCAGTAGGATCCGATATTTCAACCCATACTCAACTTGCTGTTGTGTTAATACTTATTTTGATCTGATTTGGGTTTTTTTTTTACCTCGCAGCCTCTGGAGCAGTGACGTGTCTTCATGGCAGTTCGTCGAGGACACATTAAGTACTTGAAAGTGAGTATGAGCTGACACGATGCGCTATCATCAGTTAGCAGAGGGTTCCGGTGTTTACGGGGATCTGATGAACAGACGATTGAGAAACGCATGATGCTCGGAACAGACGGACACTTGTTAGTTTAATTAAACCAAGGTGCTGCTTGAAACACTGGTCTGTTGTTTACTAATGTTGGATCATAGCGAGGTTAAAGAACTGGCTTCTTTAATACTGGACGGCAATCATATTGATCTGTTTGTGCAGAAAATCATTTTATGACCCATAGTAATCATCAAGTGCAACTCAGGGCAGAGTGGTTAGAAGCTCCTCTTAAACGTGACCCTTTATTAAAAAATGTTCTTCTCTTTAATTCTTTGTGTAAATTGCTGACATACACAGCCAGTCATACAGTTCATAGAGAACAACTTATACACATTAGGTCGGTGGTGGAAAGCACTTTTTCACCACCACAAGAGATCAACGGGGAACTTCAGTGGGGCTCACCTTTTACAGCAGGATGACTTTCCAACAGAACTTGAAGTTTTCAAAGGAACTTTCCCGCAAAACTTTGTATCAGACAACAGCGCTAGAAAGGCTTGTTGCTTGTTTAAACAGTCAGGATGATTTTCAGTCAGTTGTTGCAGCACTACTCGGTTTGCACTTACCTGATGTTGTGTTTTGGGCCTAACTGGCCGGTCTGCAGGAGCCGTATGACATGTCAAATGGTTATGAAGACCACATGGGAGGGGATGAGGGGGCGGACAGTAAAACCAACCTGATCGTCAACTACCTGCCTCAGAACATGACGCAGGACGAGCTCAGGAGCCTCTTCAGCAGCATCGGAGACGTGGAGTCAGCCAAGCTGATCCGAGACAAAGTGGCAGGTGCGTTATGCTCTGAAACAGTCACACCTGACAGACCAAATGAACACAGACGCACATTATGTGACATAGAGAGAGAAAAATAGTGCCACCGATCTGCAGCTCCATCATCTGAACGTATCAGTGGAGGGTCATAGAGATTATTGATCTATCACTGACTGTCACATGACGCTTTCTGACAAGATGTCTTACAAAGGACTGTTTCCTGTTCTTTAAACTTGAGTTGAATATCTCAGATTGTTTCGTCTCTTATTGTTAACCTGTTTGTTGGTTTAGCTTAGCATGAAATCTTTAACGTTTGTTTTTGTTTTTGAAATATTTCTTTGTATGCAGATTTTTTAAAATTATACAACATTTTTTTTGTTTTATTTTATTGTTTTCCTTTTTTTTTTCTAGGCCACAGTTTAGGGTACGGATTTGTAAACTATGTTAACCATAGTGATGCAGACAAAGCTATCAGTACTCTGAATGGACTAAGGCTACAGTCCAAAACTATCAAGGTAACGTGCACCAAGGTGTTCTACCATTCTCAAAGCAACGATGTCATGTCTTTAACTCTGCTGTGGCTCCTGTGCTGTCCGCTAACTAGCAAGTAGATGCAGCCCAACCAAGAGAAATTGCCCGTCTGACATGTCTGTTGAGTCTTACTTATTTTATCAATGTGTTCACATCTAAAACAAACAATCTCGGTCAGTTTGACTCAAAGATTTGACATCAAAAACGCTCCTTTTTTCACTTTTTTCCCCCACTAGATTAATTTAATAAATCAACACAAACCTGTCAGATGACTCAGTTGTTTTATATCTAAACATTAACAGTTTGATATTTGGTGGCTTGTGTGCTTCTGATGTTTCACAGTTTTAATCCGACTCTTGTTTCTTGCCGTCGCCAGGTTTCATACGCTCGGCCCAGCTCTGACACAATAAAGGATGCCAACTTGTATATCAGCGGACTTCCAAAGTCCATGACTCAGAAGGACGTGGAGGATATGTTTTCACATTACGGCCACATCATTAACTCCCGTGTACTTGTAGATCAAGCTACAGGTAAGACAGGTGAATGACTTCCTTGCTTTTCAACCATTCATTAACAGATGGCGTGTTGTAACCATGGCGGCGGCCGCTCGTGTCACAATAGACGGTCACCAGCCGCTCTTTTGTTCACAGGCGCGTCCCGCGGCGTGGCTTTCATTCGCTTTGACAAGCGGGCGGAGGCAGAGGACGCTGTGGAAAACCTGAACGGCAAGACACCACCGGGGGCCTCTGAGCCGATCATTGTGAAATTCGCTGCCAATCCAAACCAGACGAAGAACACGCAGCTGATCTCTCAGCTCTACCACAACCAGTCCCGACGATTCGGGGGGCCGTTACACCACCAGGCGCAGCGCTTCAGGTCAGATGGGCTCAACCCTAAATGCCCAGTCACGCTCCTTTTGAAGCTGTTCAGTTTTTTGACTTCCAATGACCTTTAACTCCTGAGTCTTTATGTGTTTAATATCACAAATCATTCCATTGACAGAAAATAAATGAGCCCCGGGCTCTTAAATCTGTATGAATCATTCTGATTGCTGTAGATAGCATGCATCTCATTGGACTTTGTATAGATGAGACAATCAATAGATAATAAATATTAATGATTACTAGCAGTTGAATCAACTTATTGTGACTGATAAAAACTGTGGAATTCTTCCAGGTTCTCTCCCATGGGCGTCGACCACATGGGTGCGGTGGGAGGAGTCAGCGTTCCCGGGAACTCCACCAGCGGTTGGTGTATCTTCATTTACAACCTGGGCCAGGACGCAGACGAGAACATTCTGTGGCAGATGTTTGGCCCCTTCGGCGCCGTCACCAACGTCAAAGTGATCCGCGACTTTAACACCAACAAGTGCAAAGGCTTCGGCTTCGTTACCATGACAAACTATGAGGAGGCGGCCATGGCCATCGCCAGCCTGAACGGCTACCGGTTCGGGGACAAGCTCCTGCAAGTGTCCTTCAAGACGAGCAAGGCTCACAAGTAGAGATGGACCAATCAGAGCTGAGTCGCAGCTGCCATTTATCACAGCATCTGCTTGAGTTTTAGTGTATTGACTTAAGTGTTTGCTCTTCTGCACCTTCAGTTTGTCCTTCATCTTTATACTTACGCTTGAGATCGCTCAGTAGTTTTAATTTTTTTATGGAGTTGATGGAAAAGAAGCAGTTTAACTCTTTTAAAAGCTAAAATTCTGTCCGAGTGTTGTGATTATGGTTTTCGGCTGCGCACTGAAAGTACAAAATGCGTCAACATGTCATTGGATAGTTCAGTCGAGTTAAGAAAACAGTATTTTTTCCGTCTCCAGACGTTTCTAATCCGGATCCTTATCAATGGAAATCGATGCCTTATGTAATGATCTGATAACACCGCCAACTGTCTAGAGTTAAAGCCTTTTAGCCAGTTTGTTTTAAACGATCACGAATATCAGTCTTTTAATCCGGCCCTCGTAGCAGGTTTGCGACATGACGGGTTTCATTTTTGTTATCCCTGCGCAAAAAGTCCTTTAGTTGGATTTCAGGACAGTCCCGTCGATCACAAACCACTGAGTCGGGATTTAAGATGGACCAACGACTCTTTGTTTGAAACGTTTATTTTCCTTTTGAGATTTTTTGTTAAACTGTTCGTCACCAACTTTCAAATGAGACGTTTGGAGAGACGTTTAACATCCTTTTGTTTATGATTTCAGTTTAGATTTCATTTCTTTTCCTTTTTTCTTTTGGTTGTTTCTCTTTGAGCATATACCATTAAATTTTATTTCTTTTTGCTGAATGTTTTGCTTGGTTTCTTTCTTTGTAGATTTAATTGGATGTTTTGTTCCTTTGCTTTTTCTTTTTTTTTTAGATCAGATCATTGGTCTAGCATTTCGGCACCTGAGTCTTAAAACGAACGATTTCTGGATCGATATTAGTTTGAATAAAGTTATTAAACCCGTATGTAGACACTTGATGGAAAGAAACTGTCCCGCAGACATTTCAAGAAATATCTTTAAGCGTTCTTGATGCAAGAACAACAAACGAAGCGCTGGCATGAGCAGTGTTATTGGCAGGTTTAAACCAGTAACATCAAAGCTTGATTCCAACACTCCCAACTCATTTGTTGGCATCACCAGTCATCATTCAGTAGCTGTGGGTTGGGTCCTGTAGTACTCGACTGAATCGGGTGCAGAGTTTGGTCTCAACATTTGTTTTTTGAATGTATTTATTTTTGGACTACAGTTCTTAACACCATGTTGAATAAAGTCAAACCTTGAGGACGTTCTTCCTCTCCCCCTCGTAGAAGGGCTTCTGAACGACTGCTGGGGGGAGTTATGGAGGTGGTTAAGTTGTAAAGAGTTTCCAGACATCTTGAGCTCAGAGCAGGTGACAGAAAGCCGTTGGACTGTCTTTGTTTATTCCTACAGTTGGTGTTGCTGTTAACGTTCCTCGGCAGGTGAGGGGATTGGTTTGGATTGCAGTCCAGATAAACTGCATTCTGCCTTAATTTAAAGTTGATGTTTTCTACATTATGAGACTTATGTTTATTTGATGTGTAATTATCATACTATCATAAATACTAATGCAACTGTTTCTAATGAATGGCTTCTGTTTTCTTATTGGGACACAGCAGGGTCGCTTCAATAAAACGTGATGGCCTCCATTCATGAAAATCACAGGCTCCTGTAGAAGCCTACAGATTTGTTAACTTAAAACGCTTCCGTGGCAAAAATGATGGTCCTAGAGACAAATCCAGGTGACGTCATCAGTTGGTCACATAACTTTCAGTACCTTCAAACACCCTCAGGGGGCGACAGTACTCACGCAGCAACACAAGTAAACCCTACTGCCATCAACACTCCAATCATACACACATATAAATGTATATGCATGTATGTATGTATATATATATGTATATATATATATATATATATATATATATATATATATATATATACACACACAAATATACAATTTTTATATTTTTTAAAACTTTTTTCTCAGGATGCTGAAGACTCCTCTGGTGAGAAACTTCAATACCACCACTTGGTTAAGAATGGTTCTCCATATTCCACAGTAACAATCCTGTTAGCCCTACTTAAAATAAATAAGCTATTATTTGATAAATACCTTCTTATACATAGAATGATCCAGACAACCTTTGCCCAGTGTTTTTACTGGATAAAGCTGTTGAGGTTGTGCAAAAGTAATTAAACAAGAAGGGCTAGGGGTCGTGGGCAGATTTTATTATTGTTTGTAAGTTTCTGTACTTATCTATATGTCTTGTTTTACTTTGGTATTATGCTTTGGTCTTAAATATTTAATATCCTTTTACATCACTACCTGTGTGCTGTTCATTTTATTTATTGGCAAAGGTAGTACTACATGGGAAAATGTATTGATGTAATGGTCCCATTAATGAGCCTGACCGTATAAGAAGAATGTGTTCTAATGGAAGACCTCTGAGAATTAAACCATGTTAATTCTATCACTGACCCTTCACTGATCAATAACAGCTGACGATGCTTCGTAAATGGTGTTGGGTTTAAAGTATAATCCATGACACAAATTTGAATTTGGCAAAATTTTATTAGAAAACATGAACACAATTCAAAGTAAATGTATAAAAATACATTCTTGTCTATGAATAAATGCATTGAACCGTCTCATACAGTACATCCCTCAATGAAGGTTTTCGGCACAGATAAAACGTTTTGCCACCGAACCCTGACACCATCTCTGACATGATCAGTGGTCCATTTCAGAACCGGACAGGGTTTGGAACAAACTAAATCAAAAAATGTCAGATAATGACAGTCTCTTTGGTCCTGAGAGGGGCTTTTAGAAGGCAATATATGTTGCTGTCCATTTGTTAAAGGTGACTCAGACATGGCAGAGGTTGTAGCAGGCCATAGGTCTCTCCAGCACGTTATCTCCTTCCACCTCATACACGTAGTCGCAGCGGTGACCGATGAGTGGCGTATCAGACAACGCCATGCTCTGGTTACCGAAAGAGATGACCGTGTCTCTCTGTAGGAACAAACCACAGGAGATAAAAACATGCATCTATATCAACACAGCATCAGAAGGATCCTTGATCTCTCCAGAAAGTTGTATGCATTATAATTATCGGGAATTCAAGTGGTCTTCATTTTACTCAAAACATTTTCCCATCACCGGAAGGCCTGGAATTACAGCTCCCAGGGCAAGAATTTCCTTTACTGAATTTCCTTCAGGATTTATAAAGTATATATTTATATCTATCTAGAAATTATAGTTGGACTTTGACATAAACAAATAAAAAAGTCCTTGTCCTTACCCGTTGAGATCCACCTTCGTTATTGACAACAGAAGTGTTAACCGTGACTGTGCTGCCTGTTTTCTCGAAGTCCTTCCTGCACACATGAGCCATTATCCCAGCGGCGAAGGCGTCGCCAAGAACATTGATCATCGTCCGAAACCGATCACTGCGAGTCAAGAAAATTGGAAAAATTGTCATCCTGAGTTCCCTGTAGATCCAGTTATGTTCACTTTAGGATCAAACCATTTTTTTGCAACTCACAGGACCCAATCAATGGCCACGATCAATGAGATGTCAGCAGGCGGCAACCCCACAGAGGTCAGTACAATCACCATGGTAACCAGACCTGCTTGAGGTATCCCAGCTGCACCAATGCTGGCTGCCGTTGCTGTGATGCTGATGAGACAAGAGTGGTACTGTTAACACAAGATAAATTTGTACCCAACACAAACAAGTTATGAAAAGAGAATCAGGAGCTCGTCTTTTGCTTTACCTGATGGTGACCAGCTGGCCAAAGTCCAGATCATATTCATTGACTTGAGCGATAAAAATGGCCGCTACCGCTTCATACAGTGCGGTGCCATCCATGTTAATGGTGGCGCCCACTGGCAGTACGAAGCGAGCAATTTGCCGATCCACTCCACAGTTCTCCAGGAGACACTTCATGGTGATGGGCAACGTGGCTGAGCTACAGAAGCACATGAGACGAAAAAACAACGTGATCAGAGTGATCAATGACCTTCAGTCAATAGATGATCCATTGTTTTCAGCTAGAAATCTATCTCCTCTCACCTGGATGAGGTGGCCAGGGCAATGACCAGAGCCTGTAGCAGCCCTCGGATGTAGGGGAAGGGATTTTTATGAGTGAAAAAGAAGAAGAATAGAGGCAGCAGGATGAGGCCATGCACAAACAAACCGGAGAGGACAGTGATGAAGTACATGCCCAGCTTCTCCCCCAGGTGAGCTGGGTCATGCATGTCCAGGATCTTCCCTGCCACGAGGAAGACAATACCAAAGGGGAAGTACCTGGATGAGAGAATAAGATCCAAAGCTTGAGTTTCTCACTTTTCAGTTGCATAATCAATAAATCAGTCGTCTGAAACGGACATAAGTGATCCTACCTGATCTTAAATACTGCTTTATTTACTAAATGACTAAAGAACACAACGCCATCATGTTTCCTCAGCTGTCCACCATCGCACATTGTCCACCATCCACATTCAGCTCTAATAAGATTATTTCAAATTAACCGTCGGCTCTGTTCACACAGACGTAATCCCAGAGTTGACTCATCAGCTTTGTCGGCGGCGCTAAAGATGTGTCAGACGCCACCGTTGGTTCTATCTTTAGATATAATCTCGCTATATCTCTGCTAGTCTTTTGTGTGTGTGTGTGTGTGTGTGTGTGTGTGTTTGTGTGTTTGGTTAGTGAATGTTTTTCTCACCACATGGCAGCATTAATGATCTTCATCACACACTCGTTAATGCACTGGCAGACATTGACCAGCGGCGCACCACGGTCGCCCATCTTCCCCAGCAGCAGACCTGAAACAGACAGTCACATGTGGTTATGGAGGGTTAGCCAATGAATGACTCAGACAATGGTTCAAAAATGACTCCTGCTTTACAGGTCACATATAATCAGTTGCCAAGTCCTGCAGGTCAGTGAATTTGTGGGGGTACCACCCCCCTGGTTGGTTGACTTCACCAGGAAATAACATTTCAGAGATTAAAAACCAAAAACAACAATAGATAAAGTGTCCTTTTGGACGTCTGTCCTCCTTCAGTGACATTTTGTTCCCACATTTCCTACATGTAAATTTTACGTCCTCAAGAACTGGTCCTTGCTGATTTTTCCAAGATCCAAAGTCATCCCTTGTTCCTGGCTTTACTTTTTGGGGGGATGCAGATGTGTCTCTCTACAATATACGTAGTTGTGTGTGCCGCTGGGTTCCTCTGTGTGAGGAATATGGCTTCAGAAAAAAATGATGCTAACTACTCTCATGATGCACCTGCAGGCAAACAAAGCACTGTTTTCATGACTGCACCAACTCAGAAGGATTCTGTTTGAATCAACCACAATGATTCTCAGTGCATTAATGACCTGAAACATAGTTAGAAAGGAAAAAGCCTCTTGGTTCAAACTTTATACAAAAGTCCAGTATTCTCTCATTCATCCTTCGAAGAGTATTATGAACTGGGAAAACCAATTTCCTGGATCTGCCCTTCTCTCCTATTCCACACTTTTGTTTTACGTCTTTGTGAGTCATTTGCCCAACTATCAGACCCATTTTCATAGTTTTTGTGTAATCTAGTGAACACACAAATGCTGGTGAAAACACAACCTTTATCAAGGAGGTTATCTCCATTTAAAGTCTCACAGAAGAATAACCAGCTAAGGTATTTTTTCACAACTGGGCAACCAAATAGTTGCTTATGACATGTTTTGAATTGAACACCTTTAGTAGCATTTGAAATAGGATTAAACAGACACCAGTAAGAGTTCGTAGAGATTTAGTAGGACCATGAGGATTATACTGATACTGTGATGTCGTACCCATGGTGGCCGAGAAGATGACAATCCCCAGCACGTTCATCCCCTTGCTGGTGCTTGGGACTATTTTATACTTGATGTCAGGAGCAGGTGTGATCTCCAGGAAGACCGGGTGTCCCAGCTGAGGGTTGTGGTAGTCAGGCATCACATACACATAGTTGGCCTGGGATTGTTTTACATCGGCGCTCTGCACAATAGGAACCAGGTCCGTTCGATACTGGAGGGGTGTGGAAGGCAAAAACCACGAGTCATTAATGCATAAATGATAAATCAATCCATCCTGAGTCTCTTCCTGTCGTCCACTCACCTGCTGAAAAGTTGCTTCAATTAGATTGGATGGGATCATATTCCTGAAGGAGGTGATAAGCAGAGATCAGATCATGTCTGCAGTGAAACAAACTTGAAAGAATCTCCATAAAACGAGGCTTTTAAAGGAGCTATTCATGGAATGCACGCTGTTATAACACTGTAGCAGGATCTTTTGGGAAAGTGAAGGCTTAACAGATCACCGTTACGTCTCTCACTATTCTTAGACAGTCTCCTGCGTAGACATGATGCTGCAGTGTCTTACCAGATTATTCAGTCCAGTAGATTTCGGTGTCTAGATTTAGATTTAATCTAATAATTAATCTTTTGAATTTAATGACTTCTGCTTTGCTGTTGCTTGTTTCGCAGCTCTCATTCTATTCCCTGACTCAAACTGAGGCATTGTGATTGTGTGATTAAGGAGCTTCCTGTTCCTGCGGAGGGACTTTGAGGTCACGAGGTTCATGGTTTGACGCCAATGACCATCAGAAGCTACAAGGACTCAGATGTTTGACCTTAAAGGAAGTCCGCTGAGATCTCTGACATCTCCCTGTCCACCAACTTTGTGTCTGGATTTGTGTCAGTCGGTATTAACCTGATGAGGTCCAGCAGAGCGTCAGCCGAGGTCATAACGGGCCCTGAACTCGAATGATGGTTGTCTTTCTCAGAACCCGTCCCCGGGTGTATGATCAGCACCAGCACGATGCCGACGATGACGGCAATGAAGGTAGTCCACAGATAGTAGGTGATGGTCAAGACCCCCAGACGACCACTCGCCTTCGTGTCCATGGCTGACAGGCCAGACATTAGACTGGATGGAAAACGATGCATTCATGTTTATTTGTGTTCAAATCAATTAAATCAAGAGTTTAAGAATTTAAGCATCAGAATTTGCTTTCATTGTTGTCATGTGGCTCACAACCACGACACTGGCCTTCCTTTGGGGAATGACTACAAGGATGAGGGTTTTCTTCCTACCTTGAGGTGATGAGTGGCAGAATCAACATCTTCAACATCCTCATCAGAAGTTCTCCAGGGAAGGAGAAGTAGATCTTAGCCTGTGCGAAAGAGGAAAACAAGAAGTAAAGTAAAAGTTGGTCATTTATTCACCTACATTTGTATACATACAAATAAACTATAGCTTCTTAGGGATTCTTATTATTTAGCTTTGTCATTTAATTTCAAGTTGATGGTAATTATTTGACCACCAGTTGGTCAGTTTAACACTTACTTTCACAAGAACAAGATGAAAACGTATGAAAAAAATTTTTTTCCTGGAAAATAATCTAAACTGATTGTCTACATCGAGTACATGCAGTCCTTTAAATTTTATTTTGACATATTTTATTTTGAGTTTGGCACTTTGGACCTGCATCTATTGGCTTTCATTCATTATGATGTAACTGGATTTATTTGGCGTCAGTGACTGAACAGGCTGGTTGTTATGTCCCCAATGTTTTTTTTTCTCCACACAATATTAAAAAATCGTACAATTTTCTAAA
This sequence comes from Antennarius striatus, assembly GCF_040054535.1. Taxonomy (NCBI): domain Eukaryota; kingdom Metazoa; phylum Chordata; class Actinopteri; order Lophiiformes; family Antennariidae; genus Antennarius; species Antennarius striatus. The sequence goes on from NC_090792.1 coordinate 16,191,603, forward strand.
AAGGTGATATAGTGTAACCCTGAAGCATTAGGTTGTGTGTAACACACTACAGATCTATCCATACCTGTGTTGATAGGTTCAAAGTCCTGAGTAGAAATCCCAGGACGCATCCCGTAATGACAGCAAAGACCGAGAGCGTCAGCAGGCCATTCCTCTTGCAGTAGTCATTCACATACGCTCTAATTTTTACAGGCACAAAACTCTTCAGTAACTTCACCAAACCTTCCATCATGATCCAGGATCAGTTTTTGTCTTGTGAAAAGACAAATAGAGGTATAAAAAAAAAAATTCTGTTGAGCTGATGTCTTCCTCGAAATCCACCCCGAGGTGGAGGACAGCCTGTCGAACTGATCGAATGTGGCTTCGGTGGGACTCTGAGGAGGTGATCTTGTTTGAAAGAGGAAGCGCTGATTGTTCACAGGGAAAGCTTTGCCTGACAGGATTATCCCTATCACATGCTAACGCTGCTCTCAGGCATTATTAAATGGCTAAAGTCAAGACTTGAGCGCAGATTAGCTCCTCCATTTATAGCTTATTATGGATTCGTACTACTTCCAAGTCAGGCCATTGATAAAACTCCAACCCCAAGCATTACCCCTGATTTCAAGTCTCACACAAATAATAGCAACACCTACTTTAACGAACATACATGTTCAAAGTCAATCCTGAATTAATTCCCTATTTAAATATTTAGTCTTAGCACAAGGTTGATTATTATAAACACAAACATAATATTAGTATTTACCATCAATACGATTGTCATGAAATGTTTTAGTGTTCCTGAAGAGGTTTCATTAGCAGGATTACCAGAGGTCGGAGGTCAAAGGTAAGATACAGCATCGGTTCTCAGTGTTTTGGACAAACCTTGACCCATGTGGTCCCATGACGTAAGGATTTAGTAGGTGCAGGAGTCAGGGCGCGACTGACGGGCCTTAACACCATGACTTGGCATTTAAATCGGTACCTAAGTCCTTGCTGGATCACAGAAAAGCACTGAAATGAACTTGAACCCTGCAGACTTTCTCTGAATAGTGTTCCATACAGTATCTCTGATTGAACCTGAAAAAAAAGGTTTGATATTTATATGGCTGTAGATCATAACATGTGATTTTAAAATGTGAAATACAATTAGAAGTTTAAAAATACTGTATAACGGAATATCAACTTCAGTAGTGGTAAAGCTGATTTTTATGAGGTGCTCCAGCTTTTGTAGCTTTCTGTTTGCTTATGATGTTATATTTGGGTTCTACCTTCGTCTTTTAACGTGTCAGGGACAGCATTAAAGTGGGAACAGATCAGAATGTGGACGTCCAACAATGCCTGCCTGCGTCACTGCATCCAATCCAATAACACTTAATCCTTGTCTTGGACAATGCACGCAGCGAGATCAAGCTGAGAAAAGGTACACAGCAAACTTTGTTGGGGTTTTTTTTGGTCATGGTAGGGAACAGAATGTAACCCCCAGCTCAAATAAATGAATGAATGAATGAATGAATGAATGAATGAATGAATAAATGAATGAAAGAAAGAAAGAAAGAAAGATAGAAAGAAAGAAAGATTTTTTTTTTTCAAAAACACTTTAATCGCATTTAAACATTTTGCAATTTTACATTAGATGAAGCACTAAAGTGCTTCAGAAGAAGATCTTTTGCAAAAAAAAACTTCAATCACATTTAACATTTAGAACATTTAGAACATATTACAATTTTTCATTAGATGAAATTTCAAAAACACTAAACACTCAAAAACATTAAACACCAAGAAACAAAGGGAAATACAATATAAAAATTAGTACATTATAACAGGAAGTTTGCAAAAGTGAGGTGGTCATCAACCAAAGTGCATAGGACATTTTTGTAACACCAGATGTTCCTAAAGTTATTCAGGTCTTTTGTCAATTTATAGAAACCAAATTCTAGTTTTAAGCGACATCTGATGTTACAGCAAAAAACAGTAGCTGCTTCTTGAACAGTATTGTTTTCAATTCTCCTCTTCCTGGTCCAAAGAAAGATTTTTTGATTTTTGCAAAAACACTTTAATCACATTCAAACATTTTACAAAGAAAGAAAGAATGCTCTTAATAATATAACATTTGATTATTTAGTCTTATTGACTTATAAAATACAGAATATGATTGTGAACACGATTTCTTTTAGTATTCAGGTTGGGGTGAGAGAGCACCCTACTCTAACCCTCACCCAAACCCCTAACCTTACTTTAAACCTAGCATTAATGTAGCTTTAACACGGATTATCAATTTTATAAAGAAACTGTGAATAGGATAATTGTACATGTGGGACATTGTGCATTTATAAAAACTTCATTTTAACCTTCATATTCATTTTTGTTCATATTCCGTGTATGTTTGTGGTGATGTATGTGATAAAATTATTGTAAGATACGGAAATGTGTGTAGCGAAGATGCTTGATGTTAAGGAAAGGGGCCTGAAGTAAACACACTAATGTGTTTACTTTTTGTGCTGATACAAATGCTTCATGAGTCTGTTCCATATTTTTTTCATAATTTCCTGTTGTGATTTGGGGAGGAAAAGAAGATCTTGTCCTTTTCCCATGGGTGTTGTGTTCAAGTACACAGGGAGAGTCCAGAGAGAGGTTTTTCATCCAAACATCAACATAATGAAGTTTTACATTAAGTCACACCTAAGCATTTTAAAAGAAAACTACATAACAAGGTGATTTTTTATCCTGATCTTCTCTCAGATGTTTACTACTTTGTTTGTGTGCAGTTAAATCAATGACACAAAGTTGTCTTCGAACATGATCGCTTTCCTGTTTTTCATTCCAGGAAGCAGGGAACAGGAGGGCTGTTCAACTCCCATTTGGTTCTGGCACCTTATCTATTTGATTTACGTTTCCTCTTCCTCAAATTGGAGCATTTAAAGGACCACAGTTCCTACTGGTGGTTTAGTTAAAGCATCATGGAGTCACACAAAGACTTTATGTTTGCAGCTGTTTTTCTTCTCGCTTTCATTTCATATGGTGAGTTTATTCTGTCGCACCTCTTGAATGACACTTCCATTGCAATCAGTCTTAAATATTTACTGTCTTATTTTACTGTTTGCATCTGCAAATTTCAGGTGAGGGTATAATTGGGGGCAGAGAGGCAGCTCCACACTCTCGGCCCTACATGGCTTCCATCCAGGTGCAGGAAGGGGAGAATATGAAGCATGAGTGCGGAGGGTTTGTGATCGCAGACCAGTGGGTCATGACTGCCGTGCACTGTCTGCCAACAGGGTGAGATCTCCATTGTCTAGTCACATGTGGCTGTATTTGCTATTATAAAATAAATTGCATTTATGTATTTATCATTTAAATGTGAACAAAACAATTTTTCACAGACCAAATGGAAGGAAAGTGGTGCTGGGCCTCCATTCTCTGAGCGAACATGAAGAGACAACCCAGATGTTTGATATCTTGGAGCTGCACAATCATCCAGACTTCAACCAAGCAAATTTTGACAATGACATTGCTCTTATTAAGGTGAGTGTTTAATCTGTACTTAATCTGTGTATAATTTATTGTGTTGTTCTGTTTCATCGAACCACCCAACAGCACGACTCTAAAATCTAATTTTGGCACATGTGATTTTTGCAGCTGGATCGTCCGTTCAACACCTCCGATGCTGTTCAAGCTGTGGAGTTCCTTCGAGCAGGTGGTGTGACTCCTGACACCGGTGCAGAGGTTGAAACTGCTGGCTGGGGTTCCCTCGATGACCTGGAAACCAGACCGGACAAGCTCAAAGAAGTGGTGGTGGATGTGGTCGACTCAAATCGATGCAGACGCGGCGACTACTTTGGAAGGAAGTTCACCGATAACATGATATGTGCACATAGACTGTGCTCAGACCCCTGTAATAAACCCTATAGGAAGGAAGACAGTTGTGATGTAAGTTTTGATTCCTTCTATTCTACTTAACACAACTCTGACTTCATTGTAAGTAGGTTTAAAATTTGGACAAAGTTGTATTTAGTCCTGAAAGATATGCAAAAAGGGTTTTCTTATTCCCTTTTCTTCTTCTTTTTAACTTACTTAATAAGTTCAGTTAAACCAGTCAAATTCAGTTTCAATTTCAGATGATTCAGATTCAGGTTCTTGAAGAACTTTTATGAAAGTATCTTCTAAGATCAAATCTAGAAATAGGACTATGACTAAGAACAGCAACAGCAACCCAGACTACAATAAAAAAATTGTGAAGGGAACTAACTGGTTGGTGAAGATTGTAAACATTATCTTCTATTACTTTTCAGCAAATCAAAAGCATTATTGTGACATACATAGGTCCAATATAGACCCTTTAAATGTTTGTGCTGTCCCTCAGGGTGACTCTGGAGGTCCTCTGCTCTTCAACGGCGTTGCAGTGGGCATCACTTCTAATGGTGGAAAGAAATGTGGCCAAATTAGGAAGCCTGGGATTTACACCATCATCTCCCACTACACAGAATGGATCGACAACACGATGGCTCCAGAGGAGCCCAGCAATTAAGAGGCGGCTTAATGGTTCCAACACGTTCCAGCTTCTAACAAGTCTTCGATTCTTCATGTTGAAAAAAAATAATTCCTTGCTTATTTTCTGGAGTCACATTGCAATATACCACCGGCATCTGAACAAATATCATTTTATAATACTGTAATATTATGAAGTCACTTTGTAAAGGAATCAATAAAGTACTTCTCATCAAGCATCTGGTTTTTTAAAATAATTTTTATGATAATATGAGATTGATGGCTTCAATGCAAAAGGTCCATTAAATGCAAAATGCACAACTAAGAATCATCATTATTACAAGATGTTATGAGTCAACATACTGAGTCAAAGACCAAACAGACACCATCTGAAAATCACAAATAACTGTAGTGAAGTATAAACAGCATTATTCATGTTGTTTTTAGCCCCTCCCTTCACCAGAAGGATGGTGTTGAAGAATGAAACTGTCAGGCCATCAAAATATCAGCGTGTAAATGTCAGATAAGGTTGCTTAGCAATATCCAGATGAAAGGAAGATCAGGTGTTTTTTTGATTTGTCTTGTAATCAACCCTCACTCGCTATTAGAAAGAATGAAAAGACCCCAACTTTTCAGAAGCCCCACCCCACTTTTTGCCCTATTTGTACCAATATTCTAAAGGTAAACTATTAATTCACATTAAAACAACTCATTTACTGATTTCTGGTTTGAATAAATTCTTTTCTGACTCCACCTGAACAAATTCAAGCGTCTCTCAATAAGGTGTTCACTTCCAAAGACCCCTCCTTTCTCCCAGCAATCACTTTCTTCCACTCTCTCAGCTCCTTCACAGAAAACCTCTTCATGGAGTGGGGGCGGACTCCGTATGAAGCCACCAGTTTGTAGATCCCTGAGAGCAGATCTTTCACCTGAGGATAGCTCAGCGCTTCATGGGTTTTGGTGATGTTGAGGTCATAATAACGACTACCACACTTCTGGACGAGACTCTGGAGGCTGGCGTGGGCTCCGGCCACGTGTTCGCTGATGCTCTGAGGCCTTTCTTGGCTGCCATCAAAGCGAACAAAGAGGACGATGGCGTGCTCGGCCATGTCCCGTCCAAAGATCCTCTGCAGTTGTCCGAGCATCTCACACTCTCCTTGGGTGAAGCGTCCCACTTGGAGCACCAGTAGAAAGACATGGGGTCCAGGTAAGGACAAAGCCAAGCAGTCCTTAACCACATCTAGATTTTCCACCCCGTCTTCGTCCCACAGCTCTGGGGTGTCCACTAGGATGAGCTGCTGCCCATCTGCAAACACCTTCTTCCTTTCACAAAACAGAGTAGGTTGAGGACGTTTGGGACTGGACTTGTTCACTGAGTATCGATTACCTGCTCTCTCCAGAATGACATTGAAAGCAGATGACTTGCCACTGCCAGAAAAACCCAACAAGATGACTGATATCTTCTTTGCGTCATCTTCTAGAAGTCAAAACAGAAAGAGAAGCTGGCTGTTAGTGAGGACTTTTGGAAAAGTGTCAACCTGACATATTGGAACAAAAGGTAGAAAATTTAAAAAAAAAACATAAAAAACTTAACATCTAACATTCTTTGAAGAATACTGTTCAATTAATAAACTTTAATATTTTATGATGTATGAGGTTAGATATTTTAAGACTGTGCAAGTTAGGTTTTGTGTGTATTACAGGGGCCTGTACACACTAATATGCATGCGTGTGATTGATAGACTAACAAAAACTAGAGTGTGAGCTCTTAACTTCCCTTCGGGGATTATGCTAGTGTATTACACTAAATTAAATTAAATTAAATCAAATTAAATTAAAATTAAATTAAATTAAAGTTACTTAAAATCCTCTTGTTAGTGTAAGTTTGTCGCCCTCTAGTGGGAGATTTTGTTGCATCATAATGTTTGGAATAGTTCTCAAGGATAAAACCATTTTCTGAGGAATTTCTTTCATAAACTATTCCTCTAAAGTGTCTTATATTATAAATAAAGTCAATTTATTAAATCTCATGGTTGTGTTTCAGTAACAACAGTGCTAAATTGGATATTTAAACAGATATTTAGACAAAAAGAACATGATCGATCTAAATCTCTCTTCATCTTTACTAATTATGATTCACAACTTCTGAAGTGAAAAAACAGTCCTTACCTTCAGTGGCACTCATCTGGCGGCGCACCACAGTGCCGTGGCTCCTCACAGCCTCCTCCAGGCCCTCTCTTCTCATCTCATGTTGTTTTTTCCCCGTTGCCTCCTTCTGTCTTTCCTCAGCATGTTTCGCCTTTAGCATCTCCATCTCTTTTTCCCTGTCCTCCTCCCGCTGTTTAACCATCTGCTTAAAGGCCTGCTCCTCCTCCTCGGCCTCATGAGACTTCTGCCTCAGTATCCTCATGGATGTGTTTGCTGCGTTCCTTTTTTTAGCTTCGGTCAGCATCGCTGCCGTGTAGCCACTCGTGTTGTTTTTATTCAGCATGTAGTCAACCATCTTGAGTAACGCACACAGTTCATCTCTCGCTGTAGGTGATGTTATTTGACAATATCTTCCCTCACACATGTTTATTAACTCCAGGAGGGCATCATCCAAAATGTCAGACACCTTTCCAACTTCCAAAGAGAGCACTATCAGGAACTTTAATGCTTCAATTCCAAAGTAAACCTGCAGTATTTCTATAATTCTCCTTTCTGTCTTTATATAATGTCCACCTTGGATCAGAAGCAGAAATGTACAAGTTCCATTTATGCAAGACTTACAACATCCGTCAATTGCCTGGTTGATGCTTTCCTCTGTCATGTCTTCTTGTAAATCTGGATAGTGCAAGCTGATCAGGCGACCATCCACAGTTAAGTCACAGACTTGATGCGATCCCAGAGAACTAAAGGTTATCTTAAGATGATTATCCTTGGATCCAATCTGCAGCAGAGACTTCAAGGATATCCACTGGTCGGGTGTGGATAAAACCACCATCAGCTGCTTCATATTTGTAAGGCTTTCTGTCAAACAACAGAGGACAGAACTGTGAGATTTGTCGATAGACATTTTTTGGCAGCAAATATTACATTAACAAGTAATTCAAATAACTGAATAACCAAAATACGAGTTTTAGAAAATCTTTGCTTACTGTGCGACATGTCTTTCGTGGGTAGTCTCGCAGGTCTGAGATCCTTGTCGGTCTAAGATAATACCTGAAACTGGATCCTCTGGCTCAAGCACATTGAGGACAGAGAATATATGATACTTCCTGATTAGAGTTCACATTTGACCTGCAATTGTTGTTTTCAAGGAAATATGGTTTTCAACACAGAGTAAACAAGCTTCTTGCTTAACGCTTCTTTATCGTGCTTCATGGAGAGCTTGATTTCTATGAAGGCACTCCCTAGGCCTACAAGGAATTTTAGTCACAAACAGCAGGATTTGTTTTGATTTAATTCCTACATGCATTTTAACCGGGGATCTGTGATAAATATTATGCATCCAGACACTGTTTTATTTCTTTCTTTTCTATCAAGCCTAAATCTCTCTTTAACCACAATCCTAATCAAACTGAAAGGTTTAGATATCTGCTGTTTGTCCTCAGAAATGATGCACACCCCCATCGTATTGTATGACGTAATTGTTGTCCACACAAGGAGAGTATATTTTACGTTTCAAATGCAATGTTTGAGTTTGATAAATGTTAAATTACACCATTGTAGGACATTTCAGACTCATAATCGGAAGGCCTGTTACAGCTTCCTCTCTTGACACGCCATCATAAAGGTACAGAACAATAAAATCACTGTGAGAGGCATCCTGTGGTTCTTTTTCTCAGTGCAGATACTTATCTCAAACTTAATTCCGTGACATCCAAGATAAATTAAAAGAAAAATAAACACACACACACACACACACACACACACACACACACACACACACACACACACACACACACACACACACACACACACACACACACACACACACACACACACACTTTAGTAATCCCGCAAATACTGTATACTTGTTTAACACTGATGACCCAAAGTAAAGCCAAACAAACATCTCTCCAAAATATGTCTGTTTTCATTAATTCCCATATTACTGCATATCAAGAAGAGTATGTTGAAAAAGAACTGCAAAAATATTGATCAGTGATTAGTATGCGCATGTCGTGCGACAGCAGCATCTAGCAGAGCTACAGTATGCAGTGTGAGGGACTACCTCTGTATACAGCTGGGATTACTGAGGGATTGCACCATTTCCTGATGCTGCTGCGAGCGCCTGCCTCCAGCTGTCAAAACGGCCCAAAACAAGACAGTGTTACGGGACAATATAGGGGGAAACGATCTGGCAAAATCACATACATCCCTATTGTTTAATAGCCAAATTGGGCTGACACAAAACGTAATGATACACAAGTACAATATATATGTAAAATATTAATAAATATTCCCATATAGGCTCACTATCTCTTACGAATATGATTAATATAATCTTGACGCCCCTAAATATTATGGTTCGGTCCGTTGCTACACTATTCTGTGTGGACATTCTCCAGGGTGATGGAGAAAATGTCGTTTTCTCGGCCTGAAAATACATGACGTTTTTCGGTGTAAAGCGTGAATTGTATGAACAAGCATCGCAATGGCCGGTATAAGGACGGTAAACGGAAAATTATCCGGAATCAACCCAGCTGTTAGGTAATGTTAATATCGAAATATGTTTACAGCGGAGCTCGGTCTATCAAGCTAACACGGCTAATGTCTGCCCGAGCCCCCTTTCGTTATCGTTGAGTAGTGTTAGCTCTACACCGCTAACAGTAATGCTAACATAATTAAGTTAAACGGCAAGCTATACGTATCTTAGGACGTTAAGTACATGATATTTATAGCACATAATACTGTAAAATATTTTTTTTTCTTATTAGAGCTGAAAACGCAATTTATTTAATTTTATAGATTAAATAGAAAATGCGTTCAGAATTAATAAGTAAATAAAATCACGATGCTAATCAAGTCAGGCATAGACGCAATTAACCCTAAAATATGCGACATAATTTTATATTTTGAAACAAATACATCTGTAGAATGTTTTTTTTGTTTGTTTCAAACTTCTTGTGATGTGTACTGCAATCTATCTGACAAGTAATATCTTGATATCAATGTCTTGATATTTTTATAATTTCGGTCATTATATATTTATTACCCCATTGCACATACATATGTTGTTGATATTGTTACATATCTCTTTACTGTATATTTTAGCGTTAGGGTTGACTTTCTGTGCATTAAAATCCTCTGTTTTATGCACCTTCAATTGCCCCTTTGGGATTAATAAAGTTTTTTTTAATTAAATTGAACTTGGATTGAATATTTGGGTTAAAAATCCCACATCTATAATGAACCACAGTTAAAACGTTTCATTAACGCTGGTAAGAAACACCATTAGTTTATACCTGATTTCTTCCCCAGCTGCTGTCGCCTGCGTCAGGTCCAGTCTCTGCTCCATGAGGGGGGCAGTTCCACTCCTGATGGCATCCTGTGCTCCCTAGGTATGCTAAGTTAAAATGATCTCTAAGCCTTATTTCTTTACGTGGCCCGGTTAATGGTCTGCTAAGTGTTGGGCATTTAGAACAATTTATGCTTTCTATCTAAAATAACCAGAGTATATTTTGTGTTTTTCAGGAATAGACAGCAGATATAATGAAGGGTGCACTGAGCTGGCAAAATATCTGTTCTATGGCCTATATGGAAGAACTCAATTGAGTCTAGAGCATGTCCTCGAAGAATTTCCTGAGGAAATGCTTGATGGTGAGATATTTGATCAGTTTGTTATGGCTTTAGTTTTTATCTAACCTAACACATAATATAATATTTTACTTTTTAGATGTTATCCTGTTGATCAAAGCGGAGTGTGTTCATCTGTACTGCAACCCAATGAACTACTGTTACCTGTTGCCATATGTGTCTCACTGGAGGAACCTGCATCTCTACTGCATGACAGAGGCAGAGGTTAAAAATCCCTTCTCTGCTGCCGCAAAATGCTTCAGACACTTCAGAAAATTATGAAATGTTTGATTTGATTTAATTAATTTATAAAGTTGAAACATTTGTAACATATTTGCATTGAGTTGTCTACCACTGTAATTTTCCCGTCTCTACTCACAGTATGAAGATGAGGAAGCAGCAGAGGAATTCAAAATATCCAGTTTTGTCACCATGGTACAGGACTGTTATCACATTGGAGTACCTTATAGCTCCCAGGGTGTGTATCGTCACATTTTCATCTCCATGAACATTCACTGCACTTGTTAAAGAGGTAGTAAAGGGTGAAGTGAAGTTCGGTTGTAAAGGCTGAAAGGGGAATTTTGTTTCTGTGCCTAACAGTGCATACTTTCTATTTTTGCAACAACATTTTTTCTTCCAGGACATGTGCAGCGGTTTGACATGTTTATGGTGGAGAAATGGCCCCTAATTCAAGCATTTGCTCTGGAAGGCATTGGAGGTGGAAGCTTTTTTACTGTGAAATACAAGGTAAGATTTTATCAACAAATGAAGTTTAAAAAACGAAGGAGTTGTTAAATTCTGTGGTATGATGACAGTATTTGCTACACTACATTTTACATTTCCGTTGCTTTTCCAGCTCATGGACATGAGTGAGAAGCTGTGGCAAGTTTACAGCAGACTGGACCCAGTGTCTCTGGGTGACGTCTTCACAGAGGTATGGAATCCCTGACCGTCGTTTTGCATCACCTGTTCTGATTTTGAAAAGATTTTGTTGCATTCAAACACATAATATAGATAAAATGATATTCATTTACACTAATCCTGGTTTTGCTTATTTTATTTCAAGGATGTGGTTAACTTTGAGAAGCAGTGGAGTGCGTTTTTTTCTAGCATGGACCTTGAGAGCCATCTCTCCATCTTGGAGCTATCTGAAGCTCAAGCGGGGGAGGTACGTTTATTTTCACACATTCCTTGCAAGTAGTAAAACAGTAAATCACTGCTATTGAATAGATTATGATTCTCTTGGACCCACAGACATTCCGCACTTACTACTCTCATGGCCTGATTTCAAGCAACATCACCGATAAAAGGTATTCTTCTTGTTCAACCAACATCTAAATATTGATATCATGTTCATACGTTGTCTTTTTTTAAAAAGCGGTGATTTTTTTAATTTCAGCAAAAGTCAGCAGCCCTTTGTGTTGTTTGGGCGACATTCTTCCAGAGAAGATTTGAAGACTTATTCCTTCAATTTTCCCTCAGAAAGTCATCAGGTCCGCAACACAGGATGTCAAAGTTTAACAGCCAATCACATGGTGAGAACTACACGAGGGTCTACAACAGAAAAAGAGTGGGATTTAGTAAAATAACTAAGCTAACCCTAATTTTTCGCATCAATTTTCAAGATTCTGCAGTGCGTAGCTCCCAAAGGTCCACTGGCCTGCTCTCGGACCTATTTCTTCGGGACATCCCACACTCCGTACCTTGGTGAGATTTGACTGTATGACTTTCTATTTCATAACTGATCTTTTTCGTAACTGATCTTGTCCTAATAATTCACTTGATATAGTATAGTTTGTAGGTTTATGCTCCCTTTTTTTCTGTGCTTCTTGGTGTAGTTAATTAGTTGTTATTTAGTAAGAACCTTTGTTTGGGTTCTCTGTGTGTAATTAGTTTGTATTTCATCCACAGGAAATCGAAACACTGCGCAAAATAAAACTGAAGTGTTGTAAGTAATTTTTTTTTTTAACTTGAAATTTTTATTAGTGTCAGTAGAAATGACTAATGTAGTAAAGGCGAGGATTAATGGCTCCCAGATGTAAATTCACAAGCTACTGTGCTGTATGTAAAGAAATTTATAAAATATACTGTATAGTATACTGTATATGGGTATTAAAAAATGAAATGAGCTCCGTAGTTTATTGGTTTGATCAAGGAAGCAAAGAACATATTTATTTTTCACATCAATAAAAGAATTGCAGTGAGTTTAAATCCGTTGATAACATTGACTCAGCTCATGATCTGTCTTGTCATTTAAATCAACTCCGTAATTCATTAACATCAGACTATTTTTTTCTAGTTTTTGGTTTTCAGGTCTGAATGTTAGAAAAATGTCTGATTTCTTTTTTTTTTTTTTCTCCTCAGACTTTTGTCCCAAATTTATTCGGCTGCTGTTCAAGCTGTCCTGTCGGGAATCAAATGCTACTCCTGCACCACTTGCGCTGCTAAGGTAAGGACAAAGTCCACGTTTTGATGCTCGACTGCAAGGATTACAGTCACTCATTTTAAATAAACGCTTGTTTTCATAGGCAAAGGATGTAGCAGAGAACACATTTCTAATGGCTTTGGATTCAGCCGGTTTAAGCCAGTACCGCAGTGCGCTCAGGTACAGAAGGATGTCAATCATTCACTGTTCACTGTATGAAACTTAATTTGGAATGACTATATTTCTTGAGTCTGTTTGATTTTATTTTTTCCCCTTCAGATCCAAATGTGAATTTAACATTCAAGCAGTGAACAAGCAAGGAAGGTATGTCGTATCACTTTTTTTTACATTTCCTGACACAGCTTCTTTCAGCTATTTGAAAAGTACGAACTCAGTTGTTACTTTCTGAAATTCTTTTACTGAATAATTCAGAATTAGAGACCCTGTTTTTTATTTGCAGGATTATTCCTCTGACTGATGAAGAAAGACGTTATGTCATTAAAACAGTACGTTACAGAAGAGTTTTTTTTCTCCTCAAAATACCAATACAATGAAAGGATAATTCTGAAGTAGCCTTTTTTCTCCTATGGCTCAGGCTTCCATGACCGTCCATGACATCCCAGATCTCCAGTGGGACAGGGGGGTCCTGGGTTCTGTGGTTTTCTCTGAATCCTTCTTGGAGTCAAGTATCAACATTCAACAGAAAGGTACAATACTGATTGGATTATGTCTACATGGAATGGATTGCTGATTGATTCCACAAAGGAAATTTGATTTCTATAATAAGCAGCACAAATCCACAGGTCAGATTTAACAGAAAAAGACAAACATCATTTTGAAGCCCTTGTCTAAAAATAGCTGCAATAATAATATCCCCTGCCATTGGCATCATGTTTGTGATCCATCTCACCGTTTTTGTCATTCTTTCACTTCCTCTATTCCTTTTCTTCTCCTCTAGGTGGCGCTTTGTCCTCAGACAGCTGCTACACCATCCTGACTGCCACAGTGCCTCGCTATGCATGCTGGCTGGTGTGTTAAGGGACTTTTCACCAAAACATACATTTTATTAATAAAAACAGTGTTTTCCTTCATTAAATATGTTCATATTGTCATTAGATGGAATCTGATGTAAAGCAATCTGAGCAAGCGCAACATCTTGCCAAGGTAAGCTTTATGTATCCGCTGCAGTGTCTTAATAAGCGCTCGTGTATGTTTGAGCTCAACAGTTATTCTATTTGTGTTGAGCAGAAGGAGGAAGGGACCTGTTTGGGAACGGCTCTGACAGTAGCAGATGCTGCATATGTGTCCTCCAGCAGCCAGCTGTCTACGCCCGAAGAAGGTGACATTCTCCATTTGCTCAATTACACTCTCCATTAACATTCCTGCCATGTGGTTGATTCATTTATCTAACTTACATTGAGTGAAACTGCAGTATAATCATTGATTCGTACACGTTTGGCTTGATGAGAATGAAACTTTACACTACCCTGTGAATGAGACGCATTGCACTCATTTGATTTCTATTAAAATGTGACACTTCAAGGATGACATCAGGACTATGAATTGTGACTGACCAATGTAAAAGCTTTCTGTAATTGCCTTTGCTTTTCCTATGGCCAGAATCAACTTGTTTTTGTTTTTTGATATTAGGAAAAATCATCTTCTTCTCTGAGGGACTCCTTTTCATCCACTCTCAGTACGGAAGCATCACTCTGTCAAAGGATCACATCAGAACCATCAGGTTCTACCATCCGGTAATAGTTACAGTTAAAATGTTAGATATTGCTTTGCTGTTCCTCCTTCTTTATTTTCCTAAAAACTATCTGATTGTACATAAATACACGTGCACATGCATTTGTGTGTCTTCTTATTACCAGGACTTCGGGGCTGTGGCGTCTCTCTTTGTGGAGTATGAAAGCAACGTGTTTCCCCACCTTCCGTTCCCTCTACACAGCTTCGACCAGTGTTTGGTCTTTGCTCTTCAGCCCAGGTCGATAAGCCACAAGGCCTTCTATTCCAAGGTGAGACATGTCAGGGATTTTAGAGAGAGTGGGCACAAAAATCTCATGAACCTGTTCTCTCCATGTTTTAGGTGTTGTCAGTGTGGCGAAACTCTGAATCTGAACTCAATCTGCAGTTAGTGGATGAAGAGCATCTGACCTGCAACCAGAAGAACATGTGAGATAACATTTCCTCTACAGCTCAGTAATCTGTTTGCCTTTGATTAAATGTTTGTGATCTTTACTTGATCAAATAAGATGTAAAAAGAATTCAAAATAGGCCAAATTCTTCTTAAACCAATGTGGACCAATGATTTGATTTTTTAACAAAACATTTAAAACACATCTCAGTAAATTTTTCTCCTTCCCTTTTTCATCATGTCTCACGAGTATTCACAAGCTCTCTGATAACCACTGATGTGTGATCCTACCAGTAATGAATCGGTACTTCAAATGTAATACAAATAAGGCCATTAAGTTGTTAACTTGGGCTATTTCTCTCTCAGGCATGTCAGACTGCAGCGGCTGCACGACAGTCAGGAGCCTCCTGTGGCCAAACGGAGAGGCAACCTGAAGACGTCATGCTCCCAGCTGCCGGAACAGGACATGTTAGTACACAATTCGTAGAGTGTAACGCATTGGGCCCTAACATGTAGTAAAGCAATATACTGGGTGTTATTCACTCAGGGATATATCGACCTTCAAGCGTGTATTCATGTTTTGAGAAAGATTTTCTTCTTTTCACTGACTTTCGAATTCCAATGCTGGGCAGGTTTCTTCAGCATTTTGCTCTGAGCAGCATTGGTCAGGAGCCAATAATCTACGACCACCTGGGGGTGCTCTTCCCCTCTGCGGAACTGCGGAACTCAACAAGCGTTCTGGGAGAAAAGGTGATCGCAGTTACAGTAAACGTTGCAGGTTCCTTCGAGGAATGCTTCATGAGCCATCTGCTGTCCCTTTTCGTTTCTGAAGGTTGTCGTTACTATTATCACTGGATTGCCCGGAAGCCACAAGATGAGTCTCTGTAACTCCCTGGTAAAATTGAACAAGGAGCGTGGAAGGTATCGTGGTAGTAAAATTACTTATGATGATAATAATAAGAAAAAAAACAATACTGACGAAAGCAATACCACACAATAATCACTTTAGGTTGTTGCTGTACAAGCCGGACCCTGACACATTCTCAGCCTCTCACCTGCAGCAGTATCTGTCCAGTTTCCTGCAGAGTCAGAGAGGCCCAGAAGGCAAAAGCCGTCTGCTGGTGCTCACACCTGGGTAAGAAAGCCGGCTGATCGGCCTGGTGCAGCTAGAAACTGAAAAGTCAAGTGCTGAATATAAATTGCTGAATTTATTTCTTGTTCTTTTCCAGCGTGTGATGACTCATTAACTCATAAATGTCCCACCGTATACAGATACACAGATGTTCTGGATGTTGTCCAGTCTGTACTTTCCCATCCTGATCCAGTCGTCCGAGCGGGTTTCACCATCGGTGCTGTGACGGCTTGCGTGGACCCCCTCGCCTCCTGTATGGAGCACAGGTGAAATATCTTCCTCCAGCTGCTATTAAAAGAAATAAAACAAGTTCCAACCGTAAAGAAAGGTATTAACAGTAAAGAGTACTTCACCAAAAATGCATCCAATGAGATGAAAACGGTCAAAAATTGTGGCTCTGAGCTTCCATCTGGCTCCAGAGGAAAACACTTCAGTCTACCAGGATTCACAGCAGCTACAATGGATTCAGTGACCCAGTTTTCAGCAGCACAGTCTGTTACTCTTCTGTCTGTCTATCTTCATATATGAAAAAACACATACATTTTCACCAAAAATAGATCTTGCAACATTTAACCACTGACACCTTTCTTTTTCAGTAAAATGTTTCCACACAACAAAGTTTGGTACCGGCGATAAATTCCCGCTACTTATTCAACCACAGTTTGTTCAGTTAAACAAACCAAATAAAACTAGAAGTGATGGAATTCTTGACATTCACGCCGTCATGTTTCAGATCTCGCATGAACAGAGCAGATGATGACAGGCTGGGCCGGATGTTGATATATTATCGAAGCGCTGGAGGTTTCCAGGACAAGGTCGAGGCGGCGTGGCTTTTACATAGAGGATCAGTCCTGCATTTAATCTCGCTCTCCTTTTGTTACAGGCTTTAGATGTAGCTTACGGAGCTTCTCACTGTCATACATTGACTGAGCTGCTCCACACAATATGACATACCACTCCGGTTAATAGGCTCTTTTCCACCCCATAGTCAAGCCAGGATGGCAAGTGATACTTACGTAGAGATGAAGTCAGTCAGGAGGGTTTAGTCTTCATGACTACCATCCTTCACCTGTAATTTATTTGAGAAGTGTTATATGGAAAACTCCAAACTAGTCGATCTTAGTGTGCTGTCAGTAAGTCGAGTGTGGCTACCCCAACTTGGGCTCCACATTGACTTTTTAACTTCCCAAATCACTGCCTGTCTCCATAAATTTTGTGGAGATCTGTGGAGGTCCACTTCGGTGCTAATTGTGTGTGGTTAGCCCAGTTTAGGCCTGACCCGCCTGTCAACCCCATCAGTACAGCCGTCTAATCCTCTGGACCCATGTGTACATCCAACACACCTCCTCAGTGAAGCCGATCAGTCAGTCGTGATCCATTCTTCCTCATGAATGTAGACAGTTCATTACATCAGGGCAGGAAAGATAAATGCCTTTCAAATTACCGGTGGTCCGGCTTGCAGAGCGGGAAGAGGGGAGGGCGGTGGTGGCTGGAGGGCAACTCGGCCCAGAACGGTCGTTCGGAAAAGTGGCATATAACATTGATCCATCTGAAAACTCTGGATAAATTATATGGAGATTGAATTCAATTACAGAAAGCTTTTACATTGGTCAGTCGCAATTCATAGTCCTGATGTCATCCTGCCTCGCCAGCGAAGGGCCATAACAGGGAATTAACCTGCTTAATGCTGCACAACTTCAGCGACACCCATTAGTCATAAATAGATCTGCTTTTAATTTTGCCAAGGAGGTTATATATTTGTCGCTGTTTGTCTGTTTCTGTGCCAGTTGGCAGGAGCGCTAAAACCTACAAAAGGCTTGTAGGATTTTCATGAAAACTTGGTGGGAGGCTTGGAAATATAATAAGATATTACTGGGAAGAGGGTGGAGTCAGGATTTTTTAACTTTCTTTCTCGAACATTAAAAGAGTAATAAATACACCGATATGGTACAAAACTCTCAGGCAGGTTTTTATGGTCACGGAGTCCCAAACCATCATGGATCTGTTGCTTTTAGGCACAGTTATCTCAGTTAATTTCTCCTTCATGTCCTTTCTTGTGTTTCTCACATTAGGTTTACCTTCCCTAAGCTGCTGGAGCAGTGCAGCCAAGGTAAATCTGTTCCACCCTCCTTTTACATTTACCTTCTTTCCCACAAGTGAAATACATTGATGTATCATCAGTCATTTGCTTTGTGCATTAATATTCACTGATATTGATTTTTTATTTGGAAGCTGTTCAGCGTAGCTCTTTCAAGAATACACTACGGTATCTGATCACAATACAACCATTACAGGTCATAAAATATATACATTTGAGTTTACTGCCATCATCCTCAGCATCAAATAAAAAGCTTCCAGTTTTACCAGTGGAGGAAGTCTGGTTGGGTGAAGCTGGGTCAGTAAATGACCGCTTATTACAGCGTCTAATTTTCTATTACCACAATCAGAATGTCAGTTTAAAAAAAAAAAAGTACATCAGCAGCAATGCCTGAAAAGCTGCAGCAGTGTAAAATATTGCATTTCTACAGCCTTTTCACAGATGACTTTACACTTTGAGGAAAGCGAGACACTTTATTTTTTCTCCTGGAATTCATATTCCCTCTCTGTGTCTGGCTTGGTGTCAGGTATTGTGAGTACAGTGGTGTTCACCGGGCTGACAGCAGAGCAGAAGCACCCTCTCATGCAGCATGTTCAGCAGATGGTACGCTCTGCCAACCCCACCGCTGCCTTCATACTGTCAGAGAAAGGAGCTGTCACCCGGTAGGTGCCCAAAGAATTGTGATCAATGCTGCAAACAGTCATTTAGCTGCTTTCATCTATTTCTAAAAATCTCACTCCAGGTATCATTTTATTTTACTGTATGAGCCTACCTCCAAATTTTTTGCTAGTTACGTACGCTAACGTGTCGTGAACATTTTCCGCATGTTACCACTATTTGATATGAAATTAAAAGTCTAAATTGTTTGTATATTCAATGTGTGTTTTTGTTGTTGTTGTTGTTGTTGTTGTTGTTTAGGACTGAACATATGAACCTGATCTTTTCTGACAGCGGCTTCGCTGAGCCGCAGATGCTGAGAGCCCGTTACATTCTCTACCCTGGATGGTAAGACTCTCATCTCGCGTTCCGCTGTAGCGCTCGTGACCCTCGTGTCCTCCCGCATCCCCACTCAACCTCTCAGCTGCTGAGCGATGGATAGCTGTTGATTCTTGCCTCCGCGTTCCTTCTGTACGGCCTTGTATCCCCTCCCTGCGGTTTAATTGTCACTCGTCCGCGGTAGCCGGGGGTATCGGCTGCTGATTGCTGTAAAGCCCCTCAGGGCATCTTGTGTTCTATCACCAGCTGCCTCCTGGCAGCGTCGTAACAAGCTGTTGACCACGCAGTTGCCATGTACACAGAGGGGGTCTCTTCCCTTTGGAGCCGGTCCAGTCAGTTTTCCTGCCACAGTGGTCAGCCTAATATGAACTTCTGCGAAACCCCTCCCCCAATCGGATCATCCCCTGGTTATCTAGCCTAGAGACTGGCCCTTTAATTCACTGTCTGTCACGCTTTGTTTGTGTCCATGTGCATGTTGGTGTGTTTTGATATGTGTCTTTAATTCCTTATTAGTATCAGGCTATGAGTATTTTCAGATCTATCATCCACTTCCCAGTGTGGATCACTCACACCAGCCTCTCCCCTGCGGGCAGGTGGTGGAGTACACTACTTTGCAGCCAAAGACAAAATGTAGCACAAACACTTGGCTTGCTCTGGGCTTGACTTTCTCACCATCCGTGTAATGTGCACATGTTCCCGCGTTTCAGGTGCGAAGGCCGCTTCGCTTCTGGATTGGGGTCTCTGGTCCTTTCTCAGCGCCGCGTGGCTTTCAACCGCCCCCTGGAGAGGCCTCTTTTCATCACCCGCTGTCAAGGTGAGACGGAAAAGAAATCCCCCCCCCCCTTTTTTAAACTGTTACATGTGACGGAAGCTCCAGATATGAGCTGGAAAAATATGGAGACATGCTGTGAGTAATGTGCACATCTGAGGAAAGAGGCATTAATGACTTCTAGCCAAAAATGTTTAAAAATATAATTTGACAGTTTCACAAAACTGTTGTTGTTAAAATGTCAATGATGTTTCTGTAGCTCTGAAGTCGTCACTAAGGCCAAGCCCCTTCCGTGGGAACGTCTACAACCTTCGGGGAAAAGTCCGGTTTTCTGGTAGGAATGATAAACTTTAAATTTTTTTTATCGATAATTTTGCCAATAGATTAGTTGTTGATTTCTAGAGAACTTGTTATTGCATGAATAAACAAATATGACTTCTTTCTTTTGAGAAATATATAACCAGCACTTTCAGTTTTTGGGGATTTATTAGGGAAAAGGTTTCCTTGAAGGCAGGCGAGGCACTCCTGACGGTAGGAACGCTGCTCGGTTGTCGCTTTGGTGTCCATTGTTAGTTTAGTTCACTAGTTTGCTTTTCCTCCACATAGTTTTTCCACTTTGACTTTGAGTTGTTGCATGAGGAGAGCGAGCAGGTGCCTGTAAGGATGTGTGCAGATGTTATAGAGACCCGGGAATGAGTGTGTGGATAGTGTGAGGTGTGTTTCCTAGTCACTGTCACCAGACAGTCATTGACGTCACTCTATGTGTCCTTACTTTACTTTAACATTTGTCTTTAGCTCCGTCATACATATTTTATATTACGTTACGACTTATCCGACAAGTGTTTGATCTCATTTTTTCCACACGTGTGCTCGAAGCCAGTGAGAACAGAGAGGTTGTCTGGAAGGTAAAATATCACGTGGCTGCCGTATGAAGCTGTTACAGCAGGTGTTACCAAAGGTGTGAACTGTATGTGTGACTCTGATGTGATGTGAGCGTCTTCATCTCTGGAACCTCCAGACTCTGACCAGCTAATGGAGGTGAGCTACAACACCGTGAGCGGGAGCCTGAGCATCGTCCCCGACTCCTCAAACGTGGCCTGTTTGAAGCCGGTCCCCAAAGAGACAAACGCATCCTACTTCCTGGTGTTTGATGGCGTCGACCTCATGGAGGATGGGCTGAAGGACTGGCTCAGACTGTGTGCCAAGCAGGTAGACATTTGAACATCTCTGCCGCCTTTGATGGGATAAAACACAGTCATAGGTAGATCCTATATCAAATTCAGAAACAAGTTGCTTTACGACTGTTTTTAAATATTTGTTTTTTACAGAGGCAGATGAAGAAACCGAAGAAGACTAAAAACACCCTCTCACCGCAGGAAATCAAGCTCATACATGTGAGTGTGTTTGCAGTCGTGATTCTATAAATGCACTTAACGCTTATCTGAGTCATTTTGCGACGACTGAACTGCATTTAAACGTCACCGCAGCGTCTAGCAGGAACAAGGCCAGCACCTGCTTTGTTTGTTCCGATATTGAATTACGGGTATGCACGCCATGCATATGTGAACTTCCCTGCTGATAGTTTCATGTTTGATGGGCTTAAGAAATCAATGCCAGCCAGAGACGGTGGAGGAGAGCGGCTCAAGCCTGTGTAAAGACGGATGTAAATCATAAAGCATATATACAGTACACACACACAGACACACACACCCACATGTATACATATACATGCATGCATATATATATAGACATACACGCACACACGCACGCGCACACACACACACACACACACACACACACACACACACACACACACCTTTGTATCACTGCTGTTTTATACATTTTAACTATGACTGAAGTCTTTCATTCGTTCATTCATTCATTCATTCATTCCTTAATTCATTCATTTATTCATTCAGTGGACCTGATTACAGGAAGTAACGTGTGAAACCAAATTGTAGTTAAAAAGCGGTTTTGTGTGTGTGATGCGTTGAAGATAATGCTATGGCAGTGTTGTGTGGTATCACCATGGCGACCAGTTACATTGAAGTGGTACTATCCTCCAAAGGAAAATGACCTTCAGAAAAGCACCTGATACCAAAGCCAAGTCGAGTCCGATCAAGTAGAGCCGGTCCGGAAACAACAGTTTGATTCGTTTGTGAATTTTTCTTTTCTCCTCAGTGATGTTGGACCAGAGCAGGAACCGTTATTGATTTGTGTGTTTTTCCGTCAATAACCTTGAATGAACATGATTTATATATGTTTCTGTTTAGATCGCTAGGCACTTGGATCCATTACCAGAGGGCTACTTCTACAACGGTTATCAATATGTTGACATCTTCGGTGAAAAAAGGAGCCTCCATCCCAGTATCCTTTTCATAACCGGTATTCTCTGCTGTAGAATCTCACCTGGATCTAATCTATAATTGTGTGGCTTTGTACTTTTGTGTGTTATCGTTGTGTTGCTGTTTCCCTTACATTGCTGTCTGTGCAGACATGGAGGAGTTTATTCAAGAGTACGTCACCAAGGCCAACAAAGAGATCGAGCTGCTCAACCATCAGCGGGAGCTGCAAGGAGAGCCTGACCTGTTTGATCCGTGATAAGACCGGTCTGCATGTCCGTTTCCCCTCATCTGTCGTTTTTCATTCTAACGGAGCCACAATGGGAAGGACGGGAGGGGGGAGGGGGGGCGTAGGTGTCATGTACCAAACAATTTGTCGCGATGATCACGCATCTGCAGAACCTGCTGCTCTCCGTGCATCATTCGATCATTCCTCATTTGGATTCTTTGGTTTCTCGTCGGTGGCGTGAGAAGATACGTGTAGGTGAGGCGGCGACTGTCGAAAAGCCGTTTTCGTCATGGCGTGGCCGCTTGCCCCTCGTCCCGCTGCGGCAGCGCTAACTGTTCATTTAGCACTTGTGAGCTGGTGTCATATTCATCAAATGAACGTTGCAAACAGATGCGGTCACTCGTGTCATTTCAAATCAAGACAAGTTTTAGATGAGTCGCTCACAACTGCAGACAAATCTGAAACATAATGCAACACGAGAGCCCGTCTTTAAACCATTGTGATTATGCCGCTAAGCCCACGAGCTATGACACTCTCACAATCGAAGGGAATTTCCAACCACACACATCTATGGCTTGTGTGTTTCTGTTTATCACAGTTGGCAAATTAATGCCTCTATTTCTGGACAGGCATGGATGGCCGTGTGATTCTGGTGAGCTCTCTGGTGGGGTTTCTCAAGAATCGCTCCTCCTCTGTTGTCACCCAATCCGTGGCCCACCTGTTATCTTGTCTGCGTGCCACGCTGCAGCAGAGGGATCTTTGGACCATAGAGCTGTAAACATTGGACAGCCTTTTGGCTGCAGACAACTGATGAGTGATGCCATTAATCACAGAGCTAATCGCCATCCCACTGCTTTATTTTAAGACTCCTAAAGTGAATCTAATGAAAGTGGAATAAGTCCCCGCAGCACAGCCCTGTAATTATAAAACATCTGAAGCCGTCAAAACACATGTTGTCCACCAGAAACCTTTCCATAAAACACTCTGTTCCTTTTTCGTTGGTTTCAGTGCTGCTGGTTTCAACTGAGAGTTTAGCTGATTCTCACTGCCGCCGGGTGTGGATCACTCATTTCACTATTCTTTTAAAGAAATCTTGCTTTTCAATCCTTTCTTGAGGGTGAAATGTGTATAATCTGTGCAAATCTTCATGCGGTCTATTTTGGTTAGGTGTTGGTACAAATCCTTTCAGTAGAGCCATTAGAAAATAAGCTTTCGTGTCAGTGGTGTGGCGTTTGGGAGAATTCGACTGCATCCCATAGACGATGGGTTGTTGTGTTGCTGTCTGTGATCAGCTTAACAGCGACATCCGACGCAGGTTGGGGTTTCTACACAATGATCTTGGACTGCTATTACTTTCCAGAAACAGTCTAACTAACGTAATATTCTAACAAACAATCATTTTGAAGTTGAAACTTGTTAACAATTGTAATTAAGAGTTTGACAATGTGTAGGAACCCATTGCTGGCTTTCATTCAAAACGGGGCCAGCGGCGTTCCAAGCTGACTAATTAACGCTCTTTGGGGTTAAAGGCTACTAAGTTTATCTTTGAGTGAATCAATACTGCTGCTACCATGGTATGATATATCAAGTTAACCTTTGTACGATGTACCAAAACAAATGCCTGTACTCAGTAATGAGTGCTGTGAGATTTTTTACCGTGTTGCTGAGGAGAGAAAGGCCGTTTCAGCTCAGATCATATTGTGAGTCTTATTCCTCAGCAGACGAGGGAAGTGCTTGTTAGCGAGGTGACTTACTCACTGTTGCGAGATCGAGATATTTTTAGATCAGTGGTGACCACGTCTGTCTGTCAGTACTGTCGGCAGCCACTAAAATCAAACGATTCCACGTCTTTTTTTTTTTCTATCTGGCAGACAAACAGCGAGCAATAACATCGTTCCCAAAGTTATTTTCCCCTCACATGACCTGAGAGTATCTGTGCAGATTGGAATAATCCTACAGATTATCACGTACCTGACGCTGCTGGCCTCATCCGTCCACTGGGCAGAGTCCAGTTTGATCCGAACGAGCCATAGCATCTTATGCTAGATGTGCCACTGTGTTTTAGATGAATAATACACTGCATAGCGATGAAGTACGCCTCCGACGTGGTCTAGCCTGGGGTGCACATGAAGAGGAGGAGCTCACCCCGAGTTACCCATTCCATGAACCCCTCTCTTACAGTCTCTTTTACTGTATTAAAGCGGTGCTGTCGTACCTTGTGTTTTTATATACTCTGCTTACGGTACCTCAAATAGCTCTTTAAGGACAAACAAATGAACTGCCAAATTCTCGGCCTCTCACAGTTAACGTTCTGCGGTCTGCTGTTTTCTGGCTTGAAGAGCACACTCCGATCAGAAAGGGTTTGATCAACAAGCAAATTGTTCTAATGCGTAACACAAAAAAAATGCATTCCCTCCATTTGCAAATGACTGAGAGGACAGATTATTGTCCCCCCAAAGCGGACCAGGATAATATATAACATAAATCCTTTGTTGACAAAATGAAAACTCTTGTTTAAGCTGGATGCTCCGATCAGCATCTAAGAGATGCACTCAGAGCCGTCTGTTTTCAGCGCTGTTGTTATGTAATACCAGGGAGGGTTGGCTTGATTGACATTAAAACCTTCTGAGGCTGATGTATGGGAGCCTGGAGGTGCCACAACATGGATGTCAGAGACCGAGATTCCGAACGTAATTGGCCACAAGATTAAAATGTGGTCCTTAAAGAGTTAAGGGTTTTATGTCGGTGATATTAAAACACACACGTACACAATGATCACTATTTAGTATGCCTACACTATTTTGCATGTGTTGAGATGTCACGTGAATACGACGTCAGATATATTCAGACGGAATTGCCTTTCACCAAACTGGTACAAAACAAAGAGAAAAAAGAATCACATTTATTTTACAAATCTGCTTCGATTCTGAGTTACCTCAAAATGACAAATTCTATTTTTATAAGAGTGAATTAAACGCTCTAGATGCAAGCAAAAATGTCTCCTCTTGCACAAGCTACAAAAAGCAGAAGCAGATTTTTTTAAGGAGGAAAAAACAAACTGGAGGAGAGTCTTGATGGGTTGTGATCCGTCAGGTTTCTCTGATCTAGCAGTGCCTTGGCTGTGGCTGAGAAAAGCAGAGATTAAAGCTGCGTTCAAAACTCCGTCCCGCTTCCTGCGACGGGACGGAGGGGGTCGTAGGCGACGATCCGTCCTACAACAGTGTTGGTGAAAGGAATCTATGGAGTCTTTCTTTATAGCAATGTGTTTTTTTATCAAGCCAGAGGGTAAAGTAGGTGAGGTCACGCAGGGAGGGGGGAAGCGGCAGCTGCTGGAGGGCTCAGGTCGATTCAGGTATTTTTGCAGACTAACCAAAAAAGGTGTTAAATTAAGAGCCGGGAACCACAAATATGGAGACTTGTGGTACTTCATATATCCTGTGGACAACTCTGCATTTCTTTGAGGCTTATTTTGGATTAGTAGCAGAAGAGATTTAGTTATTTCTTTCATAAAAATGTAGATAAAATAGAAAAACTTTTGGTCGTGTTGCTTTGGAAATAATTCTATATAAAATAAAGGGATGCTTTACTTTTGTACCCAGCTGTAGTTGGGATGCAGAACATTTTATATGAGAGTACTAACCAAAAAATAAATAATGACGGTTGAGTTTGTGACAAAAGTTGGGCGACCCTATATTTATTGCACATTGGGGGCCTGATGAGCCCTCCACAAGCCCCTCTGTGGGACCGCTACACAGCTCTCTGGCAGAGTTAGTATCCTATACTGTCTTCATTCTGTATGTGGAGGCTAGCCGTGTTGTAGCTGAAGTTATAGGACAAAAACAAAGTTTGCTGTTCAATCGATTTTGTATTAAAGGGGATGATTAATGCTGCACCGTGGCAAAGCGTGAGCACGCTTCTTTTCCTTCTAGTTCAGGAAAATCGGCTCCCGTTGTCAAAAAAAAAGAGCCGACTGTAGAAATGCATCTCTTGTAGAAACGCATCTCTTGAACAAGTTGGTTTTTAATGGTGCTTTGGTGCTGACAGAGGAAAGGCCATTGGAATTTAAAACTTCAGAACATTTCTCAGGCCTTTGGGGATTATTGTTACTAATTGTTTTGTCCAATTGGGGTCTTCATCCTGCCGTTCTTGCAGACGTCACAAATCTTGTCCTCAGGTGTTTATTTCCGATACCTGAGATTGCATATTCGTCCTTTCAAACCCAAATGTCATCGAAGCAGATGGGGTGAAAATGAAATCTCTTCTGTCTGTAGCCACAAACCAGCTGTAAAGATTCAATGTGGGAATGTTTGACATCACCACTGAATAATATCTTTGAGGGAAGGGGGGGGGGTAAACCAAAAGGGCTCATTTCTTCTGTCTGCAGGCCGTCCAAAGAAAAGGAAAAACAATAACTTATTGTCTCTATTGTGATGAGAAGCAAGAAAAACAGCTGAAAGGTGCCAAAATGACCTCCAAATTCACTTTTTAGTGTGTTGGCAGCACATTGGAAGAAAACCGAATTGCATTTGCACAAAACTACTGAAACTTGTGTTTTTTTCCTGTGACCGATGCTTTTATATTCTAACTGTTGTTTTTATTGCACCAAGTAAACCATTAAATATTTATATGGCTGATAAATCTGTGTTCTATAGTCATTTATAAAGGTCTCCCTTTTAAAATTTCTGATGACAGTTTTGTCAGTGGTTTTGCGTAGTGCAGCCGGATCATCATCGCAGTGGATTCAACACTTTGTCATACAACATGGATTCGCTGGGTGCATCCGGACCTGTTATCGGCTCCACAGACGGTCTGCGCGGAAAACGTTTTTTATTTAGCCGGTTGGTGGAGGAGAAATGGGAGCTGAAATAGTGCTGAGAGAGAATGTGAGGAATCCCGCCTCACATATCACGATTTTAGCACTCCATTTCCTGATGTTTGTGTGTGTGTGTGTGTGTGTGTGTGTGTGTGTGGGTGTGTGTGTGTGTGTGTTTGTATGTTTGCGTGTGTGTGTGTGTGTGTGTGTGTTTGAAAGAAAGGAAAACAGCCTCTGTGTGTGTCCTTGTATTGTTGCCAGGCAGATACAGGCCTCCACATGGCTAACCTCTGACATCAGCGTTTCCTCACCTCCCTCCTACCAACCCTGCGCCGCCAGTTTCTCCCCAGCGACTCAAGGCAAGACCCCCCCTACCCCCACAGACACACACAAACACTCACACACACACACACACACACACACACACACACACACACACACACACACACACACACACACACACTTAGCTCTCTTACAATACACTCTTGCCATATCACCTCCACCGTTAAACGGCCTTATACACACACACGCACGCACGCACACACACAAACACACACACACACACTCATATACACTTAGCTCTCTTACAACACTCTTGCCATATTGCTTCCACCGTTAAACGGCCTTATTCTCTCTCTCGCCCCACTATTGTTGTATTTTTACTGAGGCAGTGAGCTATTTGTGGCCTATTATGACAGCCACATGTAAACACCATCGCTCTCATTGGCGTCTGCCAAAGCCTGTTGAGTGCGCCCAGGTCACTGCAACAATAGCAGAATAGACAGTGCAGGATTTGTTCACTTTTTTGAGTGCGATTACGGGGGAGGTCATTTACTTCTAAACTACGAAGCCATCAAGGCGATACGTTGCTACGCCAGCTTCGATCCCGGCTTTAAGCGTCCCCTGGGTCGGACTGTTTGCAGGTTTATGGATGACTGATTTTGAATTCATGTCGTTAACCCTGACATACACCCGGTCGCCAGTTTATTATGTACCTCTGTAAGTAACACAGGCTAATGTCTCATCATTCTGGAGGCTACAAGCTGAAGTTATGCATTTTATTGCATTATACTGACATCGTTTCCATTATTATTTCCACCCC
The DNA here is from genome assembly GCF_040054535.1 of Antennarius striatus. Taxonomy (NCBI): domain Eukaryota; kingdom Metazoa; phylum Chordata; class Actinopteri; order Lophiiformes; family Antennariidae; genus Antennarius; species Antennarius striatus. The sequence continues at coordinate 16,219,894 of NC_090792.1, forward strand.
ATTTTGATAAATGAGAGTATGCTATACAACAAAACATGCTTCTGTATATTTTAATACACCACGTTGAGCTGTATCCTCAAAATCCAAACATTAATACCATTAAGTTAGGATTTACTGCAGGATTATTGTATTATATTTAGAAAGGACAACATTATAAACTGGAAACAGAATGGAAAGTATTTTGCAATCAGATTTAATGGCAGTAATTTGACCAAAAAGGCCAAAAAGAATGTGACATATAGAAGATAGTCCAGAATACCAACACATTTCCAAATCTGGTTGTTGATCAATGATCGACCTCTGCTGTGTGAGAAGTGCTGTATTTCTAGAAACTGAGGTTCTTTTTGCAGTAACTTAAAAGAAAAAACATAGAGGCCTCCAGATTTTCATATTTTGACTATTTTTATTTCACACCTTGTGACAGTCACCATGATAAACAGATCCATACACTCTCGATCAGTGTCACATCGTGTTTGAGCACCGTATCTGAGCACCACTGTCAATCTGCTGTTTTTATTGATTTTTACTAATTTCTTTTTTTTTACTACTTGAAACTAAGAATAGCTTTCAAAAATCTGCTACGCAAGTTATCTATTTATCTCACTTCACTGCTATAAAGTTTACACATTCACGGGATCATGTTTCAAATTAAATTTTATACACTTCATTACACTTCCATCTGTATTATGTTGTCATAAAAACCTGAAAGATTACGGCTCACAGTTTTAATATTTTTTTTGCAAATGATTGCAAACCTAGTCTTCAACAGTAACACATTGTGGTTGTTAACAGCGATATTCAGGAAACTATCCATCTGGCCTCTCGCGAAGTTTTGATTTCACACTTCTCCCTCCGACTGCTTGATGTCAAAGGTCATCAAAACAGCCATGTCATTGGACTCCCCCAAGGCGGCGGCCAGTTTCAGTTGTTGTAGCCCACTTCCACTGGAAACCTCACCTTCCCAGACTCGACTCTTGTTCAGTTTCAGATCAGTTCTCGTCTCTCCCACCACACTCACCTTCTTGGCCCCGGGGACCCTCACCCTGAAGCGGACCCATGACAGGGGTTCCAGCAGGCCCATGCGGGGCTCAAAGAGCACGCAGCCTTTTCTCCAGGCTGAGTAGACACAAGGGAAGGGGAGCCCCGGCTGATCGCAGCTGTTCCTCAGAACAAAGTCACACATGGGGTTGAAATCATCACCTGGGGTGAGCCTAGCATACAGGCCCAGCCGGTACACCCCAGCGTCAGGTAGGCTGACGCTCACCGTCACCTTGTAGTCTGTGTATGTGCAGAAGAGGTAGCGCGAAAGAGGGATGGCAGTTGTTTTGTTCTCTACTCTGCTGAGCACAGTGTGAAGCTCAAGGTCCCGCTGGTTGTGGAAGGTGATGTTACACTTGCCGTGCTGGGTGCTCACCAGTGCTGTCACGTGGCTAAATTTAGACAGCCCTGCCTCTGACGTGCGGGTCCCCGGCCCACATGCTGAGGCGAGGTTTGGAGGGAAGAGCTCATCCTGACCGATCACTTTCCCTTTGCAGTGTAACAGGAAGTTTGCAGCGTTCTGGAACTTGACCTCTGTTTTGTCGTAGTCCCGCACGAACACCGACAGCCTGTAGAAGCCACGCAAGGGGCAGAGGGCGTGGCATGTCAGGGCGTTGGGTTGAATCTGAGTGGCCAGGCATCGCTTGGCCACGGCAGATTCCATCTGTGGGTGAACGAGTTCGCAAAGCACCATCAGAGGCCTTGAGGTCTTCAACATCAATTCAAAGGTGCCGTCTTCCACCTCAGTGACGTCGCTGCCCTGACTGCTGCCCGCAATGCCCTGAGAACCTGCCGTAGGCTGGAGGCCCCAAGACAAGAAGGGGTTTTCTGGAATCTCCTCCATGGCCCGTGGGGTGGGACACTCAACTGTGAAGGAGCAGACCCAGAGCAGAGGCGTGGTGGCCGATTCAGGTCTGGCAAATACCTTCACGTCATACTCTCCACTTGCAGGAGGTAGGAGCTGTAACTTCATGCTTCGATGGGAGACGGTTAGGAGGCCGTAGGAGGAGTTGCAAGACTCTTTCTGCTCAGATGCTCCAGAATGTAGAAGGTCCTGGTGCTGTGTGATCTCATAGGTAAAGGTTACGGGCCTGGAGAAACCCAGGGAAACGTTTGCCTCACCATCATCTGAAGAGAAGATCAGAAAACGACTTTAAAAATCATTTGGAAACCTGATTTTAAAGAAGCAACAAAACTCAACCGACCTGTAACAATGTGACAGTGATGAGGCTGAATCAGCCTGAGCCCCATGGTGAAGAAGGCCGAGGTCTTGAAGACCCTTCTCTCAAACTCCTCCCGGGTGATGGGCAGGTCCAGGAGCTGCCATTTTTCCTCATCTGGGAAGTGTGAATCTATGAACTCCTCCGGGTCCGTTAGGAAATAGAAATCATCGAACCTTGGCAAAGGAAGTAGACAGCAGATCGGTTTGAGACTTGACTCAGCGCTTGTTTTCAGTGTATGAAAATAAACACAAGTCAAAACTCAAACTTATCTACATCAGCATCTCCGCTGAATGGTGAATCTGGCATTCTGTACTCTTGAATCCCTCTTTCCTTTTCAAACCTTTTGACGAAGCTTTCGTGTTCCATATCTACTCGTCCTGCTCCCCAACAGGCGTCCAAAAGGAACCACTGTCCTCCCAGAAGCACAGCGTTCCACAAGTGATCAGATTTCACATTCTTGAGGCTCTGGCCCTGACGGTACCCAATCCCTTTACTGTAGCCGGGTACTTCATGGCACTCAATGCCCATCTGTCTGGAAACACAAATCAAACAGATCATTCGCACTGCCACCGGTTTTCATTCTGTGTCCTCATCCCAAGTTCAAGAATTTTGTTTGTGTTGTCGAAATTAATTTGGATCAGAGTAAAGATTCAGACATAAAAATACATAAATGGGACCCAGAAGGGATCAAAGTGGCAAAATTCCATACAATTCTGATGTTTTGTGCAATGGAACAACAGCATTGTTCAGAATGGGTATGAAATGTATTTTGGAGTATACAATGTGATGATTTTAGTTTTTTCATCACGTTTCTTTTAAAAAGAATTCACATCAACTACTCTTTCTCAGGCTATTCCTATGTGCAACCCTCTCACACCCTCCGACTCTCACATCACCACCCACGCTACCAAATTCACAGTTCGTGAGCTTTGCCAGGTTCATCAGCCACCACTACCACCTCTACTAGTGTCTGAAGCGCTGAAGACCTCCTGATCAAAGACTTTCTGACATACTGTACTTGTCATCACACATTTAAGAGTTAATTTGTTTCTGTTTTCTGGCTCACAAACGTCTGATCCATCAACTCTTTCAGCAAATACTTGAATAAATTTCTCTCCACTGTTGTGTTTTGTGTTTACCTGCACATCTCGGCACAAAGGTTGGAGTAGCTGCAACACACCCCCCGACCGGTTGCTATCACTTCCTCTGGAGAGCTCACCTTATCCGTGTGGCCAAGGTAGCCACTCACATCGTACTCTGTCAATGCAACATTCCTTTAACTCTTTTTGTTCCCCATACAGGGATGGATCACCCGTCTTTTACAGCACGGCGGATTCACACACATGTATGTTTTTATCCTAAAATACTCACCGATGTTGTGGCACAGCCAAACCCAGATGGCACGAAGCCTCTCCAGCTCATTTCTGGCTCCTTGTGTAATCCTCTGTACTATCACCTTTACATCATATACACACTTTTCCTTTAGCTGCACACACACACACACGCAAAAGTTTTTCATAATCTTATTCTTAAAATCAGCCAGCATCCAAATTGTTCTTATATATATATATATATATATATATATATATATATATATATCAACTTAAAGCCTTGCGCTAAACCATTCACATCTATGCTCAAGGATGCGAACGCCGCTTGAGAGCTGCAGTATTTATCAGGCTTTATTGCAATTGATGATGTTATCATTCTTCAGTGTTTTTCCTGCAGTGCCTAAGAACACAAAGGCACCGTATCTGCCGTGGCTTTTTTTGTTGTTGTTCTTAGTTAGCTTTTCTTTTTTTTTTTATCCGCGGGACTCTGCAGCTTTACAGCTTAAGCCTGAACTGATGCTATCCTCCCCACTGAGATAATAGATACAGTTTCTACTACTAAGAAAATATAGAGGTGCTTCTATCATGTCTGCTTAAATACACTGTAAAGGTTCCTTCACCTCAGCTCCTGCTCTGATGACGTGCGAATCGACCCTGTGGAAGACATCCGAGTTGGTGAAGAGGTCTTTTCGCCGCCTCCTCTTCCCTGCCGTCGCCGCGAACGGCGGCACCCTCTGTCCAAGCTGCGCTCTAGGCTTCAGGTGCCTCTGCTCCTCTGCTTCCTTCCTCACTGTGCTCTTCTTCACCACCGTGATGGTCCTGGCCGCGCTCTCAGACGACAGCTGTCTCTTTGCCACCGGGCGCTGATCTTCACTTTCAGCTGTAAGTTTCTCAAAAACGCTCTGCCTGGACAGCACCACATCCTGGCAAGCTTTGACCTGGACAGCTGTCGCATCTGGACCAGGAGGAGGGTTCAGGTTTTCCTGGACCTGGTTCTCATCATGCGCCGGCGGTTCTCGAGCTGTAGAGGGGCTCGGTTTACCTAAGATCGGATCCTCCTGATGCTCGTGGAGTGTCAAGGCCTTCACCTGTATGTGTCCGTTCTGTGTCAATTCTTGCTCAGAAAGTCTTGCGCCGCAGGTGAAGGGGAAGGAGAACTTCTGAATCACAAGTTTAGCTGACATTATGCTGGAAGCATGGCATCCTAACCAGAGAGAAGGTACATGATGTTCAAAATACAACAGTTGTTTGTGGAGCTATTACTAGTTAATGTTTTTAATCCTATGCGCTGACAAGGCTTCAGTGTCTTATTCAATAGCTTAATACCCTTCACAAAAGATTCATAGCACTACACTGAGCGGAAGGTATGTACTATACCCTATGTTCTGCATAAGACAGTGATGAAGTGGCAATTATACCATGTCTATTCATGACCAGAAATTAACACAAAGGTAGGAAACATTAGTCACTGTCACAGTAGACTGCAGAAAGAAAGGCAGAACCTTCACCAGCCTCGTGAGAGTTTATAACTTCCTGCCTGTGATGTACATGCCGATCGGTTTCTGACAGAAACTTTGCAATCTTTTGAAAAAAAAAAAGATTTTTTTTTCTTTTGAAGGGGCTTCAGATTGGCACAGCGGAGACACTGACCGCCCTTCACCCGGTTGACCTGGGCTGAATGCCCCGCGTTGGCAAATATCTGCCCAGCTCAAGTGTCCTTCGGCAAGCCACTAAGTCCTATCAGCTCTGTGGGCACAATGCTGAAAAGCTGACCCCGACCTCCTGCTTTCCTGGAGCGCGACTATAGCTAAGGTCCCAGAGGAAATCTTAAGCTGTCACACCTCGTGGTGGAATTATTTCTAATCCAATGATAAAATAAAATCATAATCTTTTTTTTTCTGAATTACACTCCCAAATGAACCACACAGCATTTTGACTCCACTGATGTTCATGATAATGTTGAAAATGTCAGATTTATGTCACGGTCATGAAAGCGATGGTTCGTAAGCCCCATTTAGTTCCGTGTTGCTACATTCCCTAAAACTCGTGGAGGCTTTTACTCACCCTGAGAGGAATTAAAATGCCTGCTGGATGTTCACTGGAGTTTATCTTGCAGAGATGTTTCCAGTGTGTGTTCTCAGTGGTCCCCAGTTGCAGGGGGAGGCTTATATACCCTCACAGTGGCTGCCAAGACAGACCCCAGAATAACAGGCCTAAAAATAATACAAAGCAGTTAAGACCAGCCAATAGAGTAAGCTCCAACTCAGGAGTGTGACGTCTGTGTTTGTGTATCTGTAAATGTGTGTGTATGTACTGTATGTGTGTGTGTGTGTGTGTGTGTGTGTATGTGTGTGTGACTTACAAATGCTTGTTCGGATGTATTTGTGTGTATTTTCCGATCGGTCCATAGGCACTACAGCTTGTTGGAGCTCAACGCCTTTATGTGTCTCACGATGTGTGCATATGGATTGTTAGTGTGAGTGTTTTTGCACGTTGATGGGCAGGTGGGAAGTTTGGTGAGAGCACACGAGCAGAATGTGACGAGGGGGTTGGATTGAACAAAGAGTAGGTCATTCAAAGTAAGGGACAGAGGGATTTAGGAAAGGCCTGGCATACGATCACGACTCCAACATCAAACGCTCAGTCGTTTCCTGCCATTTCTGCTGCACATGCAGAAATAAACTATTAACCCATGTCAGGTTTTTGCATGGCACTACTCTGAATATGTCATCAGAGGGCCAAAAATTTTTTTTTTATTGTATAGAGATGTAAACTGAGAAATTTTTCAATGTTTTTATCTTGTAAAAATGATTTGAAATCAGGCTGTTCCATCTTCATTTGTACTCTTCTTAAAAACTACTTTCATATTAGTCCTGCTTGCACACAGAAGAAGCAAAATGTGTGTTTCTGCCAGTATTTCATACGTCAGGTAAAATATTCAACCGAGATTTTCTATCAAGCATGGTGAGACATGTAAGAGGTGGAATTATGGTGTAGGATTGTGTTGATGAGCTGGTGTGATGCTAAATATGCATTAATAGCACACAGCATTCTTCAGTTCAATCTAATTTTTGTAAATTAATTTAAATCACAGTATAAGTTATGTCACTAGACGAGTCAAGCAGATCTGGACCGACTTTTGAATCCACAGAAAATCTTCCAATCGATTCAAGACAAGATGTCATTTAACGAGATAATTCACCATCATGCAGCCAGTTTTCGTCCTATTCTATTTGCATCTGTGAAAATGGAAAAGTATAAATATGCTAGATGTGCTTGCTTCACTTTGACTTGCCGAAGCAAACGCAAACCGGATGACGTGAAATTAATGGTTAGCTGCAGATGGGACTGTGAGTCATCTTCTCTGTTTGAGGTTATTATTGTGAAGTGTATGTGTGCTGATCTCCTACCCAGCCTGAAGGGGGGTGCTTACACTCTTTTATGTTTATTTTATTTTTTATTTTTGGCTGGAAGACTGATCTTTAAAACTGCACCTGATGGAGGCTTTCCCGGGTCCCGACCTGAACGCTGCCTCGGAATTCTGACTTAATCATTGATGATCGCTGACTAAAGTGATCACATCATCCCTGTTTGGACCTATCATAATCCAGCTTCTAAAATGAACAACACGGGGAGCCATAACAGTTTTTTCCTGATTATCTGAAGAAGTTGAGTAAGTTGCATGTATTTAGTTTTATTTTTCTTGAACTAAATCAGATGGAATTATTTAAGATTATTTTGTTTATTATTATTTCAGACTCATGCTGGCCCTGAGGCCTGTTTCTCCATTTGGGCACTCAATAAATCATTCTGTTTGGATTGCACTTGTTGTGTCACCGGTCCTCGAAGGAAGCAGGAAAGAGGAGAGCCACTTCATGCTATGGTGAGGTTTCCCCCAGTCGCCCTCCTGTCAGCTCCACTTTGTCTCTCTTCTAACTCCTGAGGAACACTTCCAAACTCTAAAAGGGATTCAAAATCTGTTGAACCTGAAGACTCCATGAAACCTCTTTAAGCTCCTCCTCACTTCTACCTGAGGCCGATTTTTGGCAAACTTTGCCAAAAAAGTGGGAAGACAAATATGCCTGAGTCATGTGTGGCTCTAGGCTGTATGAAGCATCACGCAGGGCGAAGTGCCACTTGAAATAACCTGCAGACTTCACTGTTACTTCCAAGCCTTTCCATAATGTGCACATGTAAACACTGCAGAGAGGAAAGAAGTCCACGATGGTGGATATCAAACCGAACCTCCACAAAAACGAGGAAACAGGAGAATTGTTGGATGATCGTATCACACAACCCCACAGATACTGTCAGATACTGTATTACATAACACTGCCATATGGTGGTGTTGATGTTGATGCACGGGCAGAGAGAGACAGCCACCTCCGCTGGTGGTGGATCCTGAGCCAAGTGACTGTGAAACCATGGAGTAATAATGCCATCTGGAACAGCTGTCAGCTGAGGAATCTTGCTTTGGCTTATTAGAGGAAAGCAGAGGAATAAGGTGAGAAGATATCACCGCAGGCTGAGGAAGAGGCTTGTTAATCTGCTTCCAGGCACAGGGAGTTGTTTTTATTGTAAGAAAACAACTTGGATTACAGTCTATTTTTTAATTCATGAGCCATTTTGAGTGGCCTCTCATTGGTTTAAAATTCAGTGGCCATTCTCTCTAACTTACTATCAGACAAAGCTGAAACTAAAGTACCAGTGTGTAGGATTTAGAGGCTGAGAAATATAAACTTTCCATGAGTTGAATAAACTGTGTTATCCATTCATACTTCCTCTAGTTTATGATCACGTGAAACTGAGCATGATTTTGTTTCCTTTTGCTTAGAATGAATCCTCCTGGAGTGGCTCACTTGACATTTGGACTTGAAAGAAGCTGAAGTGAGGTAGTCCTGACTTTGTGCAAGGGAGCGCCTAACTGCATCTTTACCGTGTTTGCTTATGACTGGAGGCACAAAACCTGTTTCCTTGAGATCTAAGAAACCTACTGGGTTGATATTCCTCAAACACATCAGAAATATATTTCGGCCTTGGGTTATTTTTGTTGTTTATTAAGCAGCAGAAGCGTTTTGAGATCTGTGCTTCTCTTGGAGCTGGTGTAATGCGCTCTGTTGATTTCATTACTGTAGCAGCAGCAGTCAAAATGTGTTGCAGTTGTCTCTTTGAGAAGATCAAGAGCAAGAGTGTATTGCACCCTGCTGGAGATGATGGCTCCAATAAGTTTCTCTTGATGCCACATTGGACATTCTTACTCTATTTAGATTTTAAAAAAAGCTAATTTAGTAAATACTTTGACTGTGCTGTGTTTGGTGCAGCAGCTGGAGAAACAGTGTGATCCTGTTAAACAAAAAGGGTTTTAACTAGAATTCAGCTTTTATAAGAAATAAGATGTCCAGAATGACTGCTGTGATCAAAGGTTCTGCTCCCATCTGCATACACAAATAAAAACTATAAAAGATGACCCTCCAGGGTACAAAAGTGTATTCTCAAGGTGAGCTGTATGAAGCAAACCTACCTGAGGGTTCTTGAAAGCCAAACATAAGGAAAGGACTGACAGAACTGGTCTGTTTGCATGACACACTTCTAAAATTATCACTAAACAATCAATTACTTATGGTTTTTTATTTTAAGACCATAAAAAATCCCAGAAATCCAACTTCAATGGAATAGTGAACATGTAAGACATATAAAACAGTTTCTTAAGGTGTCTTTTTAAAAATCTGAACTGTATGCTTCTTAAAACAAATAACTTCTAGTAGGCCAGTAGCACAATAAAAACTATATCAGCTCAAAGCTGTGGGTAAACCTCAGGAGATGAATATTTATTAGGTCCCTCTAGCCACAACTTAACAAGTGTCAGCTGTCCACATATGGATATCAGACTGCTAAGAATCAGGTGAATGGATGTTTGCATGCAATTTATGAATTTAAAGCTTTTTCACACATCATTTATTATTTTGTATTTAATTATACTGAACTGAAAACAGCTCAAATGATGTTTTACCTTTCAAATGTTTTGATTTTTGTAAATATTCTTTTTTTTTTTTTGGCACACTGATGCCTAATAATGAATGGGTCCTGGATTCAAATCCACCTGAGGACCTCGGTCTCTTCTGTGTGGAGTTTGAATGTTCTCTAGCTTTGTCTCACCACCAAAAACACATCACGAGTGAATTGCTGACAATAAATTGTCAGCAGGTAAGAATCTGAATATGATTACATATTTGTCTGAGGCAACTTTTTCTTAAGACTTGTAAAAATCTTTATGATAAGTTGTCTTTGGAATAGTTAGACAAGCTGTTCCTTATTCAGGAACCAAGACCCGAAAAATAGGTGGAAAATAAATCAAACAGACGACAAGCATGACATAACATGACATAAACATGACATAAAAAAAACTATTTTTAATTTTATGTCCACACAGCTCACCTTTGTTATTTTTTTGCACTAAAAAATATTCAGTGCAAAAAAAAATGGTAGCTAATTCAGAAGGGATTGGCCTGTACAGTAGTTAATTTAAATTTAAAAAAAAATGTATTTTTTCAAAAAAGTTGTTTAAAACCAAATATTTGCATCAACCTAAAGAATAAAATATCAGATATCTGTCAGCGAGCGCAGAATTGTCCAAAATGAAAGTTTGAGACAAAACGTTTGTCTTCCATCCTCTTCCAGGATTGACCGTCAGAACAAATCGTAGGTATCGCGCGCGCAGCGCGCGGTGGGCGGGGTCAGGGCTCAGCAGAGGAAGGTCGCGTGCTGTCATCAACACCTGGTGACAGCCGCTGATGACTTAATGACTAGAACCAAAGTTCTCCACATTTAGCGACCGGACCAAATAAAGTTAAAGCTCGTTTTTGTTTTTCGTTTTCGTTAAGTCGGTAAGAGAAGTGATTTGGACGGTTTGTGGAGAACTGGGACATAATGAAAGCTGAGAAAGACGATGTGGAGGTGAAGGAGGTGACGCTGCATTTATTAACGAGAGGTAAGGTTCATTAATGTGAGGTTTTTAATGAGTTTAAACTATGAAGAGGAATGTTTTCCCCTCACCTTTGTCGGGAAAAAAATTTAAATCTAAATAATTAACTCTGACAAAGCTTCATGGTATTCATAACTAGATAGTTAGCTAGTTAACTACACTGCTACGTAGTGGTAATCAAGACGTTAGGGGGAACAGAATAAAAGAGGGTCTACTTTTTCTACGACTTAATTAAATGGGACACCAACTAAACTAGAGCTTGGAATAAATAACGCAGCTGCTGAAAGTCGACCTCAGGTTTGAGAAACTTGCATATCATTAATATTTAATTAACTAAATTTATTAAAGAAATATAACACGAGTTGCAAAACTGAAACCTCCGATCTGCACAGAAACAGGGGCGTTGCTAGAACAATTTTAATGGGGGCCCGTGTTTATTTACAGTTGTGAAATGTTAATAAACTCTTACTTCATCACTGGTGGTGGATTCATTTAGACAATAATAAATGTTATGTCTTTCTACAGCAACATATAGTCAGTTAAAAATAGTTGAATCATCCATTGAATGTTTACTTTCAAAGTTACTCAAATGACTAAAAAAAACTATAATAAAATATTAATCAAGAGCTGTGTCTACATTTTTACAGTTACCAGGAGTCGACTTTAGTGGAACCAGCACTGCTATGTTGGCTTGAGCATTGTGTGGTCTTGAACCCTTCTCATTTTTGGTCCAGTATTTTCTTCCGTACCTTATTAATTTTTACTGAAAACTTTTAAGCCAGCCTGTATAAAGAATGTAGACCACTCATTATGAAGGACTACTTATGCACTATCATCAACTGATGAGAACAAATCAAATTTCTGCAAACATGAAAACAATCTTAACCTAGCATTGTCATTACTGTATTATAACAAAGGCAGAAATTGTCCAAGAAAAGAACTTAAAAATCTCTCAAAGAATCCAGGGGGGTTAGAATTTTTGGATTCAACTTGAAACTGGCTAGTGATGCCCAACAGTAGGTTAGATCTTAAAGCATTTTTAGAACATAATACACACTGAAAAACTGGCATCCATGATTTCTTTTGAGAGTTTATTAAGTTTTAGTTTTAGTGATCCTACAGATCAGGAATGTACTATCTTTTTCCAATTAATGAATCCAAAATGTAATGACTACTCAGTGGGGATATTGCCATTTTTTGTCTGTGTCTTTTCATATGTGTTGCACTGCTTTGACATCCTTGCAAACATAATGTGTCGGGGGACATGTGAAGAGTACAGTAAAATCCATGCATGGATGTAGGAAATGTTGAACACACAAGCCCAGTAAACAGTTACTGGTGCCAAAAGCACATGTAAACAAGCCACTTTAAATAGAACAAACAGTGAAATGTGGCATCCTGAAAACATTCTGCCTTCCAATATTTGCCTCAGTGTATAGCTTCACATTTACATTTTAGGACCTATATTAAACATTTAAATAACATTTAACTCTTTGCTCACCAATATGTTGAACATGTGTAATGGGTATAGATACAGATAAGAAGGTAAAATAAGATGTAATCCATGTTTATTCAGAAGTAATGAATAGAATATCACTTTTCTGATTGCATAAGAGGTGAAACAGACTCACTAGAAAGAAGAAGTAGACACAAAAAAATATTAAACTTGTCAAAATTGTGTGCAGTGTTGTTAGGGATTTAATAAGAGTCAGAAGGTCAGGTTTGCCTTCATAATGTGGGCTGTTGGTGGGGCAGCTTTTGTTAAATTGTCCGTCCTTGAATCTGAAGCAGCTGGACTTTGTTTAGGGTTTGAAGACATTCCATCACAGAGGCTTCTTTAACACTCCCCACCAGCCAGTTAGAATCCTCTCTTGGATGAGAGACAAAACATTTGTAAACCCTAAATAGAGGTCTAAGGATTACCATGACCTGGATGAATGACAATCGACACCAACACATTAACTTGTCTTCTTTTTTCAGTTTAAGGTACCACTAAAATGAAATCAAGGTGCTTGTAATTGGAACACTTCACAGGAAACACTATTAGCCTTTTGAACTTTCCTGTACCTTATCTCGTAGTTTTAAGTGGTTGTAGAACAGAGGCTTTGGAGTCTCGAATTCTTGCAAAGTTCAATGACTTGTTAACAACAGAACTGTATTTCGGTGACCCTGAAATTTTCTGAACAAGCATTTCTTTGCACATCATCCAGTGTGTATTGTGTAACTGTCTCAGCCAGGATTACCTCTTTTTTATGTGCCATTTGGCTGGCACTTTCATCCTGTGCTTCTTACGGACTTGAGAGTGCATACATGTTTTTTGATCCAGTGGGAGCTGAGCCTCTATCTGTGACGCTGTTAACACAGTGTTCTGCATGTTGACCTACTCTGGAGAATACATCCATGACCCTGCAGCACAAGTTAAGGGAAAAAAAACACTGTCGGAGTCCAACAGTATGGCTTAGTAAAGATGCTCTCTGAAATTGAATTCCAGTTGATTATCAGTTCCAATTTGAATGATTATTTTGAGTTTGAATTTTCTTTTGTCTCTGGCTGCATTTATGTCTCTGGAAACCTGTAACAGTAGTAACTAGGAGAGAAAGGAACGGTCCCGGGGTGTTTCAGATGATAGATACTCTATATTAAAATAGTGATATACAGGACTTACAAAAAATTGCAAACATTTTAGATTTGTTCTTCTTGTAGTGAGCTGATATTGTCTGCCAGTTGCTTTCCAAGTCTTCTGTTTGGACTACATGCATAACATGTCATCAGAATGTCAACATGGAGTAACAGTTTTGTCTTGACTTTAATTGTGGTTTGAGTGCCTCCAGGGTGACATTTTTATGTAGTAGACACCAAACTGTGTCAGTGCTCAGGGCTAGCGTCCCTCCTCAAAGCAGCAGTGCACCTAATAACATCCTCACTACTGATAACAGTTTCAGGTGAGTAGCTGTTTCGAAAAAAATGCAGATGTTTAGACCTGGTTTACAATTTTGTTTCGACGTTTGTCTATTTTTGTTTTTGGGAATATTGTTATTGCATGTAACATTACATTTCCTTCTCAACATTCTTTCTCAACGGTGGGTTATTGTCTCTCAACCCAACTCCTCTACTTTAGTTTGTGTATCTGTGTGTGCGTGGATACTCTTGCTAGGAGCAGATAAAAGTTAAGGCATTGATTGATCGATCAATGGTCCGTTAATCCCAACATATATGGATTGATAAATGAGAAAAAAAACATTAGCGGATATCATTTTGTACTGTGCGAGGAAGGATTTTTCTAGCATGAGTAGACAGAATGATTAATCAGAAAAATAAAAATGGAAAAATCTCTCTGACTGAAAAGGGTTTCTAGGGAGAGGGACATCTGGAATACCCTGCTTAACCTGCTGCCACTGTGACCCAACCCTGGATAAGGAGATTAAAATAAATGGATGGATGAATAGATGGATGGATGGATGGATGGGTGGATAGATGGATGGATGAAATGTGATTAGAATAATCATTAGTTCTCCTAATTACAATCTTGCAGACATTAATTAATTAGCTGAGTAAACCCCCTACTTATCATGCAAATTTTTGAGGATAATACCAAATAAGTTATTTTTTAATATACAATATATGTGAGTAGCATATAACTGGGTTAGAAATGAATGCATTATATTAATGTTTTATACTTTTGAATTCTGGCATATTGATGATTCTTTTAAGCTTATATTTTGCTAGCGAGTTTGCATTTAGTTTAGATCTGTCTGCCTGTGCTTCTGTGTGGTTTCGTGACAGATACATTTTTCTATTCTCCTTAACATCCAGCACTTGGCCGGTATCTGAAAACAGACAATGAAAGGCAGGAGTCAGTGAGGAGGAGAGGAAATCCCACCCAGCATTTGTCCACTAACTGTGTCTTTGCAGTCTTCCTGCTTGGAACACAGTACAAGGTGCCCTTTGTAGTTTATTGCTGTATGTTAAATGCACTGTGGCTGCACAGAATTTTAAAACTTACTGCATTTTATCCACAAGCAAAATGGACAGCTTCTTCCGAAATGAGGCAGCTTAATCTATTTTGATAATAGTGAAATACACTATTAGGAAAATATTAATAGTGTAAAGTTTTTGAGCCTCTGTCCCCGGCTCATTAAGTGTAGCACTTCTGCAGATGGGATTCTGAGTGACGAACACCAGGAAATTATAATTTTCTACAAAAGAGATGAGCAGAGATTTCAAAATTAATTCAACCACACATCAGATAAAATAGAGTAGCATTTGCAGTATTATTGGATTCACCATGTCTATTATTCTACAATAATTTTGTCTTATTGTTAAAGATATAATGAAATATGATCCACTTTACCACTTATCTGTATGTGTATATACATATACACGGTATGTATGTGTGTGTACGTGTGTATGTGTGTATGTAATCTTCAAAATCAATTTAATAAGAGCAATATTGAAAAAAAACCATTTGCCACGAGAATCGTTTTTGTTCTTTTGCAAGTTCTGATTTTACTTTTCAATGTTTTCCTGGTCAAAGTTATGTTTTAATTTGAAACATGTCACCAAAATTATATTGACTTGTTCTGGTTGGTTAGTCTTGATTGGGTCATCTTGTGGGGTGGTACAATCCATGCTGGTGTAAAAGTCCCTTGAAACTTAAAGTGTTTGTGTCAGCATTAGGGCTTTTGGAATTCTTTTTTTTTCTTTTTTCGTAAAGACAATAAACATTTCCTGTGAAATGGTTTATGTGTGTGTTTGCGTGACACATCATCCTGAAGACTGAAATCATGTAAGGGAAGCTGCAGGTCAAAGGCCATGGCTGTTTCAAAACTTCTATACATGATTGGCACATTTCTGTATTTTACCAACCCAAGATTAGTTAGATGATCATCTCAATTTTCAACTTTTGGTATGTAAGTGATATATCAGACAGTGTGCCAGTTTCGGGCCTCTGTATTTTCCAGCAGAGGGCAGTGTGTATGTGTGCCTGTCTCACTGGACAATCTAATTGAACCTTTCATGTGTGCTGAAATGATACTCAAGATCGCATGAATCAGTGATCATTAGGTGTTTTGTCATCTGCAAGTCTTTCTTTGTCTGTTGATATATGCATCTAAACACAATGAGGGCTTTATTTGCTTCCAGGGGTGTATGGTAGTTTCTATGTTGTGATATTTTGAGATAAACTGAAGTACCTGAAGCAATGGTAAGATCAAATTCTAAAGATCTATTGTAAGATGTAGGGGGATGGAGGGGAAGGGGATGAGGGCTGTCAGGAGCTCAGGATGGATGGAGACGGTGGTGCATTGCGAGGCAGGAACAGGGCCAAGAGCAGGAGCGTGAGGCTGGAGACATTCAGTGATAGCAGCAAGGGAGACAGGCAGAGGGGAGGTGACCACTGGCACACAATATAAGGAAGAGTTCTCACAACTCCTGCAGGAGAAAAGCTTAATGCCAATAGTTACTGCAAATGATGCACATTTGATCTGGTGACAGTGATGAGTCACAGTGAGATAGGTTTGCAAGTTGGAAAGTGAGATGGAATACTTGTTGATGGAAGGTGTCTATATAAATGGAATGAGGTCAAAATAAATATTTAGTGTTTAGGTTACTCACCTTTTGTAGCTGTTTTTTTTAATGTTGACCAGCAAGGTCATTTTTCATTGGATGAAAAGAAATTGTAAAATCATTGCTGTGAGAAGTGGTCAAGAACAAGCTATAATGAGCTGGTCAGAGAATAAAGCCTCAGCTATTGTGAAGCTGGCAAAGAATTCAGATAAAGATGTGTGTATGTACTGCACAAGGCTAGAAACACATTAACATGTTAAGAAATGCACAACAAAAAATACTGTTTACAACAGAAATTGTTCTTTTGATCGTCAACATCAGTTTTTCTTCTGACTAAAAACAAACAAACAAACAAACACGGTGGCATTGTGGTTGACACTGTTGCATCACAGCAAGAAGAACATAGGATCATCCCCAGCGTGACTCTGCTGTGTAGAGTTTGCAATTTGTATGATAAAAAAGCTGCCGCTTCTTCTTCTTTAACTTCAAAATTTTGTGTCAGAAATCAAATAAACCCATTGACAGAATAGTTTATGGAATACATACCTGAAGAATCATCCTCATTTTTACCATCTTGTCAATTCTACCAGTACGGTTTCATATAGTCTACATAAAGAAATTATTAGCTATTTGTCGAAGGGTTTGTTTTTAAATTATTCAGGAGAGATAATATACTCCTGTGATTTCTATTGTTAAGTCTGTTTGAGAATTAAAGACTATTTATACACATGAAGTTTATAACAGTTGGTTGTTTTTTAGTGATGCTAACTACTTTTTCCTTTTATTAATGCTTAGCACTTCGAATTATCCTATTATATACTTACACTGTAACACAAAGGAATGTGTGGATAGCAATATCTCACCTTTGCTAAGGCAGAGAAGAAAATAAATGCTGAAGGTCTTTTTCTTGGCATTTAGAGGATTCATCTTGCTGTTGTCATGACTTACACTTATGGATGTTTAGGTTACTCCAGAAATGTCCAAAAAGTCTTGGTTGTGGTCATACCCTAGCATAGCATACCACGTAATTATTTTGCACCGGACTCTGAATTATTGATTACATTTATGTGTCTGTAGGTAGTATATCATTCCAACAATTATCCAAATAAAATGATTCTAAAGAAACATTTCCATCAAAGAGGCATCTATCCTATAATATCCTTTCTTGTCATTTATTGCCCCTTTCACTGCTGATTACATTGTTTGCCCTTGAGGAGTAATAAAATCAACCCTTATCACATTTTTATTGGGATATTTCCAAGACTATTTATGGGGTTTGTTTGACCTGGGAGGTTTAAGACATGTGCTTGTTTCAGAGGGTTACTGTTTTGAATCTGAGAACCATGTAGGAAGAGCTTGGCACAGTGGTTGACAAAGAGCCAGTGTTATTCCCTTTAGCAGGTGGGGTTGTTTCATGGACGACCTTTTGCAGGTAAATGAATGACTGAGAAAAAAGGTGCTGAAAAAAATCCGGGTTGCTCAGCTGGCTTTCCCCAATTGCAAGAAACTTCCCCACGTTGGTTGCAGGACTGGAATTGTCATTTACTTCTTCTTATGGGACCACTTACACTAATTAAATGAGTGAGATTTATGGTTTGGCACCTGCTGGTGCACAAGGATGTAATGGACAAGTTGGATTGGTTTTGTCAATCCAGCCCATCTTAACATCCAGTATTATTCCGGAAAACAAAAAGTTGTTTTGCTGAAGCTGTGGAATTGTGGTATGATGTCAGGGTGATGAAACATCAAACAACATGCCATCAGTTATCATAATTATTATAACAATAATACTTACAGGATCATTTTCTTTTGAAGGTTGAAATATCCTGAGGGAATTCTTAGAGGTTTGAAATTATAAGAAATAAAAGGATTGATGATAACAGTACTGTATATGAGATGTATATATAGTGACTAAATATGCCGTAGAAGCAAATCAAAGACAAAAAAACAAGACAATTTTTTTTATTATAGAAAAACTGAACCAGTGGGTATTGTTTGTCTAAAACCGTATGATTGTTGCAGCACTGAGGATCATCACCTATATGTGGCATGAGTACATGAATAATAAAATTTCTCATTCAAAATGTCCATGATAGATGAAGTCATGCTGGAATCCTTTTTATCACATTTGTTGTCTCACTTATATTCAAGTATTTTTTCAAGCATAGTCCAAAATAAAGTGTCATTCCAACTGTCAGAAGGGAAGAATGTGTATATATTTTATTTTAAACCAGGGTTCGAACTGTGCCCTTACATTAGTGTCCATCTCATGTATTTGTGATGAATTTGTGTGTGTGTGAGTGTGAGTGTGTGTGTGTGTGTGTGTGTTTGTGTGTGTGTGTGTGTGTGTGTGTGTTTACCTGTCTTCTCAGTTGCATTTCCCTGAGCTGCTTTTGCTTGAGAGAACGTAATCAAGTTGTTCCTCTCCAAATTAAATCTGTAGCTAGTTTGTGACCTGAAATATGCCCTCGTCCCCTTGCCAATACTTACAGCTCTGTAGTCAACACTGCTACACACACACAAACACAAATACACAGACACACACACAGACACACATACCAATGCAGAGGGAATTGTGGGAAGCTATATTCTGATCACTCCTGCAATGATGTGTGGGGGCAGCAGAGTAACAAAAACCAGCTGGTCTCCCTCATTCTCCCTCTCCCCCTCTTTCTCCTCCTCTTCATCATCTTCCTCCTCCTCCATTTCCATCATTTCCCTTTTTTCCTCTATTCCTTGGTGTTTTTATGATTATAACTGTGCCTGTGTCTCTTCCTGTGCCAGACAAGAGCATGAGCAACAACAAAGCCAACATTGAATATATAATAAAGGAGACAGACCTTTCCTAATGATATACACACACGCGCGCGCGCACACACACACACACACACACACACACACACACACACACACACACACACACACACACACACACACACACACACACACACACACACACACACACATCTCCAAAATTGACAGGAACATTCACATATAGACAGACTCACATAAACAAATAGACAAAAGTGACGACTATACATAGAAAGACAACATAAATGTTCACTCTTGCAGACACTGGTGTGTGATATTTCACACACACACACACACACACACACACACACACACACACACACACACACACACACACACACACACACACACACACACACACACACACACACACACACACACACACACACTTGGCTGCTAATGAAGGTTGTTTCCAGTCAAAAGGAGAGAGCAGGATTCCCTCACTGATTGATGACTCATTCAGGCAATAGCTGTCGCCGTTTGTGCATCATTACTTTCTATGCTGTATTACCATTAATACGACACTACAGCAGCCACCTTATGAGCTTCATGGCTTCACAAAGCAGAGTCAGGGTTTTAAATTACCAAGTGAAAAGTGGTAACACTTTGTACAGCCATGTTGGCATCTGAATTAGCTGTACACCTCATTCTGACATCTGGCATGAGGACAAAAGGACACCACATACGCTGCAGCAGCTCAGCCCTGTGTAATACTAGACTACAAATAAATCACTTAATGTCCACAGGTCTATATGTACCATGGCTGCAAAAACTGCTTTAGAATTACAAGCAAGCGGTACGTAGTTGCATTACGACCACTGACTCAGAATGGTACCATAAACGATAGTACAGGTTGCATTTGAATGTTTTTGCTCTTTTGCAGTAACTGCTTGTCAGGGTTCTTAATCCAGTGAAATGCAAAATGAATTAAGAAAATGTTCAGCAGCATTTATATTTTCAAATGTGTACTGCATGAATTGATTATTATGAAAGTAAATTCAAAACATTCTCCTCAGTGTCTGAGAATAGCAAATGAAAATGAGGTTAGCGATGTTAGCTCTCTACTGCATTGTTAGCTTAAGGAAGGACATCTCTACCCTGGGCCAAAACTTACACTATTTCTGTGTTTGCTTTAGAATATAATGGGTTTTAAGTTGTTTTATGCCGCAATACATGTTGGTCACTTGGTCTGGAATTATGGAAGTAATTCTAACTAAAATTCATGGTTTTCATGTATGTCAACATTGTTTGAAACCTTTAAGACAGCAATTAACAACAAATTATATGACAGTTTTGTTTTTGTTTTTTTACATTTAAGCATTTTAATGGAACAGTGTTACATATTTGATCTTTTCAACTCCATTAGGCTGTGCTGCACAAATAAATGTAGATGACATTAAATAGAAATATTTTAGGCTACACTATTATAGTGTTTTGGTGTTTAAAGGTCAAACAATGATTTAATTGGAGAAGTTATTTATGTTAGTGTAAAGCCACAATTGTTGTAGTGCAGTTCTGTTTTGGTTATGTGACTGAAATTAGGAATGTTTAACTTTGGGTTGGCTGTAGAAAGGATGTCCCCTGCACGTAATTGGTTTATCTTTAAAATTATTTCATATTTACTCTGAGGTTAGTCCCTCTTCCCACAAACTAGGTAATTACTGCAGGGCTGGGTAATTTCTAGTCACGTTTCCATTTAATCTTAGAGTTTACTGAAAATATATACCTGAAACCTCTGAAACATTCTGTCTACTTTGTTGAGGATGTTTTAGCCAGTCACCTTAAATACATAAAATTTATTTTACATTACATTTAGCATGTGAGGAGTGCGCTTGTTGTTAATTATATAGATTGTTGAAGCCAACTCAGTTTGGCCACTCATGTACACTTCAAGCTCCAAACAACAGCACAGGTACGCCTACAGGATGCACATTCATTGCATTCACAGTAAATATGCAACACTGGAGAAGTGAGGGTGCAATACAAAACCTGTGTAAAAAGGGCAAACAGGCTTATGTACTGTTCTTACCAGTCAGCATCACTGCTTACATGTCACAGCACTATTTCTTTTAGGGGCTGGCCTTGTTGCTGTTGTTGTTTTGCTTTGTGTATATATAAAAAGTGATCTAGAGAACAGTCTTTGTTACAGCACTTTAGTGCGATCGCTGTGTAAAAGGGCCACAGAGAGCAATGGAGGAGGAGAGATGGGGCACACAGCTCCAAAAATAGAAAACTGGTATTTGATGGGCAATGCAGATATTGTGGTGGGCTGCCACACATAAATTAATGCATGCGAAACCCTGGCTCATCAAAATTAGTAATGTACAAATAAAATCAGATCCAGTAAGGCTGTCCTGAATATGCAAAGTAAGATCTTGGAAATCTTTTTGTCCTTTGCTTTACTCCATACTTTTTATGAGTCATTATGTTTGCTAAATATGTTATCACAGGTCCTGCCATAATAGCCAGAACTACAGAATAGAGTCTCCTGGATGCAGGTTGTATGTTCAATATAACTCCCCATCCACCACCCGCGGATGAGCTTTGTGAATGTCACACCTGATACAAACATACAAACCTTTACTTTATTTTCTTGTGGGTTTTTATCAAAACAGTAGGCGGGTTGAGACGGGCGCATATGTTTCTGGCAGAATTCAATCCTAGGCCAGCATGGGGCTACATGTAGTTCCAGAGACTGGGGTCCTAACTGCTAAGTCTCTCTATGCACCTTTATTACTTTTTAGTGGCCCAAGCAGTTCACAAGTGGTGATTCATCACTCTAACACATACACATACCACGCTGTGATCTTCCTGGAGGCCAATCCCACTCCCAGCCTCATGGCACCCACTTATGACAAGCTGGAGAAAAGCTGCAGGGTCATTCCAGATGCCTCGCTGTGCACTAAGTAGGAACGAAAAGGTTCAAATACCTAGTATTCCAAGGATGAACTGCATGGTGGTACCAATTAGCTGGGGGACGTAAAGAACTGTTCTGTAAAGGTGTTTCTCAGAGCGGAAACCATCTTTAAGCCCTCATCTAGAATTTAAGGCAAGGTGGGATAGCAATGCTTACTTATGCAATACAGTGCAATTTTCATTTTTCTGCGTGAATCTAGGCAACATACAACTAACATCATCAAGAAAAAATTCTTGCAAGTCTTAATTGCAAACTCTTTTGAGGATTATATGTTTTACATCTGCCTGTGCACTGCTTAAAAATGTGAACGTCTTACAAAGTTGGACAAACAAGACAAAATTGATTCTGGGCAGGCAGGTGCTAGTTAAAACATGTAGTGAACTATTGGAAATTTATTGTATGACCCACCCAGTTTTAGGCAACCATGACAGACAACTCAAACATCATGTCAAAGCATAACTGAATTCTACAGCATTGTGACACAGTGGCTTTAACAATCCCTATTAATCATCACAACTTGTGCAAATTTAGAGTGTAGAGAGTGAATACAGAGTTGTGTGTAGTGACACCAACACTGAGCAGTCCTGTGCAGTTTTTAAATCTGGGTGGTGACAAATACATCCATTTTTCCCAATCAAATAAATTCTGTAATAAATCGAGATCAGCCCTTATATCCGATCTAGATCTCATTCCAAAATGCTTTAGTGAAATCAGTCTAGTATTTCTGTGAACTCATGCTAACACAGACGTCACCAGCAGACCATAGATGTGACTGAAAACAGTCACCATTGCAGAGAAGTAAAACAATCTACACACACAGAATTAATACCAGTTCTGCAGCTCCTGTGGTCTAACACAACTTTAAAATGAGGTCTAGCTCGTTTTCTCAGTGTAAATTTCCTGCCCATCCCCAAACAGCAAATAGACACACCAAACTGCAAATAGACAGCAAGTGCATGGCGTAGACGGAATATTGCAGTTTGCATTCATTAGGGGACCGAAACATGACTCCACATGAATGATAATGCTGTAACTGCTGGGTGTGTCAGTTAGTAATGCTCCAGATCCATTTCAGTGAGTTGAGTATGCAAGTTGCTATACACAAAAAGCAATTACTGAACTTGTAAAAAAAACAAAACAATTAAGGGACCACCATCAAACTTTTTTTCTTTGGAAACATGCTCATGTATTGAATCTTTTGTTCAGATTTGTGTTCATATACAGTATAGGTGATTTTCAAAGTAAAACCCAGAAGCTGTGAAGAACCAGCACTAATAATTGAGCTTAGTAATCACACAACAAAGCCTGGTAAAAGACTGGTCCATCTTTAGTAAAGGTGTTTTCTTTTCGTTTTCTGTACTGTGTATTTTCTTGTTTGCAGATTTTTTTTCTATTTCCACTCTATTGACCACAGTCACCATGTTAATAAGGTATGAGTTCTCTGACTCTAGTACAGCATTGAAGCCTCAGTACATTACTGAAGCTTCAATGCATCACTTCAGATGCCTGTAGGTGACAGACAGTACCAAGTTTTCTCCATGACATTTACCTAGATATGGTTTGTAAAGTAGCCATGTGATTGGTGTTAAACTGCAATGCACCCATCATGTCACCTGGGATGCTCGTTTGTGGTGGGTGAGACTTGGAATTATACTCCGGGGAGAATGCGCCCTGGCTCACTGAGTGACGCATTTAGCCTTGCAGTGCCCAACTGTTCTTATGCAAAGCAGCCCCACTGGCCATACCACACACAGTGATGTTATATATGCTGTCTTATGCAAATGACTGACCTTTCATAGCACATTTTCATCAGGATGGGAAATGAACTTTTTGATGCTGTATCCTCTGTGTCCAGTAGATTTATATGTTCAACCAAAGTGTTCAATGTTTGATGAAAAGGAGATGAACAAAGCTCAGCTGTCATATTTTTATGGACATCTTGGATCATTCTTTTTTAGTGTTTTAAGGAAACAAAATGGGAGGTGGGAGACTTACAAATACATTCTGACGAAACGCAATTCATCAGTAATTTCTTTTTCTGGTGAAGAATAGGAAACTGTTTGTGCGTTTGGCATGTTTTTTGGTAGTTTGTCTTCCACTCAGGTGTGTCCTGCTGTTGCTGTGACAGGTATTATGTCCTCACAGAAATCTTTACTCTCGAGATGGTCCAAATCTGTCCAAATATTGAGTATGACCTCTGATATACATTTCATAATCGACTGAAAAATTGATGCAATGTACACTCTGAGTAATACCATCAAGCTGTGACTGTTTACTGCATTCTTTGCTTCTTTGTGTGGCTGTTGTGAGTGTTTTTTTCATTTCTTGCTTGACTTGTGGCCCTTAATTCTAATCTTACTTCTGGTGATATTCATATTATGTTTTATCACAACCGTCATGTGACAGGGGATATTGATGACTTCGTCTTCCTGTTTATAACTTCTCATGGCACAATAGAAAATGACGTTGTTTAAGTTACATTGTTGGTGTGATGCTTGATAGAGGTCAAAGGAAGGACAAAAACTAAAATATATTATTAAGGCTTGTCGTTTTGTGTGACATAGATTTGTGTGTGAGAGGGAGAGAGAAAGAGAACCAGCTGTTGGAATGTATGATGAAACCACAGTCACATGGTTGTCGTAGTCGCATGTTTTTGTTGACATGTTTGAGGTTACCTGTCATCATGCACGGCTGGGGATTTTGGCAACTGAATGTGGAGGTGTCATCACAAATCTGATCCCAGTCAGTGTCACTTGAGCTTGGCATGATTGACTTGTCCATGCCATTTGCCTTTATTTACATTCTCTGGTGCCAGTTAAAAACATGTACATTTGCTCTTTTGCTTTCTCTGGCTGCCAGGCACTGTCAGGATGTATTTCCCATCATGTTCTGCAGTGGTTGAAATTAATTAGCTGATGTCATGCTTTTGCATTGTATGCCATAAAATTATATTGTATATTCTTACATGAAGTGGGGAAGGGGAGAGTATTGAGCTGCTGGGGTTTGATGAGGCTGATGTCCTCTATTTCATCAGCTATTTTAATTACGGGTTTATGTCTCACATAGATTTCAGTCAATCAACTAATGATTTCAGAAATCTGTCTGTCTTTCTGACATATACTAAAATAAAAATTTAAAAAATCCAAATCCAGATTAATTGTATTTGGCAGATCCACAGATCAAAGGGAAATAATCAAATGAATAACCTTGGTATCGTCTTTGACCTTTATCTCTTTTGATCACGTTGTCAGCATGTTTGTCCATTCCTATTTCCTTCTTCATCTTAGAAATATCACAAAAATCAGAGGCGAGTTTTCACAGTGGGATCACAAACTGTGATATCACATTTTCATATTTCCCAGATTAGACTATTAAACTGGCTTTACACCTGCCTCAGTCAGTCGAGAATTGAGAAGTAAATCCAAAACCCTCTTAGTTCCATTTAAGACACTGCCCAACTTTGTTATCTGTTCCTCATTCTAATTGCATAACAGAAGATGATTGTGCCATTGCTTTGAAACCATCCTCCCCAGTCTGTCAGATGTGATGGAATCTGACAGATTAAAGTGGCTTTTAAGAACTCTTGTCCATAGGGAAGCATTTTGTAGCTTCAGTGATACAGTACGTAGTGTGTGTGTGTGTGTGTGTGTGTGTGTGTGTGTGTGTGTGTGTGTGTGTGTGTGTGTGTGTGTGTGTGTGTGTGTGTGTGTGTGTGTGTGTGTGTGTGTGTGTGTGTGTGTGTGTGTGTGTGTGTATTAGTGCATTTGTGGTTATGCATTTGTCGGTTCGATTTTATTTATATGTGCATCTTAGTCGACTCAAAATTTTGTGCAGTATTTCTCTTTGTCTTGTTTGCTCAAGAACTTACTTGTTCCCTTTTTTCCTTAAACAAATTTAACACCTTGTGACTATTTCTTTTGTGCATATGATATGTAAATGAAGTTATAAATAGACTTCCTCCGAAAAAACTAGCAAGCTGTCTGGTTGAGCTATAACCTCAACCAGTCGGGAGGACTTTGTACAGTATTCCAAAATGATCAGATAATGAGACATTTGGCTTCTACTTAAGCACCACCAAATTCTCTGGTTGACATGACTCAAACGTGAGCCTTTGTGACTGTTCAAGTCTTCACTTCAGAGAGAACTACTGGCTCTCATGGTGAAACTACTTTAGTCAGTTTGAACCGTAGTACAAAAGCAATGGAGACGAGGTGGTTGACGTGGCTGACAACAAGATGCCGTCTCGCATGTTGGTTTTGCTGTGTGGAGAGAAGTGTGTTGAGGAGGTGTGTCTTGATGTAGGGTTTGCCTTGCTGCTTGCCGGCCTGCCATAGGCTCCTGTCTTAGCTGGGATGGCGAAGCAGAGGGTGGAAATGAGAAGGCACTAGGACCCAGTGCTGACACGGTAAATGAGCAGGCAGAGTGGGGCTGAGTCACTGCATGTGTCTGAGAGGCAGTCAGAAACAGAGCAGAGCAAAGGAGCAGAGGTGATCTCTCACTCATCAGCACAGGATAACACAACCATGATGGGTTGACTTGGGGGGGAGGCGGTTGGAGAGAGGAAGTGTGCATTCGCCACCACTTGCTCAGCTATGGAGACCAACAAAGTTCTTCATTTTGTGCCTTTGGGTAAGTCAATCAAAGCTCCTCAAGCTGCTCCTCAGCTGTGCACGACACAGCATGCACTGGGAGAACCTTGGGGTTCCCTACCTAGTGAAACCTGAGAACCCCCTGTGAAAAACATGTGCTGCCCACCTCCACCTCCACTCGTAGAGACGACAGATGTTTGGGCGTGCATGTGTCCTACTGTACATACTTCTTGTTTTTTTGCTTTGCTCTTACTATTGACTTAGGAAATGTTTTGTTTTTGGCAGAAATCCTTTTTTTCATTTTATTTTTTCAAAGGAGGTGTGGTTCTAAAAGCCATGTTTTGCTTACAGAAATGCAGTAGTTTTTTTTTTTTTTCCGCATTTCTGTATGTGTACACGATTGCCATTTTTTTCCCTCCTCTTGTTAATGTCTGGTATGTGACCCGAGAGGTTCCTGCGTTGAATATCTTCAGTTCAGGAACTAAACCATTAGACACATTTGCTTTACAAAACCCTACCCAGGA
The DNA here is from genome assembly GCF_040054535.1 of Antennarius striatus. Lineage (NCBI taxonomy): Eukaryota > Metazoa > Chordata > Actinopteri > Lophiiformes > Antennariidae > Antennarius > Antennarius striatus. The sequence continues at coordinate 16,246,874 of NC_090792.1, forward strand.
AAAACCAGTATACCTGTTCAACAGGCACAGCTGGAATGCAGCGGAAGCCTAAAATGCACTTTCTCATGTGTTGCAGTGACGGGCTTGTATGAGTGCGCTTTCTAGACGGAGAGGCATTGACAGTGTGTGAATGCGCACATGTATCTGTGGACTGTTAGCTGTCTGTGGCCAGATGTGGACATCCACGTATTGGGTTGTATGTATGAGCGCGCCCGTGTGTGTGTGTGTGTGTGTGTGTGTGTGTGTGTGTGTGTGTGTGTGTGTGTGTGTGTGTGTGCACGATCAAATCAACAGATTAATGTTGGTGAAATCCATGGGAGACCAGTGAGTTCCCCTCCCGGTGAAAGTCCCCCGAGAGACCAGAGCCCATTTGAAGGTGTGATGCGGCTGCCTCTTCACTTTCATTTTGTCTTAGAAGGAAGAGTAGGATATCACATCTGTGTGTGTGTGTGTGTGTGTGTGTGTGTGTGTGTGTGTGTGTGTGTGTGTGTGTGTGTGTGTGTGTGTGTGTGTGTGTGTGTGTGTGTGTGTGTGTGTGTGTGTGTGTGTGCGTGCGCATGTATGTGTATGTGAGATGAGGATGTTAAGTAGGATCATTTCATTGTGGGACTATCATG